>NW_023276807.1:218241602-218547352 GCF_003668045.3 Cricetulus griseus | reverse complement strand
CTGAGCTCCTGGAGTTCAGTTAAAAGACAGGGAGGAGGGATCATATGAACAAAGGGCAGTCAAGATCATGATGGGGAAAACCACAGAAGCTAGTGGGAGCTCACAGACTGTGGACCGATAGCTGGGGAACCTGAATGAGACCAAACTAGGCCCTCTGAATGTGAGTGACAGATGTGTGGCTTGATCTGTTGGGGAGGGCCCTGGCAGTGGGCACAAGAACCTATCCTGGGTACATGAACTGGCTTTTTGGAGCCCATTTCTTATGGTTTGGATACCTTGCTTTGCCTTGATACTGAGGGGAGGGGCTTGGTCCTGCCTCAACTTGGTATGCTGGACTTTGTTGACTCCCCTAGAAAGGCCTTATCCCCTCTGAGGAGTTGTTTGGGAATGAGTGGGAAGGAGAGAGGAAGGGGAGGGAAGGGGAGCTGGGGTTGGTATGTAAAACGGAAAAAATAAATAAATAAAAGAAAGTAAAAAGACAGTTCCTCATGTTGTGGCGACCCCCAAACACAAAATTATTTTGATCTACTTCATAACTATAATTTTGCTGTTATGAATCATAATGTAAATATCTGATATGCAACCCCCAAGGTGTCATGACCCACAGGTTGAGAAACACTGTTAGAGTCTGTCATGAAGGGAAGCTTGCACAGGCACTTAAGCAGAAACCATGAGGGAATACTGCTTACTGGTTTGCTCAGCCTGGTGCCTTACAAAACTCAGGCCTACCTGCCCAGGGGTGCCACGTACACAATGGACTGGGCCCTGCCACATCAATCATTAATCAAGAAAATGCCCCACAGACTTACCTACAGGCCAGTCTGAGGGAGGCAATTTCTCAACTGAGGTTCCCTCTTCCCAAATAAGTCTAGCTTATGTCAAGTTGACAAAAACTTAAGCAGCGCAGGCTTGGTAGAAGCTAGGGGTCTTGTTTGTACATTCCAAAAGGATTTACCTAATAGTCACAAGGATGTTTGATCACACAAAGGGGTGGGTGGTAAATAGCTGTCCAGGGACTAAGATAGCCTGAGATAATCTTGGCTCCCAATCTGTAACCTTGTGGCTTTCCACAGTTAATATGTCAGTCAGCTTTGGGGAATGTTTAACATTGATGCTGCTCCCCACCGCCCCTCCACCGGTTCCTGGGAAATTCACTTGGTATCCCCAAGTCCAACTTCCAGCTCCTAGCCTGAGAGATAGCTCGACAACCTGAGTTCAATCACCTGGACCCTCCACCGGCCTCCACGCGGTGGCTCACACCTGTAATCAAATGTAAAATATTTTTGCTCAGGCTGGACGGCTACAATATTGGATCACCAGAAGAGATGCATCCAGGCTCCTTCAACTCCAAATGGAAGCCCCTTGGTCAGGCATATGCACTGGGGTCTGACTGAGGCTGCCACTCGGAATTTCTAAGCCCTTCCTTACGGATGATGCCCCATCCTACTTGGTTCTCGTTTGGAAGCCGCTTAATTTGACATCGGTGTTCCCAGAAGGGAACTACAACCACGACTGCCCGACTCTTGGCGTCTGTGACACACTTCCAGACACAGGTCCAGAGCAGATCTTTCCAGCTGTGGCTTGCATGTCCCGAATTCTAACCTCTGTCAATTGTGGAGAGGGAGTGGTCGCGCCCTGGTGCAGTCCCAAGGGCAGCTCTGTCCTAGGTATGGGTGTGGGCTCGCCAGAGGCGTCTGGGCGGCGGAGGTGAGGTGGGGGGTGGGGGGGAGAGAAAAGGCTCCAGAAAGACTGGGAGGAGCCAGGGGTGGGGTGGGGTGGGGGTGGGGATCCCAAGCCGCGAGTCCGGGACCGAGAGAGGATAAAGGGTCGAACCAACCTCCTGACTCTGCATGTGCTGCTCCAGCTCCAGCGTGGCGTACTTAGCATCCAGTCTTCTGCGTCTGCAGGTCAGTGCTGGAGATGGTCCGACGTGTCCCCAGCCGCGCCTGTCCTCGGGGACTGGACCCCCATCGGGACGCAGCGAAGCCCGCTGACTGGGTGGGGGGCCCGGGCTGCTGCAAGGTGACGCTGCTTAGCTGGCCCCGGAGGCCAGAGGTGGGCGCCAAAAGCGGCCCCGGGGTGACAAGGCGGGGACTGCTTTCTCCTGTTCAACTTCCCAGCAATAGGAATGGGCACGCGGTTCCCAGAAAACAGGTTTGTCTGGTAATCTGGGACGCGATCTCCGAGATCGATGTGTAAGGAGGGCCCTCACACCCTTTCACCAGGGAGCAGACTGAGGCTGGCTGTCCCAGGTTCCCGAGGTGGTTTCCCAAACCCGGCAGGTGAAGAGCGGACACGAGTGAGTCGGACCTCCCTCTAAGACCCTCTGTAGCTCACTCTTGTGTTTTCAGTGGTCACTTGTTTTCAGTGGTCACTACGTAAATTCCAAACTATTTTTTTAAAAAAACGTGGATAGAGTTAACTTGGGCAGAGCCTTTTGCTAGGTGCCTTTCCTAGGTTGTCTGCCTGCAGTAAAGCCTCTCAATACGGTGACTCTGTTCGATTTCGGAGAATAAGGATGCAGACCATCCAGGCACAAGAGAGTCTTATGGTGCCCGACCTGGTCCTGATCCCCAACAGGTCTCTTCTCTGAATTGCTGCTCAGAGTTCTGGGCGCGACAGAACTCTCTCTCTCTCTCTCTCTCTCTCTCTCTCTCTCTCTCTCTCTCTCTCTCTCTCTCTCTCTGTCAGAAGCACTTTTATTTACATATCAATCCCCCCATCCTCCCATGCTCCCACCGACCTCCCCAACCCACCCCCCACCCACTTGCCAAGGATGGTCTTCTACAGGGGACCATCAAAGTCCATCACATCTTTTGGGGGAGGGCCCGGAGGGTGCTCTTGAACCTGAATCTTTCGCATTTCCTGATCTTGTCTTTCTTTAAAAACAAAACAAAACAAAACAAAAAAACATTTCCTTATCCCTCGCTCTCCCTCGTGTGTTGGGTCGCCTGCCACGGTGCATAGAGATCAGAGGACAGTTTCTGGGAATAACTGCTCTCCTTTCACCACGTGGGTTCTGGGAGTTGAATCAGAGCTGTTGTCAGTGGTGGCAAGAAGGTTTGGGACTCACCTCTTTTGGTCGTTAATGTCCACCTTACCTTGGACACTTGATCCTAAAAAAAAAATGGGAAAGGACTCCAGCTTCAGGGAGGACTGTAGGGCTAAATATGAATTCTGGAAAGCAGGTGGCTCGCAAAGCCCAGTAGTTAGGAAGTGCTTGGCTTTTCCATGGCCCTTACTGTTACAAAGGTACCCACCCTTACAGCTTAAACCCTGACTGCCTTCACTGTTTCTTACCTGCTGTGGTGTGTGTAAATCCAGTGGGAATGAAGGTGGGTGTGTGTAACACAAATAATAATAGACCCAGAGGCAGATGTTGGGGTTCAAGCTTCAAGCTGAAGATCAGAGAAACAAAGCAGCCAAGCCAGTAGACCTTATTACTACCCAGCTGAAATGGCAATCCTGTCTCCACGAATCCTCAGAGGCAAAACGTTCTGGGTTCCTGTGTCCTTCTTATATTCCTTTCTCTGACCAGCCATATCCTCCTGTCTCCACCTCCCTAATGCTAAGATTAAAGGCGTGTGACCCCACTTTGTGTTTCTTTTAGGATTGGATCGATTTCATGTAGTCAGTGTGACCTTGAAATAACGGAGATCCATCTATCTCTTAATCTTGAGTCCTGGGATTAAAGCTGTGTATAGCCATTGCCTGATCTCTATACTTGAGGCTGGCTTTGTTTTTGGAATCCTCAGGCAAGCTTTAATAAATCATAAATAATATATTACCACAATTCCCCTTTTTTGTCTAATACAAAAAGAAGGCTCCAACTAACATAAGAAAAACTATATACAGTAAGTCAGATAAGTATATATAATATATAGGCAGTGATTACATCAACAATATCTAGTCCATTTACATTTGACAAACTCAGAGAAAATACTTCATTATCTATCCTATCTTGGTGAGTCCAAAGTCTTGTACCTAATTTGCTTTTTATTCTAATTTGCATTATCAACTCAAAATTATCTTTTACTGTCTCACAACATTATATATTTTACATGTCTTTAGTGAATTTCTTTTCTGAGTCTGGTAAACAATGAAAACTATAACTATACTATCTAGTCTTCAACTCCCTCAGAGAACAGAGAAAGAAATAATACTAAGTAATCAGGAAGCAAAAGCAAGTGAATTCCAAAAAAATGTGAAAAATGACAAAAACAGCTGGCTGCCTGGAGAGCCACCCAAGGTTCCTCTGCTACATTGGGGCATCCATCTTTGGCCTAAAGCCTAGTATATCTGACAGACTTCTGTGAAGCAGGATTTTCTGAAGGGCTGTCCCACCTTGTCCTGGCAAGGTTTTGCAGTCACTCTCTTTTGCATGCTGTTTGTCCAATTTGGGCAGCATACTGTCAGCAGTCAAAGCAAGGACACTTTCTTGCCCAGTGGCTAATTTTGCCACAAAGAAAGTAAACTATATGGAGTTTCTTTGATGCCCATCATCTTCTCTGAAGTAGATTGGTGTTGCTCATGTCTCATTGTCATAAAAACACCTATGTTATTAAAACATCTTAAATGCCATATACTATAGATCTCTGAAGTGTTTGAAGATGACCTGTCTTTCTAAAATATATCACCATTTGACCTTGAAAACATACCTAATGTGACTATAAGTTTGATTATAATAGTTGTCTAATTACTAAGCTGCATTTCCTTATTATCCTATATATTGGTAGTAGTAACTTTCAATTGCTGGAAATTTGCTTTACATTGTTAAATGAGTTGAATAGGTACAATACCTTGAACAAGATTAGAAACATATGTGCAGTATGTTTTAACAAAATTAATCTCAAATTTACATCAATATACAATATTTGTACACAATATACAAATGTCCAATGCAATGTAAAATATTTAAGACTAGTAGTTGCTTTTTAAAAAGTAGATTCAATAATCTATTTTTATCTTGTATCTATACTTCCCTTTTTCTTTTCAGAATAGATTCAATAATCTACCCCTTTTATCCTATCATATCTGTATTCCCTGTTTTTCTTTTTCTTTTCAAAACAAAAACCTTGAACCTAATCCCCTTTGTTCCTGACCGTAACCAACATTTTGTAACCAATTCCCCTAAACAATGACAAATATCCATAACCCAATGAATTACCAAAAAAACACCCACCCCATCCCTTGGAATGTGGACACCATGTTCTTAAAGTTACTTCCTGCTGTCTGGGGGAGACAGCATCTTTTGGGAATCCTGAAAAGAAATATTTGGGTTAACTATCAAGCTGTATCATTTTTGTCCAGTCTAACCAAAATGGTAAAGTGTAGGGCTTGTCATAAGTCCTGGCTAGAATAGTCTGTGAGGCTGGATCATCTCAGTTAGCCACCTCGAAATTATTCTGAGCAGGTTATAGTCCAAAGTAGATCTTTAGTTGGAGTTGTTCAGCTTAATGGTGTTATAGTCCTGATGAAATTGGCATTGTGGGGTTTGTTTGTTTTGTTTCATTTTGTTTTTGAAGACAGGGTTTCTCTGTTTTAACAGTCCTGGATGTCTTGAAACTCACTTTGTAGATCAGGTTGGTCTCAAACTCATGCTTCTGCATCCCACGTAGTGGGATTAAAGGTGAGTGTGACCCCCATTGCCCTACTGGGATTCCATTTTCTTTTTGGAAACTTCAGAGATTGAGTTAGGTTAGATTACTTCTTTTCTTGGTAATTTTTTCAGGTAGTTCTCCCTTCTTCTTTGGATGCTCATTTGTCCAAAGGTCTTAAATTCCTCAAGATGTTTGTTTTTCTTTTCCTGAAAAAACAAAAACAAAGCCCTTCCCCAATCCTAACTTTGGGGAGGTTTATAATCTAATCCTTATCAATTTTGAACTATGGTTTCTCCTGAAATTTTGTTTTTTCTTCTAAAGCTCTTCTATCATCCAGAGTGGTATATTTTCTTACTATAGGTACTAGGTTCTTTAATTGCTCTGGGAAGGAGTTTTCTTCCAGGTTATAGGAAATGACTGAACAGAATTTGGCATGGGAGCCTTTGAGAGGCCCCTGGAGGCATTTCTGAAAGGCAAAGGATTACCTTGATATTCTCTTCTTGACCTACATTCCTTTGTCCAATGCCTGCCTTTGCCACACCTTCTGCATAATCCAGAAGGAAGGGGTGTTCTGCTTGGATTATGTTTATAAAAAGAATTGTTTCCAGAAACACTCTGTTTATTATCCCTTTTCAGGTGACCTTGTCTGCCACAATTAAAAGTTTGACATTTCAATTTTTCTTTAAGCCTCTTGAAATCATCTCTCCTATCCATGTAGCATCATGGTCATGAGTTTCAATATTAATTGTATCTGTGATCCAATCCTCCAAAGAAACTGATCTTGTTTTTAAAGGCCTAATTATCCTTTTGCATTGGCCATTAGCATTTTCAAAAGCCATAGTTTCAATTATTATTTTTCCAGCTTCTGAATCTGTTATCATTCTATTTACTGTTAATGACAGTCTTTGTGAGAAATCCTTGAATGCTTCCTTTGGGCCCTGTATAACTTTTGTAAATGATTCACTTTTCTTTCCTGCTTCTCCAATTCTGTCCCAAGCATTCAAAGCTGCTGCATGGCATAAACCCAAGAGGTGATCATCATATAGACATTGCCTTTATAAGGTAGCATAATCTCCTTCTCCAAGAATTTTGATCTTGGGAGATATCCATACGTCTTGCTTTAGCCTTTTGTTCAATATTCTTAGCCTCTTTTCTGAACCAGGAAGTCCATTGTAATTGTGGGCCAGGCTCTAGGAGAGCTTTAATCAAATCTATTGAGTCCACAAGGATAACCCTATTACAAACAGAGCACATGTTTTTCATCTGCTTCACAAATGGTGAATAGATGCCACCTGAGACTACAGCTTCCTTGAATTTCCCTAAATCTAGCATTGTCACAGGCTTCCAAGTAGCCCTTATAGAATCTCCTTCATTTGGTACTTCCTATAAGGTTACTGGATATGTTAATGGTGGTTCTCTTAAGACCTTAGAATGTTTCTTTTTAACTTTAATATGCAATGCTGAATTTAGTTCTCCATATAATTACTCAGTCTGTTTTAGTAAGTTTTTCTAAGGCTTGAATCTCATACCAACCAACATACCAATCAGCATCTCTTTTTATCTAAAAAGAGATAAACCAAGAAATATCAAAATGAAAACAAAGATTATCAAGATGTTAATTAACAGTATGTCACTCCTGGCTAAGTTGATTATTCCTTCATTTGATTGTTCCATTTTTTAAACCATCCATTATGTAATACACAGACTTAATTCTCTCCATTTTAATAGTGTTTTCCATTTTTTTTTAGTGTGGGGGAAAAAAACTCTTATCTTAAACTAATCCCTTCCTTTAAGAATTTCTGATTGACTTACCAAATCTGCTGACAATGTCAGTGAAGTGTGAGGCATAGCATGTCTGTATTGGAGAACTAGCTTGTGGCCATAAACAGAGTGTGTCAGTCCAAGGAGAGGAGCTTTAGGAAAAGCCAGAAAGCCTCCCTAGTGCTGGGATTAAAGGTTTATGATCATAAGTGCTGAGATCACCTTTGTGTGAGCTGTTTCTTTTAGTACTGGATAAATTTTGTGTAGTCAGTGTGACCTTGAACTAACAGAGATCCGTCTACCTCTTAATCTTGAGTTGTGGGATTAAATGTGTGTGTCACCACTGCCTGATCTCTTATAGTTTGGGCCTAGCTTTGCTTTCTGAATCCTCAGGCAAGCTTTAATAAATCATAAACAATGTATCACCACAGGTGTGCTGGCAGTACTAACTAGCACTGGGAGAGGACACTTGAGTCAGAATGCAGCCACCCAGGCAATGCTGGCCTTTTCTAGACAGGTTTCTGGACAAGTAGGATTAGCAGTGAGAACACAAAAGAAACTTTCCTATAGAGACAGCAAAGAAAGACAAGAGCTTAAGCAGTTTTGAGAAGCAGAGGGTTGTGCCTTCCAGGGAGGGATACAGCAGAGATTGGGGTCCACCTGGCGTTCTGGCTTCCTGGTGGTGGTGGTGGTGGTGGTAGTAGTAGTGTGTGTGTGTACGCACGGAGATCTTACCCAGAGTCTGAGAGCTCCTCAAACTCTTTTCTGTTTAACTGTGGTGCAGGCAGCTAACAATGGACTTGTCACACTAAGCACTTTTATACTCAGTAACCTGGGACTGAAGAGATGGCTCAGAAGTTTAGAGACTGGCTGCACTTCCAGAGGCCCTGAGTTCAATTCTCAGCACCCACATGGCAACTCACAACTGTCTATAATGGGATCTGATGCCCTCTTCTGGTGCAGGCATGCATGCAGACAAAGCACCCATATTCATGAAATACAGAAGTAACTAAATCGTTAAAAGTCAGTAGTATGACCTATGTGCATTGCTCTGCAGTAGGTCTCTGGAATGCTCTTCTCTCCCCACACCAATGTCCTACTTTGTTTCCGTGAGTTTTGACTATAATATATATCAGTGGAAATAGGCTTGAATGTCTGTATTTCACTTAGAATCATGCCCTCAATGCCCACCCATCCATATTGTAACATCAGATTTCCTATTTTTGTTTTGTTTTAAAGGCTAAATAAAATCTGCTTTGTATGTAGACTGCTGCCCCCCCCCCCCACACACACACACAGGGTTTCTTTGTAGCTTTGGAACCTGTCCAACTGTCTCTGGAGACCAGGCTGGCCTCAAACTCACAGAAATGCCTGCCTCTGCCTCTGCTGGGATTAAAGGTGTGTGCCACCCCCACCCGGTTTGACCGCTCCTTTATGCATTCAGTCATTCGAGGTGGGTACTTTTCATTTTACGCTTAATGTGCTGGGCTTAAGACTTCCTAGGTCCTGATTTAGTGTCTGTGGCTAAGAATTATTACAGTTAGAAATTCAGGGTGGCCCCTTGTGCTTGCTGGAACACTCAAGAAAACTGATGTCTCATCCTTGTGGGAAAGGCTATTTCTAAAGACTCATTCCTGAAACAGAGCTGTTTCTCCCCAGCACAGTTGTGATGGAATCCTGCTTCCCAAAGGTAAAGCTGAGCCATTTTTGTCTGAAAACAGAGGAAGTTGAGTACAAAGTCCTGGCGGCTTTGCACTTCCTAGTTGCAGAGCTGCTGGAGCTACCCTCTGGGGATGCAAAAGTTGTCTCCTAATACCTGAAGCCAGTGCAGCTAACACAGACTACACTCCTTTCATCTGAGCCATTTCTCAAGGAAGCCTTCACTTACAGCAGCACATGGGAGAAATTTGCACCCATGCTGAGCACTGAGCCCATCTCCATCACCCAGGTCACTGGTGCCAGTCCCCTCTCAGTGGTGTTCCTGAGGGTCCCTCCATGTGCTGGATGGAAGGAGTCATCCTGTTGCTTGAGGGTAGAATGTATTGTCCTTTCTTTTTCATCCTTTGCCATTACAGTTTACTAGGTTCTTGGGAGAGAGTCCGTAGCCTACTATTGGATTTTAACAGAGAGGGACTAAGGATCTGTTTGCTCTTTGCAAATTTACTTTCTGGCCCAGCAAACTTCTTGGAGTATGATCTGGGAAAATGTGGAGATCCCTGAGACTTTTTGTAGAGTCCACAAGGTCAAAGCACTGGAGGAAGAATGCTATTTGCATTTTCTACCCAGTGCACTAGGAGTTTCTCAGAAGATCCATGACTGAGTTTGGCCTCTGGTAGCTAGTAAGGGGTATGCTTGAGTATTCTTATGCTTCTAGAATCTTCTAAGGTTCTATGCTTGGGGGATAACTATGTGTCTCCAGTGATGAAAGTGGTTTACTCTACTGTACAGTTCCAAGCCTGTTCTCTTGGCTTGGGTTCAAGTTTCCCCATATCTACAAGGAATGGCATCAAAAGGCAAAACTATTTTATCACGACTGGAAAACTGTACTAAATGTTTAAATGTCAAATTACCTTTAAATTGAATAATACTGCAATAATACTGCATTTATGTATTTTAATGCCAAAGAATAAATTATTGGCTTATCAGAGGATAACAGGAAACTTGACTTTCCAGCCCACAACTGACAATGCCATGTGAACCTGTGGGTGTGGGAAAGGGTGATGTGAGCATCCATGCTGAGCCAGTTCCCTGACTTATGAAGGGGAATTTTTCCCAGAGAGATGGGGAAAACCGAGTAAGAGGGGCTGAAATTGTCCCTCGGCCTCCTGCATCCCTGTGGATCTTCTGTCAGCCCGCTATCCTAAATAATGCAATGATGCCAGGAGCCTAATTTCAAGACAAGCCATTTAGAGCCCTCTGAGAAGTGTGGCTTGAATGACTTAACTAGATAGTTTAAACTTATTTTAAAAATCCCAAAATTATTTTAGACTTTCAGACTAGAATAAGCCTTTGCATCAACATGGACAGGTCACCAGACCGAGCATCAAACAACACAGATAATCAAATAGCACTGTCCAAAGACAGAGTAATGTCTTGTTGAGGGGAAAGGACACAGAAAGGAATCACAGCACTTCTACTCTCCAGTGGTGTATTGACTGGAGAACACTTAGCTACATACAGAAAGACTGAGTTAGTGTCATGAAGTATGTTTTTCCTCACAAATGGATCAATTCACACCAGTGGCTGGATTCACCATGTTGCTTTTGTGCTTATGAATCCATGCCAGAGCAGTCACAGGAGACTCTTAGTAGATGGTTGGGATTTCTGTTCTGCCCAGTCCCGAAGCTGTTTAGTCCTAAATAAACACCCAGAGGCTTATATTAATTATAAACTGTTTGGCTGATGGATCAGGCTTCTTATTGGCTAGCTCTCTTAATTATTAACCAATTTCTATTAATCTGTGTATTTCTACATGGTCTTGGCTTGCTGGTGATGCCCAGGCCTCTTTCTTACTGTCCATTAGCCAAAACAGCTTTATTTATCAACTAATAAGAGAAGCATATATTTACAGCATATAGAAGGACATCCCTCATCAATAGCCCAAGTGTTGAATTGCCTTTTCACATTCTGTAGAGCTGGGGTGAACTTGTGTTGATGGTTCAGAGGAATTGAAGGACCACACATGCCTAGCTTTCAATCAGAAGTAAAGTAATTGCTGGCTCTAATCATTTTCACGGCTTCCTTAAGAACCTTTGATTTTCCGAAGCCTGGGCTTTTGAATGCAGGCCTTTACAGGATGGTGGGTGGTGACTGGAAGCACCCACAAAGCTCCCCTCCCATTATCAAATGTGATGCTGTCTTGTGGAAAAGCATTTGTGGGGCTGAAGCATGAGCTGGAGCATCAGCTCTTGTTGATATAGAATTAGTGCTGCTTGAAAGAACTGACAACATGATCTTTATACCTGGGAATCTGGCAGATGGATTCTAAAAATGAAGTTGTCTGTTACTGCAAAGGAATAAGGAAAGGGGCTAATCTCCCAGCACCTAGGGCTTTTGTGGCATTTGCTAATGTGGCTTTGACATTGCAAAGTGTAGTATGCTAACATTTACTTGGAAGAAGTTCATGATTCACCAAACCAACATTTCCCAAAAGTCCAGAGCTATAAACAGGCTAAGAGAGCTGGGTGTGGTGGCACACACCTTTAGATTCCAGTACTTGGAAGTCAGAACCAGGTGGATTGCTTTGAGTTCAAGGCCAGCCTGGTCTACACAGTGAGTCTAGGGCAGCCAGAGCTATATAGTGAGACCCTGTCTTGAAAATGTGCCCCCCCCAGTGTGTTAGACAGGCCAACAGGCATAAATGTGACAAGATGGGCAGTGATGACACATCAGATCTTCCATGCAGTTTACCTTTGAAGAGGATTAAAGTGGCTGAGAGACGGCTCAGTTTTGCTATAAAGTGCTTGCCATGCATGCATGCATGTAGTCGACAGAATTCAGATCTCCAGAAACCACCAAGTGTGATGCTTATTGTCTGTGTAGAAAGTTCCATGCTGGGGGTGGGTGTGGGGATGACAAAAAGAGCCCTGAAATTCATTAGCCAGCCAGCCTAGCAGAACTCATGCGCTTCAGGTTTAGTGAGAGATTCCCTCTCAAAAATTAAAGGTGGAGAAAGGGATGGAGGAAAGATATCCAGCCACAACCTGGGCCACCTGGGACTAACAAGTCCAGATAACACCCACACACCCACACCTCCCCCCCACACACACACACAAAGTTAAAGGTTAGTTAACATTTGACCTTTAGAGAAATATCAAAGATGCATATCTGGAAACATCTGCTTCTCCCACCACTTCGCTGTGGGAGTTTGCATTTTCTTCAGATAATTCAGTGAAATCTCAAGACAGATTGAGCATGGAAGCAAGTATGAGAATCAGCTGACGTTTGACAATTCTCGCTACATGGTTTCTGTTTTTGCTTTGGAATGCATAGTTTCTTTCATAAGTGTGTGTATGTTGACATAATTAAATGAATTAATAAAAATAAACATCTCATTTTAACAATATGTAATACAGTAAATATTGACAGATGTTATTATTCATATACACTTTCAGACCCCGTTTTGTTTGTTTGTTTTGTTTTGTTTTGTTTTGTTTTTGTCCTGAAACTTGCTGTGTAGAGCAGGCTGGCCTTGAACGAATAGATCTGCTTGCCTCTTCCTCTAGAGTACTGGGGTTAATGGTATATGTCACCACAACCGACTTTCAGCCCACATTTTTTTTTTTAATTTATTTATTAGTTCTAGTTAGGGAACAAGCTTGTTTCAAGTCCCTTCTCCCTCTCCCTCCCCTCACTCCCAACCCTCCTCCCCCACCCCCAGCCCACCCCCACCCCATCCACCCACCACTCCCCAGGCAGGGTAGGGCCCTCAACAGGGGCTCTGCAAAGTCCACCAAATCTTCCTGTGCTGGTCCTGGGCCCTTCCCCATGTGTCCAGGGCCAGAGTGTAACCCTTCACGTGGGATGGTCAGCCACAATTTTTAAGACTATAAAGGTGTCTGTGTGTGGTGGCAACACACCTTAATCCCAGCACTTGGGACGTTGTGAGTTTCAGGATAGCCAGGGCTACACAATGAGACCCTATCTCAAACAAACAAACAAACAAACAAACAAACAAGAACAAAAACAAAGTGTAAAGGAATCTTGAAATTGGGAAATTTGAGGGCCGCTGCCTTGAGTCTAGTCATGCTCACATACATGTTCACACAACAGCAGAGACATGTGAGAAATGCATCAGTAGATAATTTTATCACTCACCTAATTGGTTATAACATCCCTTCAGTGTATTATCTTATAGAGTTACCATTGTCTGTGTGGCATAAATCATGACCCACTATTTGGGGTATTTCAACCTGTGTTCTTGGGTCATAGGCACTCAAGTTTGGAGGTGAACAATTTCATCCATTACTGAACAAAATGTCTTAAATCAAGGTTTAGAAAAACCCACTGGAACCGGGCAGTGGTGGCGCACGCCTTTAACCCCAGCACTCGGGAGGCAGAGGCAGGTGGATCTCTGTGAATTTGAGACCAGCCTGGTCTACAAAAGCTAGTTCCAGGACAGCCTCCAAAGCCACAGGGAAACCCTGTCTTGAAAAACAAAAAAAACAAAAAAACAAAAAAACCAACAAAAAACAAAACAAAACAAAAAACAAAAAACAAAAAAGAAAAACCCACTGGTGTGAGCATCAGGTAGGTGGGTTACAGCAAAGCAGAGGCATCATTGGTATGTTTTGGATACTATCTGATGACAGTCTTAGCTTTAGGATTGGTGGGAGTCTGCTAAGTTAGTACATCCTAAAAGGATTTGCCTGATAAGTCATGTTAAGCTAGTCACACTGGTGAGCAGCTGGTGGCTGCTATAGAGACTTACGATTTACAGTAAGTTTAAATTGGGCTTTGGTTCTGTAACATCCCAACTTCCCACAATTACAAGTTCTAATCGTTCAGCTGTCTATGTAGTTTGTATAGGGGAGAGGAAACTTCAGTTTACAGTGCAGACACAAGTGTGTGCCTGAATCTCTTAACTTCCTGAGACAAGGAAAGGGAGGGGGGGGATGTAAATGTAAATGTGGGGTCATGGAAACCCTGAGGAAATGGCTTTTCTAAAGATCCTTTCAAAGGATGAGGCAGTCACACAGGCTGTTCGCAGCTTACTAAATATTGCCAGGCCTTTTTCTTTTAGCCATCTGCTTTCCTAGTCTGGGTCATTCCATAGATAGCATCTGAAGTGTTAGCACAGATGGCCAATACTTGGCTATTTAGTCTGGGACCTGCTTGTTCCCTCAGATGGTGTGTGCACAGGTTGATAGCAACTATAGTCAAGATTGCAAGCCCTCACCAGATCTGGTGGCTGGTTTGTTTTGGTTTAGGGTTTTTTTGGTTGTAGTTGTCTGGTGCTTGTTGGTTGTGCATTAACCCCCACTCTAGTGTGGAATTTGGTTTCAGCGTTACCCCACGTTAGGCTTTGTGTGAACCTGCATCCCTTTGTCCCTGGGCCTAACTCAAAGACGGCTTCCTATGGACAAGTCATTGGTTAGGTCTGGTGCATTCCTCAATCACTGAAGCTCTTTCCAGTGGCTGGATGGATGTAAGGCTAGTAACGGACTCTGTCCTTTCTTTCTCCCAGAGTATCAGAAGAGCAGATGCTGGCCCTCGGGATGCTAAAACAGGTGGCCAGCATGACAGCACAGAGCAAAGCCTCCAGCTGCTGGAAGCTTGCCTTGCCCTTGAGGTTTCTAGGCAGCTCCCCTGGTGGATTCCCAGCAGATACTAACTTCCACTCCACCTCCTTCTCCGAAGCAGAGCCTCCACGGATCTTGATCACAGGTTGGTTTGTTTCCTCCTCGTTTGTGGCATGAGCCTTGCTTTCTCTGAGCTGCTTCTTGTATGTGCTGTGCTATCAGAGCAGGCTTCCGGGAGAGCGCCAAAGCTAGATTTAATGGCTGCACTGTGAAAAGGGTCTCTGAGTAAGGCATGCCATCACAAATAATTTTTCATTGCGATGGCAACCCTTTTTTGATCAGACACAGCCTTTTTTTTTTTTTTTTTAAAGTTCTGGGTTTGGATTCAAAGGGATTGTTTGGGGGGATTTATTAGAAGAATCATTAACACTGTCAACAAGGAGACAAAGGCATAGCAGGAGCTCTGAGTAAAGTTCAGGCACAAAGGGCAATGTGGGAGTCTCTTCCTGCAGATTTTAGAGGATGGGAAAGGTTCTATGTCACATCACATGGCTATCAGCCTGAAGTATGAACCTGTATTCCAGGTGTCTATTAATTAGCTATGAAGGTGAAGAGAGCAGGAATCCAGAAAGACAAGTGACTTTAATTCTGAAAACCAAATGACTGTAGTGTTGTTCCCATCTAATGGTCTTGATGGGGTTCATTTTCTCTGTCATTTGAGAATTAAAGGCAGGAAAATGCTCAAGCTTGACAGATAGCAGCAGAGAAATCTCAAACAGCTGACAGCAGTTGGTGGACAGAAAGGCAGTTGCAGAAAGACTTTTCTTAGGAGTGATGAAACACACATACAGCAGGCACACAGAGAAAAAGACCTGCTGCAGTGTCAGGGGTGGGGTGTGGGGTGGACAGAAGAGGAGCTCTAGAAGCCAGGCATCTAGTCTTTTCTGGAGGGCTAGAGATTTTAAAGGCTCTGAGGAGTTTTCCTTCCCTGATTTAGGATTGGTCAGTTTGAAGAAAGGCTGATTGACCCACAACTGCTGTGTGTCATTTCCTGATCCAGCCTTGAATCTGTTGAGCCAATGCATCTTCACGGCCCTACTGAGGGAAGAGAGAGCCCCAAGGCCTTTGTTTTATGCTTCCAGGCTTTTGTCTGAGGTCAGGAGGGTGAGGAAGAAGTCATCCATCTTGGAAATTCACCATCTTTGTCATGGACCCTCATCCTGTCTGTCTGTCTATCAGGGGGCCTGTCTAATGCCTAGTCTCCCAGTTTCAGAAATTAGCAGTTCAACTAAAATGGAGGAGCATTACAAGATGGTATGGTTCTGGCTGGTATCTTCCATCTTTGGCTTCCCTTATTCATAGCCATAAAACCTTGTTTTCTGAAGGGACTTAGGTATCTGGTGCTAAACAGCTGTCCTGGAACTTGATTTCCTTCCATCTTGTAGGTAATAGATCAAGGCAACAAAACCCAATGATAGGAAGGGCACCATTTCTAGAACACATCTTTCCTAGGCCAAATTCCTCAGCCTAAATCCAGAATCACCCATCACCAGCTGCTACTGAATAATGTGTAGTGGAAATGAGATCGGATATAAGCACTGCCTGAGCTTCTTGTTGCTGTTGAGCCCTTCCCTTTCAGATCTACTCTACTCATTGATCCTCCTCTGGAATATGCAGTGCCTGGCCTCACCCCCTTCACCATGCATTCCATGTTGTGACTGACAAAAGGCTTCCAAGCAGACTGAGAGGACCTCTCACTTGACTGACACATTGTATCTCTCCCTCCTCTGTCATGTTTTCACTCCTTTCCTGTCTTGCTCTCCTGAGTTTTTCATCCTTTGTTTCCACTAGAAGCTTCTCTAGGGTTTTAGTCCTTTGTTAATTGACAGGAAGTCCCACTGCTCTATCTTCCTGACACATGAGTGTCTCTCCTGAAATTTACAGTGGTCCTCCAAATGTGTTCCCAGCCCATCGTTCTGGCTTTCTATCCATTATGTTGTTAAGCCTTCAAGTTAGGAAGCTAGTATCATTTCTTTCTAAGTGGCTCCTTTCTGATTCTGTTTTTTTTTTTTATTTGTTTGTTTTGTTTTGGAGGTAGGGTCTCTCTACTATGTAGCTCTGGCTGTGTTATAGTCTGGCTTTGAACTCAAGAGATCTACCTACCTCTGCCTCCCAAGTTCTAGGATTAAGGTGTGTACTAACACACTAGCTTGTCCACTATCCTTTTGTCAAATGACTTCTTGCTCTCCCCTCTTTGGAGCTGGGCCCAGCACAAGTGTTATTCTCTTCTAGTGTTCTTGCTTTCCTCTTGCTCTTAGACACCCCTTCCTGGAAAGTGCTGCCTCCAAAACTCTCACCTGCATTGATAGCTGTCCATGCTGGGCAGTGGCTATCCTATGCTCTGAGAGCACTGAGGTGCTAAGACGAAACTGCAGCAATTGCATTAGTTCAGCCCCCGGCTTTAGCCCACTACAACTGGAGGGGTTTTATCCCACTGTTGTGCTCTGAGAATAGATTTGCACTCAGGTCTCATCTTGTTTCTTCTTCACCTAGGGGGTCTTGGCCAGCTGGGAGTAGGACTTGCTAGCC
Organism: Cricetulus griseus; assembly: GCF_003668045.3. Classification (NCBI taxonomy): domain Eukaryota; kingdom Metazoa; phylum Chordata; class Mammalia; order Rodentia; family Cricetidae; genus Cricetulus; species Cricetulus griseus. The sequence continues at coordinate 218,530,161 of NW_023276807.1, read as the reverse complement.
TTTTGAGGTAAGAGCTTCAGAATCGGGTTCTGAAGAGTGTACAGTGGTCTTTGTCAACATTAGCCATCTGTTCTCTTGCCTCCAGCATCTTTCTGCTTCTAAGATGTCACATCTAAATAGCTACTTAAAACACATTTTGGTTTGCCTCTTGCTCACAACACCAGCTCGTTGCTCTCAGTCCTAACTTGGGTACAGTGAGACTCATCATTCCAAATAAACCACTTAAACCTTTCAGTTGCTGGGAAGCAGACCGCAGGATCCGGTGCTTATAGGAGCTGGCATCTAGTGTTGAAGGCAGTAGGGTAAAAGAATGAGAGAGAAGAGGAAGTGCCTAGGATATGGAGATAGCTTTGGTGACCAGTGCAGTGGGGGAAGGGCAAAAGGAGAGAACTGGGCTGTGGGAAGAAAAGGAGGTCAGAGCTTAGGAAGGCAAAGCTGAGGGGTATGTGACAACAGCAAAGAGAAAGAAGGTGACCGGAGAAGGTCCAGGATTTGCAGTGCCTGTTTGAAACAATCAGTTATCTAAGACTTGTATTCTTGACGTTGCTGACTTGTGGGGGGGGGGCTTTCTTTCCCTACAGGAAACGATATGGGAAGGACAATGTGATTTTATCAGACCTAAAGAAGCCCTCTGCTCATGTCTTCCATAGTGGTAAGATATGGATAGTCCTTAATGTAAGTTTGATGAGGAAAAAAGAGTTTGATAAATATGGAGAAAGGTGATGTCTTAGTGTTAAGAGCTCGTTCAGAGTACCCAAGTTTGGTTCCCAGCACCCATGTCAGGTTGCTCCCAACCTCTTGTAACTCTAGCTCTAGATGATTCAAGACTGTTCAAGACTGTCGTCTGGGCTCCACAGGTACCTGCTCTCACAAGCAACCCCTTCCATTTCTGCACCCTCTTCTGGCCCCTGTGGGTCTCTCTCTCTCTCTCTCTCTGTCTCTCTCTCTCTCTCTCTCTCTCTCTCTCTCTCTCTCTCTCTCTCTCTCTCTCTCTCTCTCTCTCTCTCTGTCTGTCTCTCATACACACATACAGCCACACAGCGAGAGAGAGACACAGAGAGATACATAACTAACAAGCAACACAGACTTCTGAGGAAGCCAGACCTGGAAGACGGGGCATGGCTGTTAAGGCAGTGCTCAGAAGGCTGGGGAAGAACAATCACAAGGTTCCAGTACAGCTTAGACTACAGAGTTAGTTCTGCTCCAAAAGGAAGGTGGGGGAGGGAGAGTGAGAGAATGAAAATGAGATTTTTTTTCTCAAGTCAGTGGCAGGGGACAGGGAATCCAGTTAGCTTCACTGAAGCTGCCCTCCTCACTCTGTGCTTACAGGCCCCTTTGTTTACGCCGATATCTTGGATTACAAGAAGCTTCGTGAGATCGTGGTGAACCACCGTATCAGCTGGCTGTTTCACTACAGTGCTGTACTGAGTGCTGTCGGAGAAGCAAATGTGGCCTTGGCCAGAGATGTGAACATAACTGGTGAGCAGATGGCTCTGGCCCAAAGGGGCCAGTTTTTCCTGCTCTCAGAAATACTTTTTTTGTGTTTGTTTGTTGTTTTTTCCAGACAGGTATTTTCTGTGTAGCTTTGGAGCCTGTCCTGGCACTCGCTCTGCAGACCAGGCTGTTCTTGAACTCGCAGAGATCCACCTGCCTCTGCCTCCCAAGTGCTGGGATTAAAGGCATGCGCCACCAACGCCTGGCTTTGTTTGTTTGTTTGTTTGTTTGTTTGTTTGTTTTGTTTTTTGCTTTTCAGATTTTCATAGTGTCTATTCATTTCAGGACTGCATAACATTCTAGATGTTGCAGCCGAATACAATGTGAGATTGTTTGTGCCCAGCACAATTGGAGCTTTTGGACCTACCTCTCCTCGGAACCCTGCACCTGATCTCTGTATTCAAAGGCCCAGGACCATCTATGGGGTATCCAAGGTCCACGCAGAGCTCATGGGAGAAGTAAGCATTTCTCAGCAAGATTACTTAATGTTCAGGGCTAGATGATTCTATGTGTCCAGCCCCATTTTTTTCTGCCTCCGACACTGTAAATGAAAACATTTACAGCCCAGAGATGATTGTGGTGTTGATCAAATGGTAGGTCCCTTGTAGGCACTGAACAACTCCTTAGCTATAGGTTTCTGCTTGCCCACAGCCATGATAGTAACACCCAGAACTTTTGGACGCTCCTGGCCTTGAAACCCAAATGTTCTTGTTGCCTAACTTGTTTGTAAGGCTCTCAACTAGAGTTACGGGTGGGAGTGTCAAAACTTTTTCTGCATGAGAGAAACACAGACAGAGACAGAAACATGGGGGTGGGGAGGGAGGGAGGGAAGGAGAGAATATATGTGGGGCATATATATATATATATATATGTGTGTGTGTGTGTGTGTGTGTGTGTGTGTGTGTGTGTATTCATGTGTACAGAGGCCAGAAGTTAGGTGTCTTCCCCAATTCCTCTCCATCTTAAATTTTGAGACAAGCTCTCTTACTGGAGCCTGGAACAAGCAGGCTAGGTTTATGGACATTGAGCCTTCAGGATCCTGTCTCAGCATCCTTAGTGTTAGATTACAGGCACATGCTGTGTGTGTCCTGCTTTCTTAAGTGGATTCTGGAGAATCTAACTCAGCTCCGAGTGCTATGCCAGGAGCACTGAGTCATCTCCCCAGCCCAGAAAACTTTCTGCTGTGGAAATTTTCACCATGCCTTTACTCTGTCTCATTAAACTGTAGTCAGTGTCTGGCCCTTCAACTACTGGGCATGAGTTTTTTTCTGCAGGGAAGCAAGCTTGCTGTACTCAGGGCAGGGAGCAGGAGCCCCACCTCTGCAGGATGCTTTATGATTTGAAGTATCCAGGTAGCATGAAGATGGTGATTCTTAGAAGATAAATAATTGAGTGTTATTAAACAAAAGTGAAAAATTTGGAATTCTGAAGATCCCATTTTCTTTCTTTTAAACATTGTATTTGTGCATGTTGCATTTATGTGCATGCAGACACAGATGTGCCACAGCATGTGTGTGGAGGTCAGGGGACAAGTGTGGATACTGTCCTTCCACCTTTATGTTGGTTCTGAGGATCCAACTCAAGTCGCCAGACTGTGTGGCAAATGCCTTTACCCACAGAGACATCCTGCAGGTCCTAAATGCTTATTCTTTTGAGGAACTTTTTAATTTACCTGCATGCGATATGTTAGGGGAAAGCAATGTCTTTTGTTTTATCTGAACTAAAGGATTATTATTATTATTATTATTATTATTATTATTATTATTATTATTATGGTTTTTAGCCAGCTCTTTCTTTTTTATAGTACTATTATTACCGGTATGGGTTAGATTTCCGATGCCTGAGATATCCTGGAATCATTTCTGCAGATTCCCAGCCTGGAGGAGGAACAACTGGTAAGTGCTGTCTCCAGTCTCCTTCACCTTTAAATTATCTTGTTTTGGGGAGAACCTGCTTAGTCCATAAAGTGGCCGCCTTGATTTCCCTGTATTTTAAGAGAAATTGGAAAGTAGGGAGTGGGTTTTTTTTTTTTTCAATTTAAAAGTGGGGATTTATTAGCTTTTTTTTTTATTAGAAACTGCTTCTTTTACATGTCAATCCCCATTCCCTCTCTCTCCCCTCCTCCCCTACCCCCCACCCCATCCCAACTCCTTTCTGTTTTCCAGAGAGGGTGAGGCCTTCCATGGGGGAATCTTCAAAGTCATTTGGAGCAGGCCCTAGACCCTCCCCCATGTGTCTAGGCTGAGAGAGTATCCCTCTCTGTGGAGAGGACTCACAAAGCCCATGCATATACTAGGGATAAATACTGACCCACTATCAGAAGCCCCATAGATTGTGCAGACCTCCAAACTGACATCCTCGCTCAGAGGGTCTGGAACAGTCCTATGCTGGTTTCCCAGCTATCAGTTTGGGGTCCTTGTTCAGGTCAGCTGTCCCTGTGGATTTCTCAAATCTGGTCCCACCCCCTTTGCTCATCACTCCTCCCTCTTAGCTCAGTTGGGAGAGCATTAGACTGAAGAAGGGAGCGTTTTCATCTTTCTGGCCCCAAAATGCAGTAATTAAAAGAGATTCTTCAGTTACCTGTGTATAACAGTAAATCTTGATATAGCCCATACTATTCTGATCTTTTGGGGGAGCCTTCCATTTTTAATAGTCTAAAGAGGTTCTGGATTAAGAGAGATGGCATCTCAGTTCTGAACCTCCTCCCTCCTGCTGCTGCCACGTGTTGGATTCTCTTTCAGACTACGCAGTCCAGATTTTCCAAGGTGCAGTAAAGAACGGCACATTTGAGTGCAACCTCAAGGCCAGCACCAGGCTCCCCATGATGTATATCAACGACTGCCTCAGGGCCACCCTGGAAGTCATGGAGGCCCCAGCAGAGCGCCTCTCCATGAGAACCTACAACATCAACGCCATGAGCTTTACCCCCGAGGAGCTGGCCCAAGCCCTCCGCAAGCACGTTCCAGACTTCCAGATCACCTACTGCGTAGATCCCCTCCGACAGGCCATAGGTAGGCCCCCGTACCAGCCCGCTATAGCTCAAAATCGGATGTGGGAGTCCCCAGCCATCCCCGTGGGGTGGTATTAAGGCTGAGGAGCTGCAGTGGCCCACCCGCAGATGCTCCTGTGTGGGAGACATCTCTTCGGGAGAAAGGTTCCAGCTCAGCAAACAGTCTGGCACCATTTCATCTTTGCACAATTTTTTAAAGCAGGGAGAAACAGAAGAAATCAAGGCAGTGTGCAAACAGGCTTGGGCCTTCGTATGGTGTTATTGTCCTCTATGAACTGGAACACCCTTCTGGATACAAGAATATTCTCTTACAAAGCCGAGTTAGGTTTTAATAACATGAAAACCACAGTGTTGGTGCCCAGCCTCTTCATTTATGGGGGGGGGTGGAATTTTCGAGACAGGGTCCTGGAACTCATTCTGTAGACCAGGCTGGCCTCAAACTCACAGAGATTCCCCCTGTCTCTGTCTCCCTAGTGCTGGGATTAGAGGCATGTGTCACCACTGCCTGGTGCCCCGTGTCTTTTGAAGAGTACTAGTTCTGCTTCAGTCAGAGACAAGGTTTCCTTTTCTGTGCCTTCAATATAAAATTCATCCAGTCATTCAAAAATACAGAGCCTGGATAACCCAGCATTCTTTCCCGTGTCTTTCCCCAGCTGATAGCTGGCCCATGAACCTTGATGACAGCAATGCCCGTAAAGACTGGGGCTGGAAACACGACTTTGATCTTCCTGAGTTGGTGGCTACAATGATCAACTTCTACAGAGCCCGCACCAGAATTGCCCAAGCAAACTGAAAAGGGAGGAGAGGCTCCCGTGTCCTCCCAGTGCAAGGGACATGACATTCTCTAAGCTGGAGAACTAATGGGACTGGATTCTGGCAGCTCACATGTGGAGCTCCTTTACTCATTGCCTTTGTTGTGTGCCTAAGTGCCCAAGCACATATGCCACAGAAATGAAGTCCTAAGTGGTAGTTGCTATCTCTTGGAATTTGCAACATTTGTATTTAATTAAATTCAATGTAAGCATCACTCCTGAGACTTTCTTGACCAAAGATTACATTTTAAGGATTTTCAAAGATGTTCTTCATGTTCAGGACTTTCAAACTTCATCAAAAATAATCACTTGCAGCTAACTTTTTACCTAAGATTTGTCTGGGCAATTAAGAACATGAAAGGTGATACAGTTCATAAAGGGCATTTGATTCCATTTAGGGGCTGCTAGAAAGCTTGGTGACGTCTATGGTGACATAGCAACACCAGAGAGACTGTTGAAATGTGTGTTTCTGGGCTTCACCCCCTCAGACTGACCCAGCAATATTGAGTAAGCTGGCTACGGTCCAACCCTGTAAGACAGGTTCCAAGCACAGCTTCTAAAGAGTGCAGTCCTGTGATAGTAGTGAACCCACCACCAGAGAGGATGCTCAAACACTGCTGGCCACACCTGGCCTCCTCCAGAAATCACCAGCAAGGGGACCTTCCAGTTCCACAGCTATAGTCAATAATAGCTGCACTAATACTATAGGTTATTGATGATGAATTGTTACAAATTTAGATTTTTAAACTCTTAGGTTGTGTCATGATTTTTTTTGGGGGGGGGAGTCTTATCTGAATTTGAATCTTTTTAACTAGAGCACTTTTAGATAATTGAGTTTCAATAACTACAATAGTATAGGTTATCATCTCTCACATGCTTAGTATAATTAAGCTTACGTTTGTGGATTTTTATTTCTGAAAACCCTCCTTATAGATTTATTGATACATAGTTCATATACCATAAGATTTATAATTTGGGATCTGGAGAAACGGCTCAGCAGTTAAGAGTGCTTGCTTCTCTTGCAGAGGACCTGAGTTCAGTTCCCAGCACCCATATGGTCACTCACAACCTTCTGCAGCTCCAGTCCCAGGGGATCTGACTCCCTTTTCAGGCCTGTAAGCGCCAGTGCATGGATACATGTACACAGTACACACATCTCACATGTAGGCAAAACACTCATACACATAAAAATAAATAAAACTTAAAATTGATATTGTTTCCCAGTGTGTTAGAGTAGCAGACTTGAGAACAATAAAGAAACTACATGTAACTCCCCTCACTCTGAAGCAACCATCATCTTTCTGTGACTCTGGATGGGGGATTCTGGATATCACATACAACTGGAGCATACTCACTACCGAAGGGCCTCAGATTTGTTAACCTGTTAGACAGCAAGGTCTCACTATTGTGTGTGAACTCAAACTTCAAGTTCACACCTGATACTAAAGCTGCCTTTTGACTCACCTAACAGATTAAGAGCATATGTTCTTGCTTGTGCAAAAAAATGTAAGTCTATAGTTCATGGCGTGATTTTAAAAATCTCTGTGCATGGTGAAATTCAAGTAGCATGAGTAGATAAATACAGAGAAAAGTATGTCTCACATCCTCTATGCAGGTAACCATGACACAGTGTGTGTAATGCTGGCATTGGAACTCAGAGCCTATGCACACCAGGCAAGTGTTTTACCACTAAGCCACATCTCCAGCCTCATTTGCTTGTTTAGTGGCTCTATAGCCCTTAATTGGCTGGCTGTACAGAATTTAACAGGTTCCATTATTAAGGACTTTTGGACTTATATCCCTTAACTGTCATAAATAGTTGTGTAAGAAAGATTTTTGCAAATACATCCCACTTTCATTGTCTTAAAGGGGCCAAAATCTTTTTCTGGAACTTTGAAGTACACAGCTTTTACATCCAACTATTTTTCTATTTAATCGTATTTATTTATTTATTTATTTATTTATTTATTTATTTGATTGGTTGGCTGACTGGCTGGCTGGTTGGTTAGTTGGCTGATTGGTTTTTAGAGACAGAGTTTTTCTGTGCAATAGCCCTAGATGTCCTGAAACTCGCTCTGTAGACCAGTCCTTGAACTCAGAGTTCTGCCTGCCAAGTGCTGGGACTAAAGATATGTCCCACCAGTGCCCATCTCCAACTAACTCTTAAGACCTTTATGGGGTGGTGTCTTTTTTCTTACCATGATAAGTGAATATGAAGACCATACCTGAAACAAAGTGCTGATACCAAGAGCTTTTCATGAGTTATTTACCTATATGTGTTCCTGAAAGATCTGTGTGGTACAAGCACACTATATACATTTCATGTTTCTTTTTCCTCTTAAAAAATTTATTTGTTTTTGTTTGTTTGTTTCAAGGCAGGGCTTCTCTGTGTAGCCCTGGCTGTCCTGGAACTCCCTCTGTAGACCAAGCTGTCCTCAAAGGCAGAGATCCACCTGCCTCTGCCTTCCAAGTGCTGGGATTAAAGGCGTGCACCACCACATCTGGGCCTTCTTTTGTTTTGGGAGTTTTTGTTTGCTTGCTTATCTATTTGAGACAGGGTTTCTCTGTGTAGCTTTGGCTGTCCTGGAACTCTCTGTAGACCAGGCTAGCCTTGAACTCAGTATCTGCTTGCCTCTGCTTCCTGAATTTGGGGATTAATGGCATACTCCTCCTTAAATCACATTTACAGTTCAGAAGTTGATTTAGGAGTGAACCAACTATCATTTCTAGTGCCCTTATTTCATTACTAGTAGGGTATAAATTCATGGTTTACATTCTAATGCACATTAACAAAGCAAAGTCATTCTGCTAAAGCTTCGCATTTGAAGCTCAGTGTGAACAGCATAGCAAAGCATTGTCAGGATAAGGATAATGAGGACAGCAGAGAAATGCTTCACCCACTTCTGCCCCCCACCCAAATGCTGTGTTGATAACACAAGTAATAGAAGTAACAGGAAGAGCATGAAAGATCAAAGGGGAAGACTGCTCCAGATACCACTGTGAAAGTGCAGCTGCCATTCATAAATGCACACTCCTACCTCCAGGGCACGCTTCCTTTGGCTCCTATCTACTGGGGACGGCATCTTGGCCGTCAGGACCACAGCTGTGGACAGCTCTTGCTTCTCCTGGACAGGGCTTCTCAAACATTATCTGCCACCCACAACTCCTCATTTTGTGTGAGCCAGGGTATATAGGTATTTCAAATAGTCATATCTATCACATGTTTACTGACAGTACACCATGTAGAAATCTATCTTTAAAAAAGATTTGTATACATATAATTTTTACCATAGATAGATTGAAGACGAAAGCAAATCTGTGCATTAATGAGATGATAGGCTGGATATTTGACACTGCAGGATATAGGGCATCTTCAACACTTTTCAGAGTATGTCAATATCTTGATTTTTGTAATCATCAATCCTGAGAATTCCTCCCCACATAAATAAGTAGTATAAAAGGCAGAAGTATGATTAGGGCCTGTGATGGTTTGAATGAGAATGTTCCCCCATAGGCTCAAAGGTTTGAATGCTTGGTCCTCAGTTGGTGGGACCATTTGGGAAGATTAGGAGGTATGCTCCTGTTGGAGGAGGGGTGTGATTGCTGGTGGGATTCGAGGTTCCAAAAGACTGGTGCCATTCCCAGTGTGCTCTCTGCTTCCTGTTTGCTGTTTGAGAAGTGAACTCTCAGTTGCTACTCCAGCCAACTTGCTTGCTGCTTGCTTCTACTCGGCCCCACAATGATGGGCTCGTATCCCTCTAAAACTGTAAGCCCAAAACAAACTCTTCCCTTGTAAGTTGTCTTGGTCATAGTGTTTTATCCCAGTAATAGAAAAGTAACTAACACAGGGCCATTTCAGAAGTAGTTGGAAACTATCTTGATCCCAAGCCAAAATTCAGCAAATCATCTTTTTAACTGAAATTCAAACAGCAGTTTTGAAAAGAAAAATCTCCTAACACGATCCAATCAAAAAATATTCTAATCTGATACTTAACACACCTAGGCATGATAATAGGAAGACATTAGGGGGTTTTGTTTCCTGTAGTCAAACCATTATGTTTCTGTGGCAGCAGAAAATCATTGTAGGGGCTGAAACATACTGCCGCTCCTGAGGTTGGGTAGCCTCAGTCTGAGCCATGTTTCCTGGAGTATTTGTAAGACACTGCATGGAGTGATGACCACATAAGGCAAAGCCCATGTGCCCATCTAGAACTACAGTCATGGTGAAGTTTTGTGGACAGTGTGGGTGAACTCTGCCAGAAACACCACGAATTCCTTCTAAATCTGATTTTGTATTAATATTTGGTTGTTTCCTGTTCAGAAACCTTTCTCTGTTAACAAACTTTTTGAAACTTCCACATTCGGGTTTTCACTCCCAGGGTAAAAGCTGGGGGTGGGGTCTGTTTTGGGTCCTTGGCAATGTAAGGAACCCACAGTAGATTGGTGGCTTTGTAATTGCTGGGTGACCTAGATGTCATTCACATCTTTGAGCATGCTTGTGGAAATCTGGTTATAGAGGTTGGATTTGTGCATATGGGAGAGAAAGGAATTCTACTCACTAGTTGGGTTATGTAAGCTTTTTCTTTTAAAGATTTAATTGTGTGTGTGTGTGTATGTGTGTGTGTGTGTGTACAGTGTCTCATTCTGTAGCTCAGGCTGGCCTTGAACTGTCAATTGTCCTCCTGCATCAGCTTCCCATGTGCTGAAATTAAAGATATGAACCACCACACCTAGTCCCTAGTTTTCTGTTAAGTCATATTGTTATTTGGGGAGGGAACAAAAGCTCAAACATTTGCTAAATATTGGCCATATGCTTTGAAACTGATTTCTCAGTGTTTACTAACTTCCAGAAATGAACCTCATGCTGGCCTATTTATTCACTCTTGAAACAGATGGGCAGCTGCTAGGAAGGAAGAAATCCATTCTAAGAAGCTGAATCTCTCAAAAGCTCTCCCTTTAATGCTGAACTGTGGTCATGTGACAGTTCCCATAGTTGCATAGAAAATGTTTCAAACATGTCTGTTCCGTAAGGATAATTCTCACTTCCCTGGGGAGCATCCTGTAAGGCAGAAACATTGTGCCTTTGTCTGGATGTTAATGCACTCATACTATTTCTGTTTTGCTGTCACTTTTCCCAGAAAAGCAAGAAGGAATCTAGAACCACCTCATGAATTTTGTGCTGAGGTCACTCCTATCCCCAGACCTGTCACTGTTAAGTAGGGGTTTTTGTTGTTGTTGTTGTTGCTCTGGAATTCAAGATCAACCATATTTGTGCCGCTGCAGCAAGCTTCTTTCTGCTCTGTCATGTTTGCAAGATCCACTGGCACAGCTGTGCAGAGCTGGAGTCCACCCGTTTTCAGAGCTGTATTCCAGTGTCCGTGTGATGAAGCAGCACAATAGAAAGGCTCCTTTTCGGTATGATGGGCATTTAAATCGTTTCCCACTTCAGCGGGCTGGGCATAGGAATGCTGCATGCCTTCTTTCTCGAGTCTTTGGGGAGTAGTTTGGTTTCTCTTGGGCATTGCCTAGGTCTGTGATCTACTGTGTGGCAGACTGGGTTTAGCTCCGCACCTGTTGCCTGTTGCTCACAAGCTGTGTGCACCTGCTCCACGTCCCTGCCAACATTTGGTTTTGTTGGGGTTTTTAGTGTGAGCCACCTGGTGAGTGGGTGATATAGGAGTTCAGTGTGCGGGGTCTCTTTTGTTGTTCAGTTCCTCTTCGGCCAGAGACTTTGCACGTGTTGAGCTATGCTCAGCCCCTGATTTCTATGTACACTGCACAAAAATGTGCACATTTTATGAGCTAACTTTTAATATTTTTAGGGGCATTGGTCATTTTTAATTACTTATTTTTTTAATACACATTGGTGTTTTGCCTGCATGTATACCTGTGTGAGCTGCCATATGAGTGTTGGGGATTGAACCTGCGTCCTCTGGAAGAGAAGCCAGTGCTCTTAACTGCTGAGCTATCTCTCCAGCCCCTAAATAAGCAGGTTTTTAAAATATTAAAATTCATTTACTATCGTGTGTGTGTGTGTGAGAGAGAGAGAGAGAGAGAGAGAGGAAGAGAGAGAGAGAGAGAGAGAGAGAGAGAGAGAGAGAAGAGAGAGAGAGAGAGTGCATGCTGTGAGTGTGTGTGCATTCAACTGAGTGCACAGTAGCTTGTGCATAGAGGTCAGGCAGGGTTGTCTCTTTTCACTGTGGGTTCTGTGACCAGACCCAGACTGCTAGGCTTGTGACATCTGCTGAGACATCTCTTTAGCCCTAATTTAATTTAATTTAATTAATTAATTTTTATGTTTGTGGTGTTTCACCTGAATGTATGTCTGTGCATCGTGTACATGAAGTTCCCAAAGATGTTAGCAAGAAGCATCTGATCCTCTGGAACTGAAATTACAGATGGTTGTGAGCCACCATCTGGGTGGCTGGGAATTGAACCTGGGTCCTTTGGAAGAGCAGTCAGTGCTCTTGATTGCTGAGCCCTAAACAGACTATTTTTAAAAAGCAAGTTTTGGTTCAAGGCATCACTGCCAACATACCTGCACAACCTCATGTAGTCCCATCACCCCACATGGGAGAGAAGCCTTTGTTGCAACTGAATCTACATTGATGTGTCATCACCACTCTAAACCTACAGTTTACATGAGCAAGCATTTGCGAGAGGAAACCACACTGTCAACACGATGCTGGGTGCACAGGCTTCTGTCCCTTTTCAATCTTCCATTCTCATTCTCTGTTTACATTATCAGTCTAACTTGGCTCTTTCTGTCTTTGTGCAAAGGTTGGTGAAGCATTTCTCTGCAATACTGTTATCCGGAGAAGGCGTCATTATTCTGCTCACACAGAGTTGCAGAACTGGGAAACTTTGGGAGAATGACTTTGCTTTCTTCATATGGATTAGAACACAGTCAGGAGTGGAAACCCTTCATGTATTTGTTTCTGGGGTGGGTTTGGCATACGAGAGGTCTGATAATTCCGGACTGTTTCTGCAGCCCCTGCCTTATCACACTCAGAATCAAGGTGCTGGTGTGGAAGTGCCAGGATCTTCGTCACTCACTCAGGTGGATTTCAGAATGAGAGGACAGCACAGTTTCAACCCTGTTCATCTTCATTGCTCCCTTACACGAATCTCTTCTGGGCACTGGGACACTTTGACTACAAAATAGTCTCCTTCTCAGTGTAAGACTCTGTCAGGGAGAAACAGAAAAAGACAAACAAACAAAACAAAACAAACCCCCAAAGAAGCCAAGATACACTGTGGCAAGTTCTAAATAAAAAGAAAAGCTTCTCCATGAAAGACTGTTTTTGCACCTTGAGCTTGACTCCTCTAATGCAGATCTGTTGTAAATGGAAAGCATATGCAGGATTTGAAATGGAAACAAAGGTTACTAGACCCTCATTTGGATTATATACGCTAACTTAAAATCTTTAATAATTGAAGACAATTTCACAGTTCTGTGAGTTGATTGAAAGAAATACAAATGGTTCTCCTCGATAGAAGCACAAATGAATTTAGTCTGAAGGAGACAAAATGCGTTGCTTGCATTTCTGGGTCCCAGTGGCTGGTAAACAGTTCCCCCACCCTGGATTATGGCAATGCGGGAATCTGTTTATTTTTTTAATCTATCCTTCATTGAGTGACACATGAATCTTTGTTTATTATTTTTCTGTTTGTCTACTGCAATTAGTTCATTGTGTTTTTTTTTCTTACTATGTATCCCAGGCTGGCCCATCTACTGTGTTTGATGTCAGCTTCCCCAGTGCTGGTATTATCAGGAGGAGCTCTGTTGTTTATCTATTTTTAGCTCGGATCAATTAAGACTTACGTGTCTATTTGGAAGAGCAGGTCTTTGATATTTTATACAAAGTTACATTGTGACTGCTGTAATTCTTTTATAGGTTCTTCTTGACAAGTAGCTCAAGTTACAGAGTAAAAACTGAGTTCACAGGGCAGTCAGTGGTGGCCCATGACTTTAATCCCAGCACTCAGGTGACAGAGGCAGGAGGATCTCTGAGTCAAGGCCAGCCTGGTCTATATATTGAGTTCCAGGACAGCCAGGGCTACAGAGAGAAACTGTCTTGAAAAAACCTAGGGAAAAAATGCCATGAGTCCTCTTTTGCTTTCTATGAGTTTGAAATGCTTGTCCATCCCTAAAGAAAATTAACACATTAGATTATAAAGTCCCTCAATATAATGGAGCCTCATTCTGACTAGCTGTAGAAATTCAAACATGTCCATATGAATTGAATATGCTTAGAATTCTCATGAAATAAGGAAATTAAATTCCCAATGCCAATTCAGAGTAATTTTAGAGCACAGGTTAGCATAATATTAATCTTTGGCAAGTAAGATTAATAATTTAAACTTTGGAAAGACATGTCACTTATCCTATTTTTTCTATTGTCAGGAGTCTGAATAATGTATTTTGCAATTTTAAAGTATTTTGGTTACTGTTATTACAATATTAAATGCTTAAAAAATTCTGTGTACAAATTGAAATTCCAGCTGTTGTTTGCCAAAGCATATTAGGAAAGGTGGAGCTCAAATTATAGATCATCAATTTGCCTTCTAAATATAGAATTTCTTTTTCTTCAAAAAAATCTTTCTTATTTTTTAATATACAATTCATGCATAATTTTATTTTACTTTGTTTCCTAACCTCATCCTAAACTCATCAAATAGGTTATTATTTGCTAGCATGCTGTGACACACTTATAATCCCAACACTGAGGCAGGAAGATTAGACTTCAGGCCAGCCTGAGTTACATAGTGGTTTCCAGACCCTGTCAAAAAAAAGCAAAATCTTATTATTTATTGTTATATAACATTTGGGATTATTAAATATGGAACAACACATTTAACTAAATTCTGTCATGCTGGCAAATGTTTTGTTTTAACAATAATTGTATGTGTATGCACACCTTTTAGGTGACATTAAATATTTTGATATTCATTTCAGTTAGTTAATGGATAGCCTCCAGATGTTTCCACAGTATTGATTTTTAGACATAATTTTGCATCTCGATTGTGTGCTACAGAAGGACCAACTCCTGTGGCTTTGTGACTGTTGTAGAAAGCACTGGGTGGTGATGTAGGATGCAGAGTCACATGTGACCATGGGCTGTGTTCCTCTGCTAAAATGACTGTTACAATTTGTGGTTCACACTTACTGTCCTTCCTTCACGTCTCAGTGGAGTTCTAAAAGTATTGTTCTAACAGTATTGACCCTTGAAACTATACAAGGGTCAATAGTGACAGCAGTAAAACTGTGCTTGAGATTTGTGCTTTCTGTGAAAGAGCATCCCCCTGTCCCCAAACTCATTGTCTCCTCAGCTCTTTGGAAGAGTCTTCCACCACACAGTGGGAGCTTCCAGTTTTCCTTGGGCTCTTCTGGAAGTACTTCTTGCCCAGCTCATCCCTCTGCTGCTTGGAGCCGGATGTTCCCACAAGTCAATGGGTGTCAGATTTTACATGTTATCTGCCCTCCCATGGAAGCCTAAGCTCTCCCAGCCCCTGAAGAGCACTGAGCTCTGCTCAGACTTCATTTATTCATTACTGACCTAAGTGCTAGGGGAAAAATAGATATGGAACATGTCGAAGGCCAAAAGGGGCCTCATACTGAATCAAGAGTTAATCATTGTTAGATGACCAGAATCGCTTCGACTACAAGATGTTTTTTCCGGTTAAGCTGCACAATACATGTTGCAAAATGTTCTCCCTTTTCTCAGAAATAGCTGCGGTTCGCTAACAATGGGACCATGGGCTAAGATTTACCTTGCCTCTATTTCCTCTTGAAAATTTTCCATTCCTCCTGCTCCCTTACCCCGCCCTGAGTAAAAATCCCCTGCATATAAGCAAGCTTTACCTTTCAATAAACGAGACCTTGACATTGCACAGACGGACTCTTGTCCTTTCTTGAGCCGCTTGGTCTCCATTCCTTTCTCGCCCTCATGACCCCTTTAGGTGACAACCCCCTCGAGACCCGCGAATAACCTGGCCTGCTGGACGGGTCAGGAACACATGTAGTCATGTTTGTTTTAGAGAATTGTGACAGAAATGAGATGGGTTGGGGGTGTGTCTGCATGGTACCATACACCTGTATCCTAGGACTTGGGAGGTAAAGACAGAAGGATCAGAAGTTCAAGGTCATTCTTGGCTATCTAGTGAGTTTGAGGCCAGTCTTGGATACTCAAAGTCCTGTTTCAAAAGGGAGAGGGAGGAAATGGAGGAGGAGGAAAATAATTGAGACAGCCTTTGTGAGTGTCCTTCATAGTGCCCAGACAACAGGTGATGGCATATGAAGTCTGGATTCTCTGTTGGCTCAGTTCCCCTTCCAAGGATCCAGGGGTGACATTTCACATTGTTTCCTTAAGGAATCTTAGAAAACTACCACGAAAGGACACACTGGGCACCAGCAGGCAATGCCATCCCTGTCCAGGCTGTACTCCACAGAGACAGAATTTGTTTTGTTCTGCTCCACAACAGTATTGACAACTTGTCCAGCTCTCACCCATGCAGCCAGGCTCCTGCCCAGCAGAAATGAACCTGTTCCATTGGCAAGGCACTAATGGCCTGTCCACTTCCACTGTTTGGGGACAGCTGATGTGGCTTCACTTTGCAGAAGTCAAAGCTTCCAGGCTCCACTGAGTCAGGAGAAACTGTACTCACCCCTTTGGTTAGGCAGCCAGGCAGTTTGTGCAAGCCTGGGCTGCAGATACAAAGATCAGAAGAACGATGGGTTGAAGATGCACCAGTCTCTCAGTGTGTCTTGGGGATGGCACCTGTGGAAGTGGCAGGGGAGGGAACAGCTGACAGGGAGATCACTGGAAAGGGACGAGAACATACAGAAAGAGGAGACAGTGCTCAGGTGGAATCCTCTAGCCCTGTCCTCAGAATATGGGGCCTGAAGACAGACCCTCAAAGAGCAGTTAGGAAGAGGAGAGCTTCAGGCAGCAGCTACTGGGGTGGCTGCAGAGATTTGGGGACAGTGGCATGTTCATGGAGGAAAGAGGTCTCTTTCTCTAAGGGATCCAAAACCTGACCACACAGTGACCCCCACACCACATGGTTCAGGAGAAAGGCAGTAGCTTTTTATCAGATTCTCAAGGGTCCCCTTCAGCTCACAATGTGAGCTATGGCATGAGTGGGATCCAGACTTTCCATTTCTGGGAGGGAGGCACAGGCTTGCTGTCTTGGTGCATCCTCTGCCCAGGTAGCAGGCATCGCTGGGAAGTCCTCCAGAGGCCAGCAGGACCTGTGCCAGAGGAATTCAAGGCCACTCACGTACTTGCACTGGAACAGTTTCCACCCCGCTAACTTATCAGCTGCTCAGGTCTTGACCTTGTGAGCTCAGGTCTTAGAAGCTGATAGCATCCTCCCCTCTTGCCAGAGTCAACAGGGCTATATGCCTGTGAATCTGGCAGCCTTCCCTGTAAGGGAGGGGAGCAGAACACTACATTGACACCTGGTGAGCAGGTGTGTTCAGGTCATGACAGGTCCAGTTGTCTCCCACCCATGTCTAGATTAAGGCCTTTTCCCTCTGCCTCAGATTCTTGGAGATTTAAGTCAGTAGCTACAATTCTTCAGTTTTAGCACCTTGATGCTTTCTTGGAAAATTTTTCACCAACAGAGACCCTGTGCTTATAGAAACCATTGAGCAAGAATGCAGAGTCAGCTCCTGGGTGGGCAGGAGCCCTGGGTGACTACCCCTGGTTGTGATGGGCTCCTAGGCAGATGCGGACAAAGGACAGAGATGAGCAGCACCTTTGCAGGCTGGTTCCATGTGGTGATGTCTGTCACTTTCCACTACTATGACAAACCACTTGAGATAATCAAACTAAAAGGGGGCAGTATTTGTCTCATGGTTCCAGAGGCTTTAGTCAACAGTTGGTTGGCTCCATTGCTCCTAGGACTGAAGTCAGGCACAGGGAGTCAGTGGTCCAGAAGGGATGTTCATATCACAGTGTCTAGGAAGCAATCTCTGGAGGCCTCACATCCCCTTCAAGGACACACCCCTACTCACCCGACTTTCTCCCATAAGCCCCAGCTTCTAAAAGTCACCCCAAATCTTAGGGACACCAGAAGGGAGAAAGAGGGGCCTTGTCTACAATTGCATCAGGACTCTTCTCTTTAGGCTCAGTTTGCAGAGTTGGAGGTAAGAAATGTGACTTGCACACCTGCTCTGGTTTGGACCTCAGATGTCTCCTCAAGGCTTTGTGTAGAAAACAGGAGTCCTACTTGCAGTGCTACTGGGAAGTGGTAAAGCCTCGAGGAGGTGAGGCTTAAGGGAGGAAAGAGAATTACTGGGATGTGTTCTTGAATGGAATATTAGAACAAGGTCCCTTCCGATCTCACTTGTGGATTTCTAGACACGTTGTGAGGGGCTTTTCTCTAGCATTTACATCCTGTGTCTGCCAGATACAGCTCCGCACTGCTGTATAAGAACAGGCCCCAGGGCTGGAGTGATAGCTCAGTGGTTAAGAGCACTGGCTGCTCTTCCAGAGGACATAGGTTCAATTCCCAGCACCCACATGACAGCTCATAACTTCAGTTTCAAGGGATCCAACACTTTCACACAGACAAATATGCAGGCAAAATATGGATGCACATGAAATAAAAATAAATAAATCATTAAAAAAAAAGAACAGGCCCCAAAGTCCAAAAGAACCACAGCCTTGTGAGATCACTGTAGCCCTACACAGAGAAAATTTCTGCAAGGATGAGTGTCCAGCAACTATCCAACTTCTGATGAGCACCAGCCTTGTCATTGATGCTCATGGCCAAGGAGCATTATTCCAGAATAACCTGTGCAACGTCCTCATTTTGTCTTTAGAAGTCTTCATTTACTCTGTCTCTTTGTGACAATGTGTTTCATGTTGCAGAGCTTCCTGCTTCTCCCCCAAAGAGCACTGTTATCCTTCAGTTTCTCTCTGTCATTTGCTTAGGTAGACAACTCTAAGGCAGTGACAGGGTCGTGGCAAAGTTGGCTGACAGAGCCGCACAGGCCTGGTTGTATGCATCGACTCTCCCACTCCCTCCTAGGGACTTGCTATAAACTTCTCAGATTCTCTGAGCCTCCTCTTTTTTTTTCCCCTGGAAAATGAGTAGCATTGAGGCACCTGCTTAGGACTGGAAGGAGGATTTGGTGGGGGTGATGGTATGGGAAGTGTCTGGTGCCTGGCAGGTGCGATAGACTGGAACTCTCCTTCCTTGACTACCTTTCTAGCAGGCAGGGCTAAGGGTAGGTATTTCTAGAAGCCTCCAGGTAACTCTTAAGCAGGGCCAGGTGACACTGCTTCCTATGGCTCATGCATGGTACCTGACCCCTGGGACTGTACCCAGAGAGTGTGCTTGTTCACTGGGAAGGGTTGACTAGGGTTGTTGGGTAAGACTCCACAGTGGGTAAGGGAGGCACTCTACAGATGACTGGTGGGAGCATTGGTCCAGGCCTTAGGAACTGGTGGGAGACAGGGCCCCATGCTGGAAGCTAACTATACCATATCTACTGAAGCACAGCCATAAGCTTTTAGGAAGGGAGGGGTCTGAGGAGGGTGGTGTCAGTTTCAGATCAGCCATTTGAGGAGCTCGGCTGGGAAAGGAAAGATACTGGAGATAGCAGGAGTGAAGGCGATTTTAAGAAAGGACGGTGGGAACCAGCACTCTGGGGATAACTAGTGTTTAATTCAGCACCTGAAATTTTCTAAGGGTTGAATTTTTGTTTGGGGGTTGTTTGTTTGTTTTTGTTTTTGTTTTTGTTTTTGAAACTGTATAAAATATGCAACATAGAGAAGTTGCAAAAAGCCAAGTATGTATGGCTAACCAAATATAAGAACGTGCAGCCTCCCCAGCCCTGTTAAGGACTCAACTGCCCGGTTCCCGTGGGCTTCGCACTTCCTGAAGCTCCACCTCCTCCCTTGCCTTCCGCAGCAGGCGGCAGGCCATTTCCACTAGGAAAAGGAGTCCTATCATATGTCCACTGTCTACTTCCACGTAGTTAGATTTTTGTTTGGGCTGCCAGCTCACAAATAATGACATGGAGACTTCTTATTAATTATGAAAATTCAGCATATAGTTTAGGCTTGTTCCTAACTAGATCTTATAACTTATATTAGCCCATTTATATGAATTATGTTCTATCATGTGACATTACCTCTCTTTCATCTTGTAACTCCTGTTTTCTCTCCGTGTCTCCTGACTTTTCCTACATGTCTACATTCTTCCTCCTATTTTTTTCTCTCCCTGGAAATCCTACCCATACCTCCTGCCTAGCTGTTTGCCATTCAACTTTTTATTACACAAATCAATAGCAATATACCTTCATGCAGTGTACAAACAACCCACAACATTTCCACCTTTTTGTCTAAAAAATGTTTTAACTCTAACATAGTAAAACTTTATACAATAAGAACAATTATCAAGTAAGGAATTATGTCCAGTCCATGTGTATTTGCCAAATTCGGAGAAAGTACTGTATTATCTATCCTATCTTAGTGCATCCAAAGTTTTACACCTAAACTATTTTCTATAATATCTTGTATTACCATCCTAAAAATATCTTTTTAGATCTAAAATCATCTTCTTATACAGATAACTTAAGCTTTTATGTTTCTCAACCTTATAAACTTCACATATTTTATGTAAATTCCTTTATGAATTTGGTAACAAGGAAAACTATACACTATCTAATCTTCAATCCCCAAGAAGGACATAATATTATCTGAGTAAATAGGAAGTGCAGAGCAAGCAACTTCCAAAACTATGGAAACAACTTCTTGGACAGTTACCCAAGGTTCCTCTGTAATGTCGTGGCATCCAACTTCAGCCTATGGGCCTAGAAAAGCTGACAGACTTTTCTGTATAGCAGGAATTTTGAAGGACTGTCCTACCTTATCTTAGCAAAGTCTAGCAGTCACTTTCTTTCGTGTCCTGCTTGTCCAATTTGAACAGCATGCACAGATGAAGCAAGGGCAGTTTCTTGCTCAGTGGCTAACTTTGCCACAATAAAAGCAAACTCCATATAGAGGTTCTTTGATGCCCATCATCCTTTTTTGAAGTAAGTTGGTGTTGCCAGAAGCAGGAGCATCTCACTGTCATGAAAAGCCTTACGTTATTAAAAAATCTTAGATGTGCTCACTGAAGCCTCTGAAGTCTTTGAAGACCACCTGTCTATCAAAATATATCTCTGTATGACCTTGAAAACATACCTAACATGACTAAAAGTTTGATTGTTATAGATGACTAACTACTAACATGTGTTTCTTAATTATCCTAAATAGTTTATAATAACTTTCAAGAACTAGAACTTTTTGTTTACTATGGAGACAAAGTCACAATTTCTCCCCAATGCAACATGTTTTCCAACTTCCATTTTGAAGTAAAGACATTTAAAAAATATGTAGGTTGGTTTAATTTAGCACTTTCTACAATCCACCATCTCTCAACAGCTATTTTTTACATTAGCATTTAAGAATTCAAAGTCAAAAAAACACCATATAGTAGTGTACACCACTTTCTATACTGACCATGAACATCCACAGACTTTGATATCTGTGGATGTCCTGGAACCAAGCCCCCACCCCCCTACACACAGAGAGATGGAAGGGAAAGATGTGCTTGTTATGAAAGTCTTAAGTGCTGAGTAGTTCAGGGAAGGGAACTGTACCTGCTTCCTGTGCAGGCCAGCACCCTTACAGGAGCCAGCACACACATTATCTGCTTTAATTTTCACTCATCCTGCAAGGAGGGTGTCCTTATCTATGTGTGAGCACATTGAGAAGGAGGTGGATTAACTAGTTCCCCTGGACCACAAAGCTAGTAAGCACAGAGCAAGGCCTCAAACCCCGTGTGCTTAACTTTCTGTCATTCACTTGTCCCCTATCAATATATCCAACTATTATCTGTCTATACATCCAACTATTATCAATGTATCATCTATCTATCTATCTATCTATCTATCTATCTATCATCTATCTATCATCTATCTACCCATCCAACTATCATCTATCTATTTACACACATGTACACACAGAATGACATGAAAAGAGAAGGAAGATTATTTGAGAAGAGGAAGGGAAGGAGCAGGAGGCATGGGGGGAGAACAGGAGAGGTAGATGGGAAGTGAGGATGGCTGAAATTTATGATGTAGCTGAGCAAAAAAAATGCCACTGTACCAATGGATTTGAGGAGAGGGACATTGCCTTTGGTTGTAAACTACTGGTGATCCCACTTGGCCCAATAGCTAGTTCTAATCCAATATGAACTAAATGACTTTGGTTAACCTAAAAAGAGTAATGTTGTGAGTCTGGGAAATGGACTGGTAGGGATGGTGTTGGTAGAAATGGAAAGGAGACAAGAGAAGGTGGTGGGGAGAGAGCAACCAGAATATTATCATATATATGAATGTATATATGTGAAATTGTCAAAGGACAAAATTAATCAATAAAAATGTCACTGTACAACAAGTATTCATCATTACAAAATTAAGGTAAGCAAGCAAGAAAACAAAACCCTCAGTGTGTCTGAGGGCAGGCACTGTCTAGGCAAGACAGCCCTAAGGTTGGCAATAAGGGGTAGGGTCCTGAGCTCGAGTTGATTCTGTCCAACAGGGAAGGGACAAGGAGAAACACAGAACAGTTACTTGGTAGTGAAATCTGTCTCCCAATGGCTGCTCACACCTCTCTGTTTAGCGCCAGGAGCAGTCATGGGGTCAGGGAGAGGCTTGAGGGAGGTGTCTCTTCCTGCTAGATAAGGAGGTTGACAGACAGGTCAATACTTAATGGCTCAAGTATGGCTGCATCCAAGAATGAGAGGGAGTCCTTCTAGGGAGAGCCAGCTCAGTGGGAGGAAATGCTTGTTTGCTTTGCCCTGGTGGTTCATGCTGGCCAATGACAGGGCAGGGCAAACCCAATCAGAAAGAGAGGGTTCCTGTGGTCGTTATGCAACCTTCAAATGGGGTCATTGCTGCTTTTCCATAAGCAGCTTGGAATCTCTGGGAAACGTTTATATAGAAATAAAGCACCAAGTAAAGGACACTGTGACAAGTCACACATGCCTTGACCTTCCATCTGCCCAGTTCCCACACCTCCCTAGGTAAACTGTAGTCTTTTATGCACCTTTCCATAATTGTGAAAATACATATCTGGGCTGGAGAGATGGCTGAGGGTAAATGCACCTCCCTCCTGCAGAGCCTGGTGACCCAAGTTAAAAAAAAAAAAGCTCAAACCAAAAAGAGAATTCTTCTTGTGTATTTGTTTCAAGGCAGATCATGGTTCCATTTAGTTTCTGTACGGTGCCTCCATCCAGCTGGGGCTCATTTTTCTTCATTTTACACTGTTTTGACTGTTGAAATTGAAGGAACTGCTGCTAAATGAGCTGCCAAGTATGTCACCAAACTTGCTACAAACAAATCTGGTAGAGGTTCCTTGTCCTTGAGGTAGTTCATACTTTTCTAACTCTGTCTGTCTGTCTGTCCGGAGATAAGACTCCCACCAGCATCACCACCACTGGGCTGGTGTGTGCTGCCAGAGCTGGGCTTACAGGGCATTGAGAAAGTGCTGGTAGCCGGGATGGGAATGAGTTCTGGAAACACTGCAGGTCACTGAAGCACAGAAGGATCTTTCAGCTTTGTGAACTGCTCCATGAAAGTGGTCCCAGTGGCCCTGAATAGTGTGATCTGGGGGACCAGAGGGGAACATAAAGAAAAACTAAACAGAAGTGACTGAAGTCCAAGTTGGCTTGGGTCAGCATGCCAGGCACCACTGCCCCACTGTCACCATGGACAGGGTGGGACATGTGCCCAAAGTTGAAGTTTTGAAGAGCACCAATGCACACTCCAGGTAACTAGATATCTCTACTGTGAGCTGAGAAAGTGATTGCCATCACTTTCTCCAGCTTTATCCAGCTGTCTGACTTATGTCAAGGTTGCCTGGGAACTTGGGCTTTGGGTACCAGAGCCAATCTTCCTCCTTAACAGGTTGAGGGAGATTATCAAGGAGTTTTCTGTACCCCCACTCAGGTGACTTGCATGGATTTTCTGTTGTTTAATGTGTGTGTGTGTGTGTGTGTGTGTGTGTTAGAGTCCTTCAGGACATTTGTGTGTCTGGGTGCTAAGTATTTGAGCTCAGGCCCTCAGTGGAACTTGTGGCATAAGAAACCTCCAACTTGTGGCTGTTGGAGAGAGGCAAGCAGGTGAATAGCAGACCAAAAGGTTTGCATCCATTCTTTCAGAGTGGATGTCCATCTCTATACACACACACACACACACACACACACACACACACACACACACACACAAACACACACTGTAGGTTTTTTGTTTGTTTGTTTTTTGAGACAGGGTTTCTCTGTGTAGCTTTGGAGCCTATCCTGGCTGGCCTTGAACTCACAGAGATCTGCCTGCCTCTGCCTCCCGAGCGCTGGGATTAAAGGCGTGTGCCACCAACGCCCGGCTCACTTTGTAGATTTTTAATCTTGACAGATTACTTCAGTTAGAGATTTCACACTTGGTCGATGGAGAACAGCATCAAAATGTGGGTTATTCCAACAAACAGTAAATTCTGACAATCAAAGATGACAAGGAAACCAGTAAAGCTCTTGGCTTTGCCAAACTGGCAAAATGCACATACAAAT
Organism: Cricetulus griseus; assembly: GCF_003668045.3. NCBI lineage: Eukaryota > Metazoa > Chordata > Mammalia > Rodentia > Cricetidae > Cricetulus > Cricetulus griseus. The sequence continues at coordinate 218,506,218 of NW_023276807.1, read as the reverse complement.
ATATCCTGGTTTCTCCAGCAGAGGGCACTTTAGGCTTTCCTAACTGGGATGGGTGACAGGCCAGTAGTCTGAGAGCCATTTGTTGGCCGATTTGTTTCCTCAGACCTTCTTGGCTGTTGTTTGAGCAAGAAACATGTGGAGATCGGAAGCCAGAGGGAAGAACTCGGGGAAGAAGCCAGGAGACTCCAGCTCATCATTGGCTCCACACTGGTTGACTGTTAATAGGCCACTAGTGTTGGTTCTCAATCTGGTAATGATTATGAGTTATGCCCCAACTGCGTCTTTATAGCCCACTGTTGCTGACAGCATACATGGCTATAATGGCTATGTCCCAGCAAACCAGTGGAATCAATATAAGGCTGCAGTTTTACATGCTGTAACTCCAAGTCCCAGAGATAGTCACTGTCTTCTAGAAATAAAAGTAGCCATTCTGTTTTAAATAGAAACTTCATTTGCTTAAAAGAAATCGATTTGTGTTCCCTGGGTGTGCTGGCACGTTTTTATGGTGGTGGCCTCACCTTCCTCTCCCTGAGACCGGCAGGTGTGGAGATCAGGGTGGTTGTGATCAGGGAGACCAGAGGATGTGAGGTGATGCTGTGAGTCCCATTAGGTCCCCTGAAGAGCAGGGTAGGAGGAGATGACCTGCTGAAGGCTGGGTTAAGGGGATGGGCAGGGGCTGAGGTTCATCTCTGGCTGAAGCTGAAGTGTGGCTTCACAGGGACAGCAGTGACAGAGAAGTCTCTCTGACTGGTGGAACCCACAGGCCTGGGATCTCCTGCAAGATGTCTGGATCTGCCATTCACTACTGCTCCTTGAACCTCAAACTCAGAAGCTGTGGCCTTTAGGACCTCTTCTCAGAATTGACCAGAACATTGTTTACAGGAGGGAGGGGAGATGGCACAGGAGGCATAAAAGCCTAGTTCATGGTCTGAAATTTGGGGCCAATTTTCATCATCAGAAGGCCCCCTCCCTCCTGCCTTTGGCATTTTCTTGCCCCTATTCTTTGGCCTCCCCTCCCCCACATTATGTCCCTTCCCACCTTTCCTCCTATCGTGTGTTTTCTGGGGCTTCTGGAGAGGGCTGCCTGTGGTGCTTAGCTCTGAGTAGAAGAGCAGGGGCTCCGCCTTTTCCTGGGAGACTGGCAGGCATGCAGGCGCCTCCTGCTGTGGCCAAATAGAATGTGCCTGAGCCATCTCCCAGAACAACACAGTCTTGGCTACTGTCCCATCAAGCACAGCCAAGGAGCACAGCAGGCACAACCCAGCACCACATCTGCAGACAAAGGCTGGTTGCATACTTGTTTGATTTTGTGTCTTTCAGCCAAAAGGTTTGTGTGTCCTCCTGATTCACGTATCATGTAGTGAGATGTCCGTAGCGATGTCATGATACTTAAATCTCTTTGGAGCAGTCAACCCTAGCTGGAGCTGCGATCTTTTCTCCCTACATTCAACCACATTGTTCTGCTGCCTGCCAGGGACTGACATAGCACACATCAAGTCCTCTCACTAAAGAGTCTTTGTGGCAGCAGCTGATGGAAGATTCTGGGTCTGCTCCCGGGCTGAGGGCCCATCTGTAACTACTTGGATGTTCATGGCTGTGACTTGGTTACCTATGTACTTCACCATCCCTCTGAGGTCATGTTTGGCCCTAGATCTTGTTTTGACCAAATATGTGTGATAAGTGGCACAGCTTACCTCCACATGGACAGCTAAAGGGCCAGGAGTAGGAGGGAGGGAGGGAGGGAGGGAGGGAGGGAGGGAGGGAGGGAGGGAGGGAGGGAGGGAGGGAGGGAGGGAGGGACAGATGTACTGCTTTGGGTGATCTGGTGTTCTAGCTTCTTTCTGTTGCTCTGATGAAGCATCCTGACCACAAGCAGCTCAGAGGAGAAAGGGTATATCTGGCTTATAATTCTAGGTCACAGTCTCTCATTTGGTGGAAGTCAAGGCAGGAACTCCAGCAACTGACCACATTGTATCACAGTCAAGAGCAGGGTGAGGGGAATGTGCCCATGCTGTCGACTTACTATGTCACCTTTCTACTGTCCACACAGCTCAGGACACTATGCACAGATTCTGAATAGTACCTCTCACAATGATCTGGGTCTTCCGGTCTTCCTATTATATAAGTTAATAATCAAGACTCCTACAGACATGGCCATAGACCTACTGGATAAAAACAATTACTCAATTGGGGATCTCAGTTGAGTCCAGGTTGTGTCAGGTTGAGAGTTACAACTAAGTGCCACAGCTGTTAGCACAAATACCTCAGAGAGGGTGGCTCACACAGTAACTCCTATTGTCATGATTCTGAAAGCCAGAAGTCCAAGAGTGAGCAGGGCTGGCCCCTCCCGAGGCCTTGCTCTTAGGCTTTCAATGGCTATCTTATCCCTGTGTCTTCACATGGCCTCTCTCTGTGTGCCTGTGTCCAAATGACCTTTTTTTTTTAAAAAAAAAAATAAAGACACCTACATTTATGACTTCATTTTAGTCTATTACCCCCATAAAGGCCTCGTTTCCAGATGCATCTATTCTGGGGTCCTCAGTGCTTCGGCATCTGAACCTGGGAGAGTGAAGTCCAGTTTGTGACACCTAGTACTGTCATTGTTTCCCAGTGGCCACAGCAGGCCCAGAACAGACAGACACAAGGTGGAGTCTAGCAATGGCTCCTGAGGAACTCGTAGAATGATCCAGACCCAGCTACCTGGCAGGAAACCCCCAAGCCAATGAGCTCCACCAGCCAGAAAAGCCTGCACATCACCTGCTGTCCCTGTGAGACCGCAGCCCCTGAGGAGAGCTCTGGGAATCACTTCCACCTGCAGTCTTGCCTTACTCCCCTGTGAGTTCTTATGGCTCCAGCATCCCTCAGTTCCCCTGCCCCCTTCCCTTCCTGGAAATCTTGGAGTAGCTTCCATTGCCCCAACCAAGTGCTTGATCCATCCAGGTGGGCAGGTGGAGAAATTTGTATCCCACCGTTAGCCCCTTGTGATCCTTCTCAGCATGGCTTGGGAGTGCAGGCTTGGTGAGGTGGTGACTTTGTAAGATGCTCTCAGGCCTAGATGGGGTCCAGCTGGAGACAGCATGGGCCTGGCTTGGCATTTCCACTCATTTTCTCTGGAGAGTCATCACCATCCTTGGAGAGTGTCCCTTCCTGAGTGTTCCTTCATCCCTGTAAGAAGTGGGTATGAAGCAGGTGGTATGGGACCTTCTGTCTAACAGATGGCTTAGAAACATCCCAAGAAGTCAAGCCTCTGGAGTATTACAGCCCTCCTAACTGCAGGACACACCTCCTTGCAGCAAGTGGGACGATCACTTCCAGTACCTTTATACTCCTTTGAGGCTTCCCTTCCTCCAGGAAGGCTGTAGGCCAGGCTCTGTGTCCCTTTCCCTTGTGTCTAGGAACAGGGTATTTAAATAATAACCACATCTGTAGCCTTCTATCTGAGCAGCTTTTATCAGATAGGGCCTGGGACCAGGCCTGTCTGCATGGCCATTTTCTTCAACCCCCATCCCCTGACCCCCGCCTGAAGTCAGCACAACCACAGATAATAGGGTTCTGATGTGGAGAAAGAACCAGAGGGGGATCCTCTGCCTTCATTGAGAAGCAGGAAAGTTGTGGAGTCAATCCACATTCCCCAGTACCCAGATGGCCAGTGGCCAGTGGCCAGTGAGACTCAGGGTCTAGAATGTGAAGGCTGCAGGTTGGGCTGGGAACAAAGCCCCCAGAGCACACTTAGGCAGTTGGCCCAGCATAATGGCGCCGCAGCTGGGCTTCTGAACAAAGGTCTGCATCACTTCTGAGAGATCATATTCATGTTCCTTAGTCTGGTCAGCACCTGCGAGTGCCTCTATTCCTCCACTGCTCGGGGTAATTCAGCTGGCTTGCTCTCCAAAATACATAATGGAGATTATACCTAACCTTCTACACGTGACCTTCCTTGCACAGCCACTGCTCTATCCAGATCACCACCCTCCTAATTGCTCTTCGGTGCTTCATTTCTGCCCCACCTCCCTTCTACTTTCTTGTGTGTGCATGCACGTGTATGCAGGTGTGCATGCATGTATGCGTGTTGGGGGGCTAGCATAGCCCCCTGAGGTGTTGTTACACAGGTGTCATCCACCTTGTTTTTTGAGACCTAGACTAAGTGATTAGGCAAGGCTGGCCGGCCAGTGAGTCCAGGGGTCTACCTGTCTCTGCTTTCCCAGTGCTAGAGTTGCAGGCACATACTACCATGCCTGCCTTCTTCAGCTGGGTTCTGCGCAGCCAGACTCAGGTTCTCATGCTTGCAAAGAGCCATTCCACATCTCCTAGGTTCCACTTTCTACATACCAGTTAAGTGCCTTCTTCTTAGATTTTGATAAGGTTTACCCCAGATCATCTATCAGTCAAAAACCTCAAAACACTTCCTATAAAACTCACAGAAAACCTGGACTCCTAAAGCCTGAGAGGCTGGTGAGAGCTGCCAATAGGCATTCTGGCGTTACTACTCCCTCCCTCTCTGAGAACACATTCCTCCTTCAGTCTGTGTCCTGGCCTCTCTGTCTCTAACTTTTTGCCTTGGTCTGTTCATGGGTGTGACTCAATTGTAACACCAGCTTCTTTGACAATTGTACATGTGGAGATCTTGCCAATTAGAGCTGTCTCTCCACACAGGATACACTGCCTCATTGTGCGTGTGTGCGTGTGTGTGTGTGTGTGTGTGTGTGTGTGTGTGTGTGTGTGTGTGTGTGTGTGTGTGTATGTGTGTGTGTGTGTGTATGTGTGTGTCTTGCACATGCCCATACTTGTATATGTGAAGGTTAAAGGTCAACAGCTAGTGTCTTCTTCGCCAGACTCTCTTCATCTTATTTATTGAGGCAGAGTCCCTCACTGAACCTGGAGTTTACTGATCCAGTAGCCTAGCCAGCAAACCCCAGACATCTTCATATTTTGACCTAGCTTGGCTTCTTATGAGGGTTCTGGGATCTAAACTCAGGTCCTCAAGCTTACCCAACAATGACCTTATCAACTAAGCAATCTTCCTGCCCCCACCTTGTGTGTCCTCTCTGGTCCCCACAGCCACCACATCAGACACCTTTGGATTTCAGATTCAGCACCAGCAGATCTCCAAGGTGCTTCCAGGCTTTCTGAGTCTGATTGGGACTGCAGAAGCGTCCAGCAATGAGAATTAAGTAGCTACCAGGTTCCCACAAGAAGGTGATTGTTGGCTCACCCACTTCCTATCACCTCTGCCCTTACATTTGCTGTATTTATCTAAAGTAGTTAGCTTTCCTTTGTGTTGAAGAATGCACTTGCATCCTGGGCATTGGGGTGAAAGTCTATGGCCTCTGTGTGTCCTTTGGGTCACATGGTCATTGTGGTGGTAGAATTTTCTTTTCTGTTTTTCTTTTTGGCAGGGTCTCAGTAGCACTGGCTGCTCTGGGATTCACTAAATAGACCCTCAAACTCACAGAGCTACACCTGACTCTGCCTCCTGGGATCTGGGATTAAACACATGTACCAACATGCCCAGCTTTGGTGGTGGATGTCTGAGTGCTGCCCTGTACTCCCTCATAGCCACAGGTTACATTATTGGTTCTTGTGACCCTTTGTGGAGGCAAATGATCCTTTCACAGGGGTTGCCTAAGACCATTGGAAGAACACAATTTACAATTCATAGTTGTAGCAAAATTACAGTTATGAAGTAGCAATGAAAATAATTTTATGGTTGAAGGTCATTGCAACATGAGGAACTGTAATAAAGGGTCACAGCATTGAGAGCCACTGAGCTGCATGCCATATGTGCTTTTTGAGAGAACCTAGTCACTCCTGCTCAATCTTCTGGATTTGCTGATAGGTGTTCCACAAAAGGGAATTCTTGACCCACCTTGACCTCTGATATGGCCTTCCTAAGATTAAGAAGACAGGACTATTTCAAGACCCTGCCTACCCTGGTACCCTTGGTCCTCTGGGGCATGTATAAGAGTAGAGCCTCACATATGGATGCACAGCCAGAGTCCATGTCTCCAGAGTGTGTTTTCCGGGACATATTCATAACTCTCTTGTATACCAATCTCAGGTTTGAGAGTGACTGGCTGAAACATTCTGAAGCTCAAGCCTTCCCCAGAGCACAGTGATAACATCACCTAGTAGAGTCAAGTTGGAAAGGCCACTCCAGGAGGCAAAGGATTGCTTCTCCTTTGGCTTTGGTCAAATGCAGGCATGATAGCTACATGAGGTGTGCTCACATGGCCTACAGGATGGAACTTCATGGTAACCACCTCCAAGTGGTCCTTCTTGGAGACAGGTCCCGGAGAATCTTTCCCTCCCTCCTACATCTTCATCTAATTGTTCAAATAATCCATCCATCTATCCATCCATCCATCCATCCATCCAATTATGGTCCTGGTCTTGTGTATGTTGTAGCCATGATAAGCAAAAAGGAAATACATGTCTCTATTTGTATATCTTCTTTTGAAATATTTTTATTTCACTTTTTTCTAACAGTAATATAGAAACAAATAATCATAAAAATAAAATTGTAAATTATCCATTGATTATGTAATAGCACTTGGTATTGCTACAGGGGTAGATCTTGGATGAGGCCAGGTTACAGCCAGGCCTGCCCAGGCCCTCTAGGGCTCTGTGATTGCTACTGAGCCCACAGAGGCATTGGACTTGACCTTGTGGCAGCACAGTGGATATTTTGTGTCTCACAGGGGGTTTGGGGGCATGGAGATGGTTAATGATGAAACAGCAAACGGGACTGTGTACGTATGAGCCAGGAACTGGCTGAGGGAGGCTGCTAATATGCCACTGACCTACAGACATCTCTGCATGGATTCTACAAGCAGAATGAACAGCTAATGATTTGAGCTCACCATGAAAGGCAGGGAGCTAACAGATACTAACTTCATGTAAGAAAATAAAATGGGTTTCCCTTCCACTTTTGTGACCCCCCCCCACTCCCCACCTTCCCTCTCATCACAGAATAAGATTCTTTTAGGATGAACGTGAGATGAACAACTTAAGCTGAGACATCTAACCTATTCAAACTCATTCCTGGGACAAAGTTCCTCAGGGAACAAAAGATGATGCTGGGTTAGCTGAGCACAGACCACTCAATCACATATTTAGTTACTGACCACATCTAATTTGACCACTTTGCTTTGCTCTAAGCTAAGGGTGTCATCTTCTGTAATGACTGATGTCTTCTCCTTTTTTATCTTTTTGAGACATGGTCTCATGTAGCTCAGGCTGGCCTGGAGAACTGACTATATATCATAGGCTAGTCTTGAATTCCTGCTCCTCCTCCCTCCACCTCGTGAGTGCTGGGATTAAAGACATGCACTACCATGCCTGGCTAATGATTGATTTCCTATAACCAGCTTGGCATTGTTTTTAGAATGTGGGATGTGTTTTCTATGACGTGGTGTGTGAGTGTCAGCCAGTGGCTGACTGAAGACAGGAGGTGACAAGAGATGATGAGGCTTCTTGGGACCTGGCAGTGTTTTGTGTAGTCTCTAAGGAAGGGACTGGGGTCAAGGCCTCTGAACTTCAGGGCTTTTAAGAAATCTTGGCTACCTTGTTCTACCTTTAAAAAAAGAAACACAAACTGCCTGGCTCTTTGAAATTACAAGGAAGAGACCATCCAGTCATATAAGACCAGCCAGTTATACCTTCCCATTCCAGTCTCTCCCTGGGTGTGTTGTGGCATGTGTGGACACAGCCCATGGGGATTACCAGGGAAAAGAAACATTATATACAGAGAACAATCAGTGTAGACTACAGGACTATGACAGATGGCAAGTGCCAAGGGCCCACCATCCAGGCATCATGCTTCTCTCCCTGCCCCAATACTTCGGATTGCAAAGTGGGGAGAATGGGTGGGGCTGAAAGGGAGGGAGAGAGAAGTTGGCAACTTATGGGTTTGGCAGAACATCAGGACCATCTTTTGGAGTTGAAGTTCATTGACAGGGGATCTTTCTAGGCCTGACTCACAATAATTCACACCTTAATATTCTACAGCCAATAAACAGCCAGGTAACTTGAGGGAAGTCATTTTCTTTTCTGGCTTCACTTTGCCCCTCTGCTAATGAGCAGGCCTCACGAGACACACCCAGTGCCTGAGAAAGTTGTGTTAACAGGATTACACATGGCCAGATGTGCTGTACCAGGTCTTCCCTGAACCAATCATCTTAACAGTCTGCTGATCTCAAGGTTGCTGCTAAGGAAAAAAACTCTTAAAACGAAACCCCAAACTCTGCGTAGCTTACTCAACTGGCTCTCCATTTGGACAGGTATCAGACAGGTATTAGTGAGTTAGCAACACATTTGTTAACAGTCATGGTCAATTAAAATTCATTGTTTAGGTCAGGCACAGTCTTGAGAGAGGCTCAGGATGGGCTTCTGGACTCCCTGGGGTCTTTGGTGCTAAGGATAAGGTGATGTGGGTGACACCATCAAGTCCCACCAGAAATGCCTCTGTCATGTCCCCTACAGTAGAATTCACTTGGGGGAAATCTGTTTCCTATCTGCCTTGTGTAGTCATCAGTGGCCTGCTAGGTGTTCTCCTGGAGTTGTGATTGGTAGCAAAATAACCGAAATGGTTATAACAGGAGCTAGGGGAGCTATCAGGGCATCTGGGTTCCTCTACCAAAGCTACACAAGTTGCATGCATCGTGTGTCATGGAGCAAGCTGGAAGTAGCATAGCCGTGTAGCATCGAGGCTGAATTTCAAAGTAGCAGGGCAGAGCTCCTTCCCAGGGATGCTGGTGGCCATCGAAGAGAAGCATGCATTCCCATATCCCTTTAGGTTTTCCTGTCCTAGCATGTCCCTGCCCAGGCTGGTGAGTCACCTACTTAGGGGCAATTAGAGCTAGAACTAAGAGGTTGGTAACAGTACATGAGAGATGAGTGTGCCTTACATATCTAATCTTCCCAGCTTCCCCAGAGGAGAGCTTTCTGCAGGAACAAGCATGGGGTGGGGGGGGAGAAGGTCCCCGTCCCCTTTGGGATCCAACACCATAGCACCAGTGATTCTAGGACACAGGAAAGCAGGCCATAGAGAGAGGCAGGCCATGGGGATCCTGCTGAGACCCCCATCTTACATAGTGTCTGCAGACTCTTTGGGTATTGAACATGAAGAGCCAGGTATGCAAAGCTGAAGCCCCTGGTATACTACCACCAGGTCCTGGGGCCTTCCGTTCCCCAGCATGGCCCCAGGGAGACCCACTTTGGGTAACTTGGTCTGAGCCCCCCTCTCTCTCTCACCCTTGGCTCTGGTCCCTCTTCCATCCCAAGGCCCCTCAGCAGAGAGAGAACCTCCTGGAGTTGATGTTCATTTTGGTGACGCCAATGAGCTTGAGTGGTGTGGAAAGGCTGAAGGAAGATGCCAGAGGGGAGTCGCAAAAGAGGTCGGACAGCTCATCTCGCTCCTCCAGCTCATAGGCAGCATCGTTGAGCATCCTCCGGTGCAGGCGGCAGGTCTGCTCAATCTTCAGCTTGTTGATGTCTCCACGGAGGCGCATGAGCTGTCTAGCCAGCTGCTGGTCCTGGAGCCGCATCTCTGCCTGCAGGGGAAAGGCCAGACGTGAATCAGCAGGGTGTGTGGGGGCTGCAGCTCTGTGAGCTCTGCTGAGGGCACTCATTGATAGGGATCCTAACCGATGTCAGGGACCACAGACAGGTCCATCTGGCAGCAGGCATACTTCCTAGGTCAGAGGGGAGAAAGGACACACAGTGGTGGCACAGGAAGGTGTCATTGACCAACAAAGCTTTCTGCCAGGCTAGCAACTATGTCTAAATCCTTCTCCAGGCCAGTCCTAGCTTAAGATCACTTCTAGTTCACCCCATTCCTGGGTTTTCAGTGGATGTTCAGGTGGAGTGAGACTGCAAAGAGTAACAGTCACCAAATTTGGCAGCATAGCTTCTGGGTGGGAAGGAGGGATGTGACAGGCAGGACAATGAGGGCTTTCTACTGGGACAGCTCAGTTAGGTCACATGTGTGGGCTGGCATAACATGCCTTATTATTTGGAAATTCATACTTTATATTGTATTTTCATTATATCCACCTACTACTACCGTCCTCCAATTTTCCCACATGCCCTCCCACTCCAACTTTCAAATTCTTGTCCTCTTTTTTAAAAAAGTATAATTAGTAACTCTGAGTCCAGTTAGTGCTGCCCATATACACATGAGTGTGGGCCATCTCCCGGGGTGTAGGGCCCTACCAGTGGTCATGTGACTCTCCCTCACTCTACAGCCTGCTATTTTTTTTCTTCATTCATCTTACAATGACTTATGGATGTATATCTTAATAAAGGCTCCTAAGAGTCAACATGAAAATGAGCTGATATTTACTATGAACCAGGCACAGCTAACACAATAGAGTTAATCCTTATAGACAGGGAAGGTGAAGTCTACTGTCAAAAGGCCCTCAGTGGTAAGGCTGGGGTAGGGGCTCAGACTGTTGTCAGAAGCCTGACAACTCAGTTCTGCTCTTAGGAGAGTGGAGCCTAGGGTATAGGACTGTTCAAAGCTGGGAGAGCCTGGAGAGGGTTTCTGATGGTTTTTAACACCTCTGTTTCCTGTTAGGAAAGGGATGTCCCTCAAATGTCTCTTAGCAGCACTTTAAAAAACCCATCTGCAAGTGAGGATACTGGAACTCCACTGGCTTCAAGGTGCCCTTCGGCTTCACAGTTATGACTTGGCAGAGACAGAATACAGCTGTGATTTCACTAGGCTTCGTGGGCAGCAGTGTCCCATTAACAAAGCTTTGTCACTCAGATAGGGCACCAGCTGTTCCAACTAGACCAGAGACCCAATTCCATCTTGCCATTTACTCTGCCTACACCTGCAAGTGGCTATTGTTTCATTACTTTTCCATCCTCAGACTCAGTTCTCCAGGTGCCTGGAACCAAATGAGCCCTGAGATTTGAGACAGATGCCCCTGTCGTTATGCAAACGCAAATATTCTCACTTTCTGCATTGGGTTTGGAATACAGCCCAATGCCATGAAGAAAATTAGTGACTTCACTAGTGAGCAATCGGTGTTTTCTCTTTTCCTCTCACACGCACAAAATACATAAATAATAAATCTTTTTTCTTGACTGTGAAGGGCTAAGACTCCAAAATGTGAAAGAAAAAAAAAGTAAAATCTATATAACATAAAACATGTCATTTTGATCATTTTGAAGCACACAGTCCAGGGGTGTCAAAGACATGCATTGCTGTGTGGCCACTGCTACCACCCTATGCCAGAATCGTCCTACAAATCTCAACTAAAAGATGTGCTCTTTAAAAAAAATATCATCATCCCCCTTCTCCAGCCCCTGAAAACCCCAACCCCATTCCACTGACTGTCTCTATGAACTAGACGATTCTCGAGAGCACCCTCCTCCCCCCATCACCATGTGTAGGTTCCTACAGTGTTTGTGCTTATGTGACTGGCTTATTTCATTTCCCATCATGCTCTCCAGGTTCACACGTGTGAGAGGCTTTTTAAATTAACTTCCCTTAGCAATGACTAAAGGGCACATGTCACTGTGGATAACATGAATGACAAGCTCTGTGCCCTGACTCTGGCTCCCTGTACTTGATCTGTGCTGGCCCCTGCCTCTTCCCTGACCCCAGGCCAGAGGCATCACATTTATCTGTCTTACAGAAAAGGAAACTAACTCAGGCCCAGCCCTCCTGGGAATGGTGGCACTCAGATCCCTCTGGGTCAAGCAGTGGCTTTCCTAGGGAGACCTGTTGCAAGCGCGCCCCCCCCCACACACACACACATACACCTGCTCAACAAACCAGTCACTAACTTCCTGAACTTCCACCCCCACTTCTTCACGAAGGGGATAATGAGGTCTCCAGACCAGACAAGACACTGTGCTTAGTAACCTTAGGGCAGTAGCTGCCAGTGGCCAAGTGCTTCATTGCAGCCAGTTAGGGACCCACAGAAGCACCTAGGCTGGAGCACTGGTCCTGAGACTCCAGCCTAGGGAACTCAACTGAGCATAGGTCAAACACTGTCCTCCAAAGCTCAGTGTAGAAGGTACTTATTTTCCACCCCACCCCGAAGGTGGCCTGCCCTCCCTCTGGGGAGGCAGGCACAGGCTGGATTCAGAGCTGTGGTTTGCTGTTCCAGTAATCCTACAGTCAGGGCACAGAACCTGGTGAAAGGGGTCGAGGTGCCATTGGTCTGGGACTCAGGGGGATTGTAGGGTCTCCAGAGACCTGAGGTGGTGGAGGTAGCCTTTCTGAAAGAGCCAGTGCTGTCGCTCAGACTCTTCTGCTGCCTGTGGACACTGGTGGTTTTGAGGCAAATGAGAAGCCTCTTAGGAGAATCTGGCCTGTTTCTTCAGGTAGAAGGCAAAGCCCCCAGGGCAGGATTAGCTAAACAGTAATTACAGGGCTTTGCAAGAGAAAAGATTTCCTGACTTCCCAGCTCACTGTGGGGTAGGAGAGGTGATGGAGATGCTGAGGGAAGAAAGCTGGGGAGGAGAGTCAGCTGAGAGAATCTAGACAGAAAGCTCTCAGTGAATGTGTCCCTGCTTACTGGGAAGAGACCACCAACCACACCAAGTGCTTTCCCGAGGAGAAGAGAGAAGTTTGGGCTTGCCCTCGGCTGGCAGCAATGAAAATGATAGCTGTAGACATCCCCTGGATGTCCTAAGTTCAGTGGTTACCATACACATGACCAGGGGTTTCTCCTAAAACAAGTGGAGGCAAGGACTCCAATAGAGACCTGTGCCTACATTCATAGTGGCCCACCCCAACTGCAAAATAGATGAACACAGTCAACCCATGCTCCGGATGCTATACAATCCTAGCAAGGGGGAAAAATTCAGACACATGTCACAATGTGTATTTGGGGGTATTATGCTAAGTGACATTAGCCAGTGACAGAGAGACAAATATTTGACCCATGTATGTGAAGCAGTGGGAACAATTATATTCTGTGACAGACAGCAGAAAAATGTTTGCCAGGGTGTGGGGGTTGGGAATCAGTGTTTAATGGCCAGCACAGATAGAAAGAGAATACCAAGGTGGAGGACATTTGTCTAGTCCTTAATACTGGGGCTCCTGAGGGTGCCATCTCAGCCTGAGAGCCTCCATTTGTCTCTGATGGATGCTAGAACTGTCTATGGTAGGAGGGCCAGGAACTGTCTCAGCACGTGTGAAGGGGCAGAATGTGTTCCATTTCCACATGGTTGGACAACAGAGACCTAATTCTTGAGGTTTGCAAATACGCTTTGTATTCTGCTCTGGTGTTTGTCTAGCTTCACCCAAAGGTCAGCCATTGTTACAATCGGACATGTATAATGTCAGCCATTGTTATGATCAGTATTGTGTTGGAGTCTGTGTAGAACCAAGACAATGCAGGACACTTTAACCTTAGTTTGACCCCAGAGAATGCCAGACTGATGAGGGTGGATGGAGGCAGGTGGTGTGGGTAAGGTGTCTTGCTCAATGGAAACTTGAGTTTCTGGGAACCTGTAGAAGGAAAAACTCAAAGGTTCCCAGAAGCCAGCTCCACAGTGTGAATTGGTTTCCAGGGGAGTTATGGACTCTAATGGAGGTGGAAGTACACTTCATGGAGAGGTTATCTCTGAGAGGAGGTGGCTGGGCCACATAGGTAGGAGTGGCCTCTCCTGACAGTGGGGGTGGGGGGCTATTATCGGTAGCCCCTGGTCTGGGCTATGGAGTGGAGATCTGGCACCCTGGTACATAGGCTGGTTCAGGGAGGAGGAGAGAGACCATTATATTGCCTGCTTTGTCTGGGCCAGACAGAGTCAGGACTAAAAAGAGAGCTTAGGGCCCTTCAAGCCCTCCTGGGGAATTCCCCACTCTACTCAAGTATGAAGGTCTCAAGATGTGACAAGGTTTTCAAACTTGGAAAGTCCCCAAACTGTTACGTTCTCTATGAGAGGCTGGACTTTCAGAGCTACCAGGAGCTCTGGCTTCCAGTCCCCAAACAGCCCCTTGCTAGGGGAACATCCCTGGGCGGGTGTGAACCCCTGGCAGAAAAGGGAAAGGGATGGCTGCCCCTCACCCCTGCTTCATCAGATAGTAGCTGGGGTGGGAAGCAGGGAGGTGTTCCTGGAAGGGCCACACAACAGAGTGAAGCAGGAGAGGTTGGGAGTTGAGGACTGGTAGGGACCTGAGTTGACACTTCTCAAAAGAAGACAATATGGTAGCAGGGAAATTTAGGGAAAGGTGTTCAACATCTCAAATCACTGGGGAAATGCAAATCAGAAGTACAACAAAGCTGGGTGTGAGGGCCCACACCTGTGATTCTAGACTTGGGTGGCTAAGACAGGCAGATCATGAGTTCAAGGCTGGCCTGGGCTATGTCATAAATTCTAGGCTAACTTGAGATGCAGAGTGAGACTCTGTTTCAAACAAAAACTCACAGCAAGATACCACCTCATATCAGTTCAAAGAGACAGGAAATAAAGATACCAGTAAAGGTATAAGGCAGAGCTAAGTATCACAAACGCGCGCGCGTGCGCGCGCACACACACACAAACACACACACACACACACACACACACACACACACACACACACACACAACCACTGTAAACAGAACTACCTACCATGACTATCTGAGAAGTTAACCTACTCCCATGTTTACTGCAGGAGTCCACCACAGTCAAGACATGGAATTGACTGGGATATCCACCAAGGGATGAATTTACTTTTTAAATGTAATTTATTATCTGACTATAAAACTTTGAAACCTTCATGTTTGCTGCAATGTAGAAAGCATTACGTTAAGTGAAATAAGTCACACACAGAAAGACAAATACCACATGTTCTTACTCACTTTGAAAGCTGAAAAATAAGTTTAACTCTAGAGGTCCTGGAGGCTGGGAAGGTGATGGGGAAATGAGAAAGACTGAAAGTGGCTATCAGATCAGGGGAAATTCATTCCAATATTCTTTTGGTAGTACTGAGGACTGAACCTAGGACCTCATGAATAGGGGGCAAGCACTCTACCACTGCACTACAGCCCTAACTCAGTTCTACTAGTCTAATCATGCCCAGATAGATAGTCTACAACAATTTCGTATATATTTTAGGTTAACTCAAGGAGAATGAGTGTTGCCACCACAAAAGGGATAGTATTTGAGAAAGTGGAAATGCTAATTTTGATCTGAGCACCACACACTGCATCTAATTATACTACCACATCCTACAATAAATCCACACATGTTGATTTAAATATATATGTATACACATCTCTATATACACATATGTTAGAAAGGGATTATCCAGCCTACAGGCATGCTTCAGACTGAACTAATCTTTTTACACTTGAGACCCCATGGCTGACCTCTGTGTTAGTGTAAGGCACCTCCTCATGCAGACTGAAAGAATTAAATTATTGGAAAGAGGACAAAACAGAGTTGACTTTGAAGAACAACACAGCAAAGTATCAGGAGTTGAGAGGATGTGTTGAGGAAGCAAAGGCACCTCCATGATCTCTGACTGAAGGAACAGTGGATTTAACAGCCATTCAGGTTTGAGACTGGGCAGATCTGAGTTCAAATCCCCATGCTGATAATCAGTTTTCTCATCTGTAAAGTGGGGGGTGATAATACTATCAGTAGTGCCTGCCATGGGAGGTGGCTGTGAGCATCAAGTGTGTGAGCATCAAGTGTTGTGATAGGAATAAACACACACAGTACTGATCACCCACCTTGGGAGGTGGCTGTGAGCATCAAGTGTTGTGACAGGAGTAAGCATGCAGAGTACTGATCCTGGCCTTTGGTTCCTCCTCTTTAGTTTCCTTTACCAACACCCTGACATGCAGGTATTTGTCACCCCCATTTTACGGTGATAAAATTTGGGAGGATTAGGTAAACTGCAAGTAGGATAGAAGATCTGGACTGGAACTCTAATTGAAGATGGATGCTTTTCCCACCCCACCATGACCAGTTACTGGGCCAACTGCTTTACAGTGAATTACCTGTGGGTACTCAATAACTCCACAAACCACTCTGGGCTTACAGAATGGACTTCCTCAGAGGCCAGGAGGGATCTGTCCTACACAAATACCCTGGGTGGTCTTCCCTCTCCAAACCAGGACTCTACCTGCAGGTCCCTAGGTGATATCTGCCTTCACTTGAGGGACACTCTCTGAACACCAGGCCCATCCCACCCACCTCAGCTCCACAGCCCAGACACCCAAGGACTTCTCATCTTACTACAGGGGATGAGGTGGGATGAGAAAATCCCTTGTTGCCTCCTGTGGCTCCAGGGTTGCCCTAAGCTTCTCTTCTGCTGAACTGTGTTCCACTGGCTCCTTTGTTCCCTTAACACTGCAGTGAAGAAGAGGGCTCTGGGCAGGGCCTTGGGATAGGGGTCAGCTTCAGCCTATTGGCCACAATTCCTATAGCTCTTCTGGGGATGGAAGGCCTTAGTTCTCTCATTCTAGGAGACTCTTATCTGCAGGACGAGGCATGAGTTCCAATCACAGTGTCAAGACAAAAGAACCCAATACTTTTCTTTCTTTGACCTTTTATTTTTAATAACCTCTTTCTCCTTGATTATATACAGTGTTTCTATTTTAGAAATTTCTGGAAACTACAGAAAAGTAGAAATAATAATAAAGAAGAAATGAAGATCACCACTGCTCTGATGTCTCCCATACCTTTGTCTATAAACACTTTGTTTTGAGACATGGCCTTGCTTTACAACTCTGGCTGACCTGGCACACTCTATATAGCCCAAGTTGGATTCTATATAAAAATCTTCATAAACCCCTACAAAGTCAGTATCTTCTCAAATGAATATAATTGGGTATTCACAGGTAGAGGAGACAAGCCTTGGGCAGGCAGATGTCTGGGCTTCTTGTGAGTAAAGGCCCACTCTGCCGGTCTCCAGTTGGCTGCCTCTGAACATTTATCATCTTCCCTGAGACAGAATGATTCCAGCGACATGTTCTGAGGCATGGCATGCAACTCCATGGGACCTTCTAGGAGCATCCTTTTCTGAAACCATCAGGGTTTGAACGTGGGCCTTTGACAGCATGTGGCCCATGACATGAACACGTGATAGGTCTGTGAAACAAGAAAGACTCCTGGATCCTGAGTCAGATGGGTGCCATCCTAACAGGCTTAGCCACATCCTTTGCCATCATTTAACTCCTCTGCCCTAAAATTTCCCAGCCTCTGTCTTCTTTGTAAAATGGGAAGAGCAAACAGCCTCAAGCTTCTGGGAGCACTGCATGGAAGTGCTCTGGGCCTTAAGAGTCCCCTCTCCCGCCATCATCACAAACTTCCACCCCACACGGTGAGTGTGACCTGTCATCTGTCTGGGCATCCAGCAGATAAGGATAATGGGAGCTAGTGTCATATGTGCCTAGATTTACCACTGAGAACTCTGGCTGGTGATCAAAGTGAGGCGCCACCAGAACCTGGGTCTCCAGCTCTGACACATGGGCCCTGCCTGATTAGTACCCAACAGGTTTTTTTATTATGTTTTCTAACAACTATCAACACCTTCTTCCTGCAGGGATCAAACACCTGCAGGAAACTGACAGACAGTGTAGGTGCTGAGGATTCTTTATTCTCACCACGGAGTGCATCAGGGACCTGGGAGGTTAGGCTTTTACTTCTGGCTGCCACTGACAGAGCAGAAGGTGTTCTGGGCCCTGTTTCTTATTGTATCTGTCATGGGCACTCCTGAGCAAACCACAGAGACAAGACAGAAGGCAGGCCTGTTGGTGGCTCAGCCGTAGGCCCAGGCCTGAAGCTGGTTCCTTGACCAAAGGGAACTTCCAGGACAACTGGAATTTCACACTCGGTTGGAAGGAGCTGACAGACTCCTGCCACCCAGGGCCATAGCCTTCCCATCACACCCTTCCAGAACTGCCACCATCTCATCCCAGATGACCCATTAGGCTGTCTTCACTACAGGGCCAGAGCTAGGGGTTGTAACCTTCAGGTAACCAGAGCAGTCTAGAATCAGCAAAGGAACAGCTGTTTTCTAAGACCCTGAGAGCCATGAGGTTGGATCTTAGCCTGCGGGTATCAGGTGGCCTCAAATCACCAAGCACAGAGGCCTATCATAGTTGGGTGATGACATGGTCTCTTGATCTAGTTGGAGCAGATGCTAGGCCTTAGTTGGATGTCATATGATATTTATGGCTTGAGAATCAATGAATGAATGGAGAGCCAGGATGGGACCAAGGGAGCAAGAAGGGATATCAGATGGGAGACCAGGGAAGTCCCTAAGCTTAAGTTGTGGGCCCTATTCCTGCCATAGCTGCCTCCATGTGGCCCAAGGCTCAACCTGCAAAGGGGTCACAGTGAGGGAGCCCAGGCCAGCAGTTCAGGAACCACACTTCTTCAGAAACTGCCTCATGACCTTTGAGGGTTTGTTTCCTGATATCCCTGGTACATTATCTGAAGGAAAAGTCACTCTACTTTAGGTCAACGGGGATATTGCCAGAAACACCCCGTATCTTGGGGTGAAAGCCAGGAAGGAATGTCAGGTGGTGTAGGGAGCCGTCCCTGCATTCTCCATTACAATGATGGCGCCTGCAGGCACTGAATGTAAATAAGATTATTGCGCAGGCGCTGGGTAATCTTCCATTCCTTGATCTCTGTCTATTCCGTGGCGTCATATGGCCTGAGGAGCTGAAGCCAATCATAGGGTGACACGTCCCAGGCGGCGGCTGCCAGCCTTTATTAGGGGACGGGATTCTTGGCTCGGGGTCTCCGCTCTGGTAAGCTTATGCTCTCCTCTCAAGATGCATTAAAGCTTTCCTGCAGAAGGATCCGAATGTCCTGTGTGGTTCTTGCTGGCGAGACTATTGCGCGGGACAAGGTGGGATCCTCCAGCCCTTCATTTGCTTTGGAAACTGTTCAGATCCTGCAACCCCTCTCTGCTGTCCCTAGAGGAGACAGAGGAGGGTAGACAGTGCTTCCTGTCTCTGCATAGCCTGTCTTTGAATGATGGCACATTGACAACTGTCTCCCTGGGCTGTTTAAACAGCTCCCAGGAGGACCACAGGTAGACAGGAGGCACACTGTGGGTCACCCTCTGCTAGGACCAAGACATCTATTAAAATCAGGGCCTGGAGGCAGAGGCCTAAAACTGCATTTACTTCTAAAGATGAGGCATGAAGATTGCAAATTCAAAACCTGCCTAGGCTATAGAGTGAGTTCAAGGCCAGCAACTGTGCAACTTAGCAATACCTTGTCCCAAAAGGCATACTAGAAGGAGGGTTGGGGATATAGTTCCATGGAAAGGTACTTGCCTAGCATGGCAAGGAAGGTCTTTAAATTCATTCCTCAGGACTACAGACAAACTTATGTTGAGCTGGGTGTTTTGCAGTATGGAGGGAGAAACCCCATATACTGACTGGAACTAGAGTCTTAGTCTGTTTCCTTGGACACAGGGGAAAAAGGATAAATTTTCACAGGAGTCTAATAATGTTCAGGGAGGGCAGAGTTACCCAGGTACAGAGAAAGCTCGATTCTAAATTTAAATAAATACAGCATAATAAGGTTTTATGCAAACTACTTTCACTGGGACCTTAAAAATGGGCAGATATGAAAGACACCTTTAATTTGCCATGTGGTGAACACATGGTAAATTAGAAAAGTAGCACAGAGCTCTGTTGTAACTGAGACAGAGAAGAAAGCATTCTAACCCAGCTGCTTCTAGCTAAGTGTTTGCTGGTGTCTGATTTCTGACAGGGCAGAACTGGGCATGGGGGTCCTCAGATCAGTACCGGAGCTGCTGCTGTCCCCCGGGAGGCCATCTCTAAGCAGATGGGGTTCCTGCATCATTGTGCTGGGTGGGGGTGCTTAGTGAGGAGTTCTTCACTAAGACCCCTTTGCCATCTGAATGTGGCTTCGTGGGACAGTTAAGGCAGGGACAGGGTGTGGAGCCCAAGCTTGGAGACTCCTGAATCTTCCCTCAGAAGTCTTTTCATGGCCCCTTGGGCCTCTTTTCATTCTTTGGTACTCTAGGTGTGGTATGGCATATGGCATTTAGTGTCCCTTAGAACATATTGGAAATTCCAAAACACAGATCCCCATCTCAGACCCACAGAATAGAATATTCAACTTTACAAGAGACTGGGGGGGGGGGGCTCTATATGCACATTGGAGTTTGCAGGCCAAATGGCTTTTCCAGAATGTTCAGCTGGGCCTTCCCCAGTGAGGCCAGCACACCAGACTCCCTCCTGCATTTCCCAAAAGTGACGGGTGAGTTTGAGCCAAGGATTTCTCACTTCCTAGCTAGGGTCACTGACTCCCAGGAGCTTCAGAGAGTTTATCTATAGGATGAGAACAATGCCAGCAAGTGTCCAGGGCCTTTGTAAGATGGAATGGAATGCAGGGACTCTCATTCAACCTTGTTTTTCTCTCTGCCTCCAACCCACACATTCTGTTGACTACTGGCATCCCTGTGAACTCGGTTTAGGAAAGCTGACTGCGGATGGAGGATGCTTTATTCTGTGGCAGCAGCTAAGACTAACAGTGACCTGATGGCCCAGGCTTCAAACACCAGCTTTCTTATTCCCAGCTTCATTCCTCTCTGAGTCTTTTTGGTCTTGAATAAGAGAGTTTGGGAAGACAAGGTCACATGACAACGAGAAGTGAGTAACTCGAGTGAAGTACCTGGCACACAGTGAGCACTGTGACACATCTCTCATCACCATCATTACCCACCCCTGGTCACCTAGGAGAATAGAAAATGCTATGCAGATATAAGGCATGTTACTAATGCACATATTTCTTGTGCCCACATCAGACAGCCTTTGGCAACCAAATTAATCTCGACTATGACCTGCCCTGCCCTGGGAGCCTACAGTCTGAGTTATCCTAAATATGGCTGCATCCTCCACTTAGCCAGCACACTCTGGGTGGGGCACCTTGCCATGCTTATTTTTGATGTGTCCTGGCAATGGGCGTAAGTATGCCCCATAGATCTCAGACAATGTTCTCAGCTAGGCTGCGTATTGCTTTAACCAATCCTTAAAGTCTCTAGATGTTCAGCATCATACCCCAGGTGTTCTTTCCAATGGTCTGAGGTGTGGCTGAGACTTTGGGATTTTTCCAATGCTCCCCATGGTACTTTTCCATCTAAAGGATGATGGGGGTGTCTAGGAAGTTTGAAGGAAGCCCCTACTGTTTTCCATTCACTCAGAGGAAAATTTTCTCTATTGCTCTCTCCAAAGGGAAGGCCACAAGGAATGTGAACATATTGAGACAGTAAACAACTCTGCCCCTAGAAGCAATAAACTCTCAAATGAACTCAAAACCAACAAATTGCATCTTTGGCTAATGGGAATATTTTTTGTTCCTCTGTGAAAAACAGATCAAAGCAGGTTAGCCTCAGGAATTCAGGGTACAGATTCCAGGGTCTGTCTCTGGCCCTGCATGCTCATCTCTCCACCTCTCATGCTCTTGTGAGCACCCTGTGGTCACAAAGCAAGAATTCACAGGTGCCCTGTCTTCTTTGCAAGCCAATAGCAAACACACCCATGCTTGACCTTAATGGTATGCACAATGGAATAGTGTGTTCTGGGCAGTCTCAATGCCAACTAAAGGGTTCACAATTAATCAGATGGCCAATCTCCTGAGCTGCTACCACCCTGAACTCCAGTGCTTTATTTCAGCCCATGAGGAATTTCAGGCTCCAGTGGAGAGATAGATGTCTTGCAAGAACAAACCAAGCCAGCCTCTGCTTTCCTGTTGGTTGGAGAGTTAGGACCTTCTCTGGAAGACAGCTGGCCTTGACTGCTGGTCCTGCAGGTGACTCAGAAGCAGCTAAAGTTCAAGGGAGGCTTTGTTTCAGGTCTGAGTCTGCTAAGAAGTCACTATTACAGAGGGACCTAGTGGTTTTCCTGGGGCAGGATGGGAAAATGCCCCACCTCCTTTCCCAGGATTTTCATGCTGGTGAAGAGGTTCCTGATGGGAAACTCTGTGGGCAGAAAAAGGATCCAGCTGCTGTGCTACTCGGCATCTTCTGCCTTTGCTCACTCTTCCCATCTGGAATGCCTGACCCACCCTGACTTCTGGGCAGACTCTTACTCAGAAACCTTTGCCAAAGTGTTCACTCAAAGCGTGATCAGTCCTGGGCCCGCTTCTGGCAGCTCTTGAACACCTTGAATTATCAAACACCTCTTTCCACACTGAGCCCAGTACTTACACCTATGCCCCCCAGACTGAGAGCCCTTCCCAAAGTCTCTCACCCAGGGAGACTCACCACCTAGCTAGGTCAACTTCCAGCTCAGGGAAAGAGGCCACCTGCTTGCTGAGTGAGTGGTGGTCCCCAACCTGTAGACAAGTAGAGTAGATAGGGAGAGGGTTTCTTAGAGAAGTCAGTACAGGCAAAGTCTGAGAATTCTAGCTGTCTGAGACTAAGAGCTGGAGACTATTCCTGGTGGGAAAAAGGTAGAAACACCCTTATGTGGCCTCAGATCCTTGGGGTAACACTTGTTTCCTCCATATCTTTGATTAGGAGCTGACTGACCCAGGCCAAATGTATCCACTGAGAAATAGGATCTACCCTTTGTCTAATTGGAAGATAGACATGCAAATAAAAACAGGCAGAGATGGAAGGACAAATGTGGGAGTGCAGACAAAGTCAGAAAGATGGAGAGAAATAACAAGCTCGGCACATTTTCTGCATGGGTCTCTTGTGGGGCAGCCACTCACCAGTTCCTTTCTGAGCCAGGTTATAGCTTCATCGATACTCTGGAAGCCTTCCAGCTTGCCCGTGGTCAGTGGTCCATCGCCCTGGCTGGCACTCCTGGCAGGTGGGAGAAGCTCTCTGGACTCCCTTAGAGGTATCGAAGGCTCTCCACCTCCACAGGCTCCCTCCTCCAAGCTTGCCTCTTGCTGGGCTGCTGACCTTGGGAAAGGCCACGTCTGCTCCTCCAGCCTGGCCTGCCATTCCAGGTAGGAGGGTCTTCGGGTCTCTAGCCTCAGTTTCTCAGTGAGGGCCTTCAGGCTGAGGAGGTGGTCATCTGGAGGTGCGGCTGCCCCTGCTGGCCTGTCATTCTCACCCACTTCGTCCACTTGGATCCGGGGCACAGACATTCTCTAGTCTGCCCTTGTAGCCACACATGGGAGGTGGAGGAGGTCACTCAGGAGGCTTGCTGGGTAGCAAGGTCAAGTCCTGCTCAGCAAGGACCTCATACAGCAGTGGCCATGACTCCTGAAGGCATTGTTCGGATGGGAGTGAGTCTCACGGCTTGGCAGCACCTGGAGCCAAACAAGGCTGTGAAGTGTGCCTCTCTGAGCAGGTGTGGCTCAGGGTCTATGATTTGTCCCGTAATCCTGTGGGGCCATGTTTCACAGAAGGCAGGATCAGACAAGCGTCAGCAGGAATCTTTGGGGCGGCCTCCTCCGAGATCTATCTATGCTTGCCAGAGGTGTGCAGGTCGGAGGTGATGGGAATGCCCTCTTTGGGGGGAAGTAAGCCTGCAGGATGGAAAAGAATCATATCAGCCCTGGTCTCACCCCCCAAGATGGGAAACTGAGGTCCATGGACCGGGTTTCTACTTGCCAGTTCTTGGCAAGAAGTGAAGTAGTTTCACAGACTTCATGCAGAGCAATTGATTGAGTCAGATAGAGCTTTACCTTTTGTAAAACCACTCTACCTGTCTGAGCCCAGGGAAGCCCTTGCAGCAAGTTTAGATGCTTGATTTTAACACCCAATACACAGAGGAAGAATCCGAGTCTCCAAGAGGCCAAGTGACTCACCAAGATAGATCCCTCAGCAAGAAACAGGGGACAAAATCAGCTGGTCTGAATCTCAGGATATAGGTGTCTCCTCTGGGCCGGTCCTCAGAGGCAGCTGACTGGCCAAGTGGGACTCCGCACAGCCCCAGGACAGGTGTCTACTGCCCCTTAACCACCCTCACTCATCACAACCGCACCTTCCATCGGCACACAGCTTCCGGCTCCAACAACAACACCTGACCTCACCCCTTCAGAGGAAGCAAATAAAACGGCAGCCTGGGCAGGGAAGAAGCTGGCGGCTGGAGCTGGGCTGTGAAACTGAAGGAGACTCATGACTCACTCTTTTGGAAAGATGTTTCTCACGTTTACCTGGAGAGCCCACAGGGGAGCACCACCTTGCGAGGGATCTGGCTGTGCTCTGAGATGACCACCTTGGCTCTGGGGACGGGTGTAAGCCAAGACTCTTAGCCTATCTACAACAGTGTAGATAGAGAAGTTGCTGAGTGAGAAACAGACTCGAGCCTCCCAGCCTGAGCATCTCATGTCCGAGGAGATCTGGGCAAGGGCCCATCGGGGTAGGAGGCACATGACTTGAACTTGGGTTTGAAACATAGCTTTGCTGAGCTCTATACATGAACGAACTGAGGTGGGACCGGATCCAGGATAAGGCTCTGATGAAAAGCTATAGGCTCAGCCTCTTGGAGCACATGCTGCCCTTGTGTGGAAGGAGGAGGAAAGAGAGAGGTGTTTATTGACTTTGTGTGCCTTTGAAAACCCCTGACTTCATGGTGACACAAATCGGTCATGCTGCTTTTGTGCGGGCAGCATCCCCACATCCCCTAATCCCTGATGGTGATCTGCTTTCTATCTCCACACATTTTCTTCCTGAGAGTGCTCCATCATTCCCCCGCACAGGCTCAGCCCTCTTGCCGTTAGCATGGCACACTTGAGGTGTTTATCAGTATTTCATTCTACTTCATTTCTTGGCAAAGGGATGGAATACAATTTGTCTCTTCACCTGTTGAAATGCATGAAGCTGTTTCTGCATTTTAGGGATCATGAATAAAATCAGCTTAAGGGGTAAAGAAAAATACATATATTCCCGCTCAAAAAAATTAATTCAGGTGATACCTTATTGCAGTGACAGGTGGACAGAGATGAGGATTTAAGATGGGGGAGGTGCAGGAGCAAACTGGCAGGCTGGCCATTGAGGTGGGGGGAGGATGGTCCTCCTGACAGGCATGAAGAAGGTAAGAACACAGCTTTTTGCTCAGGACCACTCCTGCAAGTCTACGCTGCAGGGAGAGCTGACCAGAGCATCAGGGGCTGCTCTCCCCAGACTCCAAGCCTACCCTCCCTAGGACATCACTAGGGAATGAGGACATTCCACCCCACAGATAGCAGAGAAACCCAGTCTGATTTCTTGCCTTCTCTGGGCAAGTAACAGTACCTTGAGGGTCCTTGATCCCTCCCAAGTATTCTAAGCTCACTGTGTGGGCCCAGGGGCTTCCTCAGCAGCCACTCAGCTTCCCAGAAGCTCCAAGCACATAGCTAGGTAACCTTTAGAGATGCTGACCCTAGCTCTAGGCTGTCAGGCTAGCTGAGCCTCAGTCTGACTTTCTGTAAAAAGGGTTGATTGATACTATGCATCTATACCACGCATCTCTTCGTATATGCTCTCTGACTGTTAGCACGCTGGGAAGACACAGCAACTCTTGATATTCTGCCTCTCCAGATTCTTGTGATCAAACTTCTTCAGATCTCCCCACATATGAAAACCTGGGAGTGACTTCCTGGAGCCCCTCCCAGGCGCCTGCTGTCTGCTTTTTGTGCTGAGGTGCCAGCCTTCATTCTGAGTACACCCGGGGGCATCCGAACCCTAGAAAGCTTCCTTCCCCAGACAAGGGAGCTCTCGCCACACCCAGCAGAGCTTTTTGGAGAAAGTCCAGTTTGGACAGGCTGATGAGCAGCACCCTACTCACCAAGTCCTGGGAGGGACAACACAGGTGGGAAGGCCTTCCTACTCCTACGTGCTTCGCTGCAAAGGTGGGGGGGGAGGGGGGAGTGGAAGGGTGGCGGGGGGAAGTGGGAGGTGGGGGATAACGCTGCAAGGTCTCCTCTTGAGTCTCACTGTGTGGCTTTGTTTTAATTACTGTTTCTGACTCAGAGAAGGCCTGAAGAGGAGCTCAGTGAGATGACTCAGCCTAGGGGAACCTTTGATTCACTGCCTTCATGGTGCCTGTGAAGAACTGGGCACACTCTGGCTCTCTCCAGCCTCAGTCTCATCCAAGAAGCAAGCAGGAGAGCAGGGAGACAGGGAAGCACAGAGTTGGGGAAGGTGCGGTGCTTCCACGAGCTGGCTATAGGCCACTGCCAGCTGGGACCTGGGCACACAGTCAGTTTCTTTCTACCCAGCTCAGAGCTGGAAGGCAGCTGTCAGGTCTGTGTTCTGGACCTGTGGGTTGAGCCTCTCCATCCTCTTCTGAGATGTTGGTACAGCCAGAACTTGCACAATCTGCAGACTGGGCTCAGTGCAAAATGCAAACACTGGGATCTTCTTGGTTTTAAAAAGAAAAAGGTTCCTAAGCATTTCAGGGTGATAGCTGCAGGGTATTAACAAACTGAAGGTCTCTGTTAAGTGTGTAGGTCACTGAGGGGATCTGAGGCCTAACATGCAAGAGGCCTAGTTAAAACTACATTTAAAAGGTTGCAAAGTGGAGGGAACATACTGATGAGCCCACATTCACAGTTCCACCTCCACACTGAGCCGTCATCCATGGGCCCTTGACCTTTCCGGTGACCTGAATCATCTCTGCTCTTTCCAAACCTTCCCTTGGAAACCAAATGACCCAGGTGTCTGAAGAGGCCTGAGGGTTTCTTCCTTCCTCTATAACTAGGTGTAGGAGTTGGCCTGGAATGTTACCCACACAGGCCTGGGGAGGTGCCAGGAGAGAGGTTCACTCTCAACTGCCCACTTAGCTAACTCCATCCTGAGCTGGTAGCAAGTGCTGAATGGGTGTCTGTAACAGGTGCCAAATCTGGGGCAGCTTTTGGGTGGGCAGAATGGCAGAAGGGCCCTCCTGTCTTTCTTGATATACTAGGGTATTCTGGAGCCTGGGCTCAGGAAGACCCCTCTGACAGGCTGGGCAACAAGGCTTTTCAACTAACCTAGATTCTCCTGGAGCAGTAAGCACAGAGCAAAAGCAGAAAGCCAAAGGGCATCCTCAGACCTGGGGCTAGGACATCAGGAAAAAGGAGATCATCCCAGAATCCCACCAGGCTCGGGTATACTCCACATGACAGACACCCCATTAACAGCCAGGACAAGCCTTGCAGGTGTACCAGCCTTCCTGAAGAAATGATGTGTGGGCCTGGGGACCCACTCTGCACTCACAACTGCTGTTCAAACATGCTCCCTGGCTTCCAGGATAGCACAGGATGCTTGGCCAGCTGTGAGCTAATTCCTAGGCTGCTGGAGGAGGTGGGTGGGTACAATTTGATCCGTCAGCCAACACCTTGTCTCATTAGGAGCTAACTTGTTCATCTGGAAAGCCTTCAAGCCCACTTCCCCAACAGGCTCCTGGGCAGAGGAAGGCTAGGGGTCTGTTGACTAATGCTCTCCCGAACTCTTTCCACTGGAACCCATCATTTCCTCTTCAGTAGATACAAATCTAAACACCCCCCACCCTGCCTCTCCTGCCCCCCTTAAATCCCATGACTTTGTTCAGCTGTTTCTTCCTCCCTCCCTTCTCTACCTCAGTTCTCAGGGATTTGAGGCCTTTCTCCTTCCAAAAGATTTCTTTAATCTTTGCTGGCTGAGTGGTGTGTTCTGGTGATGACAGTACACAGGAAAACAGTGATGTCATCACAAGATTAGCCAACACTTACTAAGAGTAACCAGAGCAGGAGTCATTCTGACAACTAAGCCTGTCCTGACACAGGAATGCACATAGAAGCCTATGATGCACAAATTATCGTCCCCATTGTACAGATGGGGAGACGGAAGGCCCAGTTAGGTGTGTCACTTGCCTAAGGTCACAGAGCTAGTCAGTGGTGGAGTTGGAACTGGAGCCTCCATGTCTGTATCTAGGCTATCTCTTAATGGCTGGACTTCTTGCCCCTTTTAGACCATCACATTTATACTAGGCTCTTCTTTTTATAAGGCTTATTTGTATTTTATGTGTATAGGTGCTTTGTCTGCATGTATGTCTGGGCACCACATGTGTGCAGTGCCTGAGGAAGACAGAAGAGCTTGTTGTATCTCCAGGGAGTGGAAGTACAGTTGTTAGCAATCATACAGGTGCTTGGAGTTGTTCTTGGAGTTGAACTTGGATCCTCTGAAAGAGCAGCCGGTGTTCTTAACCATCTCTCTAGCCCTACCAGGGCCTTATGACAGTCTCCTCTATGACACTGTGGTGTCCACAATGTGAACCAGTGCTTTGGTCCTGGATCCAGAACTTAGCACAGTGCTGCCTCTGTAATTAACCCAGAATGAATGGGCACTGTAACACATGCACAAGACCCAGAGACAGATTTGGGGATTCAAGATTCAAGCTGAAGATCAGAGAAGCCAAGCAGCCAAGCCAGTAGATCTTACCTCTACCCAGCTGAAATGGCAATCCTGTCCCAATGAATCCTCAGAGGCAAAAGCTCTCAGTTCCTGTCTCCTCCTGCCTTTTATTCCTTTCTCTGCCTAGCCATATCACTCCTGTCTCCACCCACCTAGTGCTGAGATTAAAAGCGTGTGATTCCAAGTGCTGAGATCACCTTTGTATAAGCTGTTTCTTTTAGGACTGGATTGATTTCATGTAGTCAGTGTGGCCTTGAACTAACAGAGATCCATCTACCTCTTAATCCTGAGTCCTGGAATTAAAGGTGTGTAGCACCACCACCTAGTTTCCATAGCTAACTAGTATGGTTGGTTTTGCATTCTGAACCCTCAGGCAAGCTTTAATAAATCATAAACAATATATCACCATAGGCACAGAGAGCAGACCACTATCTCTGTGGCCTGTGCTTGCTCACATGTGTGCCAGCTGAATGGGCTCAGAGAAGCAGAAGTGCAGCTCCTGGGCTTCCTGTGGACAGGAGATGCCACTCCTATCCCTTCCCTGCCCTGACTGGCAAGCACCTGAACAGGACTATGTCTGATTACCTGTGTTCCTGGATGCAGGTGTGCAGCCTCCCCCACCCTTCCCTAGGCAAATCAGGAGCAGACTCAGCTTGTTCCATGTCCTGGGACTTTGAACTGATGTAGAGGGGACCTCCTTGATGCTCAGCATTGTATGGGGTCATTTCCACCTGGGACCTTCTGTCTTTGGTCCTCCAGAAAGACGGGTCCACTTTGCCTTGAGGAAACTGATCCCTCAGTTCCTAGGGCACTGACAGTCCCTCTCACCTCAGGTACAGTCACATGACTTTAATTGAGCTAATCAGAGCACTCCCAACCCCAAGCTGGCCTTACTGCCAGCAGCCTGGAGGGGCCTCTCGCTATCACAGGGAAAGCATTCTCTAGGGTATAACCCCAAGCACACACGACAGTTTGAGGCCCCCAATTAGACCTTGTTAAGAGCCCGACTGTAGTGGGACACCGTACTTAGGGCATGACAAGACTGTTGCCCTCTTGAACTCTCAGCAGCTGATCTTACCCACATAATACCCATATGAGACCAGGCTCATTAATATTCCATCATGGGAGGAAGGAGCTCACGAGGCCCCACCTTTCCTGAGGCATATAAGCAGGTAACAGTTGCTAGGGGGAGGCAGGCATTTTCTTCAGTGGTATAGAAGGAGCCCATGTTCCTACAGGTAACTTCAATTGTTACCTAACGCCATTGGTTCACTAAGCTAGCCTTGGGGACTTCATCTCTTTGGTCTGTCATTGGTTCCTCACCTGAGGTGAACAGACATGTGTTCAGTTACCCAGGACCTACAACAAACCTAGGCTTTGATGATACAGCCTTTTAGATTCTCTGCTGAGACCTCTTTCCAGCAAGATTACTGACAGTTATAACTGGCTAGCAAAAGCACATATTAGGGCAAGAAAGGAAAAAACATGGCAAATACTTGCTGGTATTTGACTTTTGTTTGTTTCTATGCCACAACTAACCCCTTCCTTCACTGTCTGCAGGGAGCACCTATGTTTTGTGG
The DNA here is from genome assembly GCF_003668045.3 of Cricetulus griseus. Lineage (NCBI taxonomy): Eukaryota > Metazoa > Chordata > Mammalia > Rodentia > Cricetidae > Cricetulus > Cricetulus griseus. The sequence continues at coordinate 218,476,380 of NW_023276807.1, read as the reverse complement.
AACCAGAAACAAGCCAGACAGCCTTTGTGTTTGTGACCACAGGACCAGCCCCAAGTTCCCTTCTTCTGCCAAGGCTCTGACTATTAGATTTGAGCATGTGACTTAAGCTTGACCAATCAGAAGCTCAGGCCTGTACTATAACTCTGGAGCATGTAAGGCCCAGAAAAAGAGCCAATGAGAATTCACAGGCGGCCACCCAGGTGCCAGTCCCAAGAGAGTTGTGAAATGCAGAGGTCTCTTAGTCAATGGTCTCTACTAAAATAAGCAGGGGGCTGGTTTGGACCTCTTGTTCTTCCCTGCATCTGCCTACTTTCTTCCTTGGCCTTTACCTCCTCTCATTTACTACTGCTGCCCAATCTCCCTACAACCATGTTGCTTTCTGTTGCCTACACTCAGGAGCCCTGGCTTCAGTGAGGGCTACACAGCTCATTTGCATGGGCAACAAATATACTTGAGAGCCAAGCAATGTTACGAAGTGTTATGATACCCACATTTCTATGTGTCCCTTAGAGAGAGACTCGGTTGAGAACTAACAGGATGAGTTGTCACCTTCTTTTTAGTAAAGTTTTACTGAGTCTGTCTGAATTCAGAGCTGTTCCCAAATTTACAGTCAACCAAAAGCAGCGCTTGATGAGGACAGGGTGACAGTTTGCCATATGTGTCTTTTTACACTTCTACTCCTTCTAACAGAAATGCCACCCAGGGGTCATTGTGAGGAAGAAGACATGCTCTGGGCCTTCCCTAATGGAAAGCAGCAGGATGCCCAAACTGGGGCAAACATTTGTATGCCTGGACAGCCTAGACAGCTATTTGGAGATGTGTCTCTCTATGCTGCCTCGGCAAGGTGACAATCCCCATAGCAAGACTTGCCCAGAAGTGGCCCTACTGCTACAGTTCACCTCCTATAGCTAGATAACATGGATGTGAGCTTCCAGCAGCCTCACACTAGTAGGGTATTCTCCATATTAACACCTGATGTCACCTGGAGACTTTTCCTTCCGCCCCAAAGAGGTACAATATCCCTAGTGCTCTGGGTGGATTTTACAGGTTGGAAACAACAACAAAAACCTGTGTCACCAAACCCCAGCCCAGGAACACTGACAACGGGCTATGATTGTCACCCAGGAAAAGAGGCACATTATTGAGAACATAGGAACAGATAGGTGCCCCAGGCTCAGCACAAGCAAAACATCAAAGATGATAGTTCCCAGAGGGCTTTAACACATTTGAGCCTCAATTGATCTGACTCTATGAGGTCCCCTAAGGCTGAAGAGGCTGATTCTTGGGAACAGGGTCCTACTGGGGAAAGCTGGGAGTTCTCTATCTTCTGCCTACTTCCTACTAATGGCTATCGTACCCCGAACACAGCTCACCCACTGATGCCTGCCATACTCCAACACTCCTGACCACCCAATGCCTGCCGTACCTCAACACTCCTCACCTTAGGCCTAAGATCAAGTGTACAGATGCGGTCTCCTCAGTGGCCCCTTCCTTGCCCTTGGATGTTCCTCTGGGACCCCACTAGTTGTGACCCTTTATCTTCCACAGTACACCTTGGCTCCTGTCCTAGCAACCATGCTTTTAGGTACTATTTATTAACACTGCCAAACTTCTAGTAGCTATCAATACCCATCAAGCCAGGCACTCTGAAGAAAGAGCATTTCACGAGCCCGAGGACCCATGACTGTGTAGTGTGATTATCCCATTATATGAAGAAACTGAGGCACAGAGATGAGAAAGAACTAGCAAGACACGGATTGGTATTGGGTAGTTGTGAAGAGGGCAATGTCAGCAGATGTCAGCAGGGCAATAAGGCTGAGCTTAGAGTCAAGGGTTAGGCTCTCTTCCCTTGTTATATAGCTCAACAGGACAGGACTCATATATCATCTGGCAGACAACTGTCCTGGATATAGCTAGCTCTGTCCCAGCTCTGTGCTAAGCAGTGATGCTGTCTCCACTTGGAGGACCACCTTGAGTGGGACTACAGGCCACCTGTATACAACAAGGAAGGTTGGTAAGGTCTTCTAGACTACACAGTTGGGCAAAGTGAACTGGGGACTGAGAGACCTACTTAAGATATGTGCTACCTTGCTGATAGCCCACAGCCTCTTTCCACATCCCTTGGGGCTGCTGTGCTATTTTCTAGAACATACTATCTGGACAGTGCTGGCTACTTCCTTTCTAAGTCCTACCCATGTAGAAAACTTTCCATCAGCAGGCATTACTTAGGCATTTTAGAGAAGCTTCTGGAAAGTAGAACTGGCCACACCATGGATCAAGCTCCCTTGGGAGCTGACTTTTCTTAGCAAGGCAGATATAAGGAATGTCTTCAGTGAGTCTGGCTTTCATACCCCAACATTGTCTGGCTGTCCAATACTCTACTGCAGGAGCCGGGCCACACTTGGCCAGTGGACAGAGGCTCACATCGTGTACAAAGAAGTCACCGTTTCTCTGCTGAGTGTGCCTGCATGTCAACTCCATCAGAAAGTTGTGACCTGACTAAGGACAGTGTCTTTGGCCTTTTAATCAACTTGCTAGGGCAGGCAGCTCCCATAGCACCCTCTGCTTCTACTAATAGGCTGCACTCTGAGGGGTTCTCCAAGGCTTCGGGGTGAAGGACAAAGTGAGACAAGTTGACAGGCTGCACACACCATCCTGTCTCTTACTCAGGTCTGGGCTCCTCTGAGGATGAAGCTGTCATAGACCCATGGGTGGATGAAATGATGGGGGGAAAGGCATTCAGTGGGCTTTACAGTTTTCTCAGGTGGCGGAAGAGTCATAGGTATGGGCTTCCTGGGACGGGCAGGCTTATCTGTCCATGTTTAATCATAAACCTGATGCTTATCTTACATGGGGGTGGGGCGCTCCTACCCAACTCACCCAAGCTGGAGGTGTGGTCTGTAATATGACCACCCATACTTGGCAGATGTGTCTCAGCACTGCCAAGCAGGGGAGGAGAGAAGGGGACACAGTCTCCCCACCCCCACCCCTAGAGCTGATCACACAAGCTGGGCACTGCCCAGAGCCCTTTTCCTCCTCCTTGGAGTTGCCATGGTGACCGAAGCAGGAGGGACACCCGCTGATCTGGCCCTCTGCCAGTCATCTTTCCCCTTCCCAGGCCCATTTTTATTCCAGCTCCTAGTCAGTGTTGTTAGGAGCACCTGAAATGGGGTGTCCCTGGCCACAGGGGCAGGGAGGGAGCTATTGTGCTGGGGTGTGTGTGTGTGTGTGTGTGTGTGTGTGTGTGTGTGTGTGTGTGTGTGTGTGAATATCTTGATGGTTGTATTGTGATAGTGGTGGGAAGGTTGCCTTGTTCTCTCTCTCTCCTCTCTCTCTCTCTCTCTCTCTCTCTCTCTCTCTCTCTGTATGGTGGTTGATGCTTGTCTTACTGACTGTGAATGAACAGGGAAACCCTGAAACCATCTGGGTGCTACCTGGATAGTTCCTTCCTGCAACAAAGCACCATGATAATCCCTTCCTTCAAGGAGGCTAGTGTCTATCTTTGGTCTGGGGTCCTCCTCCGCAAACAGGCATTGCTGTGGGGACACTGGAGCTTAAGGACAGTTCTGCCATACCCACTATGCAAACCTGGACAAGCCACATGGCTCTTGGAACTTGTAAGGTATAGGGACTGACTTTTGCCTATGTGTCGGAGACTGACCAAGAGGCAGTCCTGATGCTAGGCCTGAGTCCTCCAGTGTTGGAGGACAAGAAGAGGGTTCTTGTGCAATCCTTATATTACACAGGGTTCAATATAAGTCATGGGGGGAGGTGGACATCCAGTAGCAGCCTGGGCTCATTCTCTCCTTGGGATCCCGCCATTTCAGAGGGAGATGGAAATAAGAACTCTCTGGGGCAGGCTCAGCTTGGGGATGGGGAGAAAGACATCCGCTCCAAGCCCACTTGGCCCAAGAGCTGCTATTGAGCTCTCTCTCAGTGAACACACTGTGTCTCTGGCCTCTGCTTCCTTCTGGGACAGCTCCACGAGTTATAGCAGCCAATGGGCTGGCAACCACAGTTTGGAGCCATGGGCAACAGAACCCACTTACCTGTGTTCTCTCAGCGACCTTCACCTGGAAAGGCTTGGGTTGCAGTGTCCTCTGTTAATGGTTGCCCCTCCACTCAGGATTCAATGCTTCTGTCTGCACACCTGAAATAAGATCGTCCAAAAAACATTTTCGAACCACACGGCTATTTATAAACTTCTTCTGTGGCCCAGGCAAGACAAACCTTCCCAAGTGTTAGACCCCATAGAAACCCTAAACTGGATATGTCATGAGATTGGCCCAGAGTCACATGGCTCCCTTAGTGGGGCTGACTAGACCTGCCTGAACTTGAATCTTTGGACTCTGAGCAGAGTCCTGTTTCCATTGTCTAAGAAGTGGGAAGCCTTTTTTTTTTTTTTTTTTTTTTTTTTTTCCTTTTTCTATTTTGTGGTCACACCGAGACTCTATGAGGGAAGAATCTATAAAAATACTTATAAAGATCTTTGCAAATGCAAAGTGTTAGGTCAGTGCTGAATCACAGACAGGCTTGGGCTCCTTAGGCCTCCTGAAAGATGCATATGAGTTTGGTTTCATTTTGCCCGGTGAAAAAAGTTGCTGAGAAAACTGCCAAAAAGATGTGCTTCCCTATGTGTGTGGGAGAAGCCATGGCTCCCAGGATCCATACAGCTAATTTACATCTTTCCTGGAAGGAGAGTAGAAAGCATAGGGCTGCTGCTAGGAGGAGGAGAGGCTGTATGAGGACACTCAAACTCCTTGTAATGTCCCCTCCATAGCTCTGGGCTAGGGCTTCTCTGGCAAGAGAGGAGGAAGATTCCTGTGAGGCAGAATAATGGGGTGGAATGGAGTCTTGAGAAATGAAAAGAAGGAAGGGGGTCCTCCTTGGAAGGAGACCATAAGGCAGTCCGTCACTGTCCCAGCCATCTGCCCCATGTGACCACAGAACTCTCTCCAAAGACCAAAAGTGGCTCCAAGGAAGCAAACACAGACTGGCCTCTGGAGCAATTTGTGGCTATAAAAGCAGAAGGCAGTCGGGGTGTATGTCCTAGCTACAGGAGCAGCGTACACTTCCCAGGAAACTCAGGTACCACTTCACAGTTAAGGACATAGTGGCCCACTAGAAAATGTCCCAAGTGGCGTTTGTCCTGGGCCCCCAAACAAGGCAGTTAGGCCTATTCAAATTCATGATGACAGACTCCAACTTCAAATAAGCAAAATCAACAAAGTCTGGTTCAAGTGGGAATTCGTTCTATGTGTTTTCTATTTCACTCTGCAAGCTCTCAAGGACTATTTTGCTAGGATTTCTCAAGAGGATTCCTGGTGCACAGTTGCGTCTACTAGTACCACACCTCTACCTCTATCTAGGTGTGCTGACTGCTCAGGGGTTGGAGGGTCTTGGGGTTTTGTTGTTGTTGTTATTTTTTTCTTTTTCACTTTCTTTTCTTTTCTTCTTCCCTTTTGAGTTTTGGTGTTACACAGTGAAGGGTGCCGTGGGGTTATAGCTGGTCTAAGTCAGGCTGGAAATGTTCAGGGCAGCCTGTGGCCCACAAGTTGTGCCCACACTGGGGTATGGAGAAAATCTAAGTGACTGAAGGCAGAAGAGAATGTAGGTTGTGTGCCCCTGTTCCTTATTGTGTCATCGGAAGCTTCATCTGACGGGCCACTTCACCAGGGAATCTGGTGCTTCAGAGAGATACAAGGCAGTGAGGGATGGGGGCAGGCAGAGATGGCGAAGTCTGGCCACCAACCGCTCTGTTAGGGTGGATGATTTTCCTAACATCTCAGGCTTTAGGGTCATAAAAGAGGATCATAGGAAAACCAACCTGATGGGGGGGGATCAAATGAGACTCTCTCTGTCTCTCTCTCTCTCTCTCTCTCTCTCTCTCTCTCTCTCTCTCTCTCTCTCTCTTTGTGTGTGTGTGTGTGTGTGTGTGTGTGTGTGTGTGTGTGTGTGTGTGTGTGTTACTAGTGACACCTCAGACTGGACTGCCACCCCCTGCCCTTGACTGGGCCTGGCTGGTGTTCTCCTTGGCCTGTCCCCTGGGAATGCAGCTTCCCAAAAACTAACACTCGGCAAAGCATCTGTATGTGCTAAGATGGGCAGAGAACCAACTTAATGTCACCCTTTACTCTGCGCAAATGGCATCTACTCCTCAGCAGCCTTGACCAGATTCTTTGCTCCTTGAGGGTAAGGCCACCTTTACAAGAATCCTCCACATGATGCTGTTCTTGGTCCTAAAAGGCTTTGAAGATAAAGAGAGGTGTTCTGGGTGGTTTCGCTAGTCTAGCTGCCCCAAGTGCATTCAAATGGAGACTCCTCCCATGGTTCACTGATCGGGAAATCCCCACCTCTTCCAGTGGCAACTGTGCAGGTGTGCTGTTGTTCTCTCTGGTAGCATGAGCACAAAGCAATCAGCAAAGCAAACATGCTCTTTTTTTCTGATCTTTTTTGAAGACAGAGGTATTCCAGAGGGGTGGGTTTGTCAAATGAATTTGAAGGACAGATGGACTTGAAAGGTAAAAGCATCTAGCAGGTACTCCAAGGAGGGGTGATCTGGGTGCCAAGAGGCAGATGGCTGGGATGTCAGAAAACCTCCAGGACAGGCTCCCAGGAGCTGCTGGAGCTCTTCGGAAGTAAACACATCAAAAGATGCCTACATGTGGGCAGAACTTGCTGTCAGGCTTGCTTTTATTCAAACTGGATAACAGGCTTGCAGCCACCTTCTGCCATGTTTTCAGCAGCTGCTACCAACCAATCGAGAAGACAAATGAGGCGACAGCACAGCCATCTCTGAGCCTGGAGCATCTGCCTCTCTGACTACTTGGTTGGTCAGGCCTCTGACTGTCTTGTGTCCCCACCTGTGCATGCTCAAACGCTAAGCATTTGATGTCACTTCTGACTTGGTGGTAGATAAGGGAAAGAAAGCCAGGCTCCCAGGCCATCTCCTGGTCATACAGGTCCTCATCAAAACTTTCTGAAGGTTTCTACACCCACCTTCCCACCTCAGGCCCTTATAGCTATCATTGGTCTGTCCCCCAGGTGTCCCCAGGCACTGATCAGAGGCTCTGCTGACTTCTTGGAATGAGGAAATACAGGCTGGCCTTTAAGAACTGGGACAGCGGCCACTGCATAGGCCAAAGCCTGGACTCATGCAAGTCTTGCCCTTCAACCTAGAAAATGAGATTTGACCCAGGTTTGCCCTACAGGTCCCATGTAACACACCCTGGAAGGGAGTTCTGGGGATCCACCACCAACTTGCTCCCACATTTCGATCAGGGTATCCTGAAAAGAAGAGGGGCTCAGTCTACCACTCTGAGGTAAGAAATAGAAGCCCGTCCCTGGAAACACCTCCGTGAAGGTCTGAAGGTCATTACCATATGCCAGGGGCCTCTTGGAAAGGCTGAGGTGTGCAGAGGGCCCGATGAGGGAGAGCTGCCCTAGAGAACAGCACCCCTTTATGCCCATGGGACACAGGGCTACTATCCACAGAGCTGCCCCCTGAGGTGATCTGCCACGGTGACATGGTAGAGGGGAGAGGGCATGGTACTCAGGAGGACAGGGTGGGGACAAGATAGGAAGGGTGGGATAGTATAGTTCGACCTCTGACCCCTGGTGTCCTCCTCCTGCTCCTTTCCTTTGCTCTCTACTCAGGAGAGAAGTGGTATCTGTCACTAGGGAGAGAATTGGTCCTTAGAGGGCAGGACACCTGGCCCAGGTTCCCAGATCCTGTCAACCCAGACTTTATGGACCGACCACCCAGCTACAGGTGACTAATTGCCAAGGCTCATCTGCCACTTCCTGCTCAACTCTAGCCCGCTTGCCTACCCTTCTTGTTTCCCATGAGCTCAGCCAGTGTCATCCTTCTAGCTCTCCTCCATCATGGCTCCATCTTCCTTCCTCCTCACTGACCCAAGTATGAGATTCTAGTTGCTTCTTCTTCTTCTTCTTCTTCTTCTTCTTCTTCTTCTTCTTCTTCTTCTTCTTCTTCTTCTTCTTCTTCTTCTTCTTTTGTAAGATATGGTCTCATGTAGCACAAGCTGGCCTTAAACTTGCTAGGTAGGGAAGGATGATCTTGAACTTCTGATCTTCTTGCCTCCAACTCCCAGGAGCTAGAATTACAGGCATGGGCTACCAAGCCCAGTTTATGCAGTGCTGGATAACAAAGGCGGGTCTTTGTGTCTGCAGGGGACTTTCTCAGGCCATGAGACAAGCCCCTCGAGACTGTGATTTCTTGTGGGCGTGAATAGTCTCTTCCTGTCTCTGGGCCATGGTGGATTCCCTGGCCTCCTGAAGCAATCTTTCTCTACAAGCATTTCTGGAGTGCAGGGAGTTAGGCACATGGATGTCTCTGCACTTTTCAAAGCCACACAACCTGCTCCAAGTATCTTTACTTTCTCAGACTCCAAACCAAGACTCACACTCTCTCCTCAAAGGGTAATTGTAAGGTTAAGTGACAAAAAAATGCGATGGATTCTGAGCAATGAGACCAGTAGAGGCACTCGGGAAAGAGGCACTGTCACTTTTTATTGCTTGAAGCGCCAAGCTCTTGAAAACCACTCTGGCAGGATCCCCCTCCCTGAGGATGAGGGCAGGCTAACAGGTACCTTAGTTACCTTGACTTTGCCAGGATTTTGACCAGTGAATCCCAAGCCTGGGAGAAGAGGGAGAGAGGAAAAAGAAGAGAGAAGGACAGAGGAGGGGAGAAAGGAAGGAAGGAGAGAGAAGAGAACTCTGGGGTGTGGACGGGAAGCTACTTTGGAGTCACATCTCCTGAGCGTTCTGTTACAAGGACCTGTTGTCACCCAGGCTTCTCCAGGAATGATAGTCTGATGGTGGGAGGGATGGTGACAGACACTGCTATGAGTGTAAGACAGAAGCTGGGGACACCAACCTAGAGTCAATTCATTTTCCAGATGTTCCCAGGAGGTCTTACCACAACAGAACTGATGCATACAGAAACCACATCTGAGAGAAAGCTGCCTACCCCCATCGTAGCCCCTTGTTCTTTCTGGCCATCCAGCTTCATTGCTGAAGTGCTCATTCTCTGAGCAACATTTGGGTGTGCAGTCCCTTTGGGTCTCCCTGCCTTCACTCTTGGGGTACCACAGAGCTAAGTACCCTGGCTCATTTCAGAGTTGGGGATTGAACGCTTGAGGCCAGAACTCTCATCTCCCTTAGAAGTGTGTGTGTGTGTGGGGGGGGGGGCTCACTAGCCTAGATGAGTAGACCTGGGCCAGAGTCCCAAGGGTCCTCCCTCTCAGATTATAGACTCTCAAATCCCCACCGCGAATCATAGCCCTGGAAGGGTCAACAGAGAGCTGGGACCCGAGGCATGAAGTCCACACTTGGCTCCTCCACGCCTTCCAAAGAGGCCCGAGACCCCAGGAGCAAATGGGAAGAGACCACGCTGTCTTATGGCGGTGTCTCCACTCCAGGGCGGTGGGATCCCGAGCCTCCCACTGCCCACCCAGAAGACCTGGGCGCCCGAGCGCCGGGCCAACCCGCACCGCCGCGAACCCACCTCTTGCGCCCCAGCCGCGTCGCCAGAGCTGTCGCGGTTCCCGCAGCCAGCCCGCGCCTACCCTTGGCGCTCTCGGCTCCCGCCTTCCGAGCTCCCAAGCACTGAGAATTCTCCGCACCGTTCTTCTTTTGAAGGGACGTTCTTTTGCATTGCGTCAGGGCGGTTGCCTGGCGACCACAGAGCTATTCTGCCGCCAGCCTCTCGGCGCCGCCGCCCGCCTCCCATTCAAGCCGGGCAGGTTGGCCGCCCAGCACCGCTGGTCCGAGCGTGCCCGGGTCCTAAAGACCCCCTATTCTCCCTCCCTGTGCAGGGCCCAGTCCAGCTAGGCGTTCTGGAAAAACCTCAGACGAAATCAAACCCAAACATTCATTTTTCCCCCATCAAGACCAAACCCAAGAGAGTTGTGTCCCGTCTCGCTTATCCCCCTCACCCCCACCCCCAAGCATGGCAACGTGGCTTTGCCACTGTCAGCAGTTCACTGAGGGAGTGGGCAGGGAAACCCGGCTGCACTCCACCCACAAAAGGCTTGGGTTCTTGATCCCAGCAGCAGCCACCAAAGCCAGACCAACTGCCGCTGGTTCACACATGTCACACCATCACAGGACTCTTGCTGGGTGGGCATTTGTGGGCAGCTCTGGCTTAACTCTCAAATGGGGAAACCGAGTCCAAGGATGTTAAGGGGAAAGAGCTGTGGGTAGTGCCGGTGGGTCTGACATTTGCCCCATTAACCACCTGCACCTCATTCTCTCTCTTGAGTCATGTTGGTGTGGTTTTAAGGGGATGAATCTTGCCCTTTCCTGCTGGCTATAGAAGCACTTTAGGTATGACCTTCAATTCCCGACATACCCCTCCCCACTCCCCACTGTGTCTGCACTCTGGGAGGACTGGGTTATGAGTGTGGACAGCGGAATGAAGACTACCAAGTAGCTAGTTAGCTAGGTGCCACATCTGTCACGGAAGTGTGCCTTGTATGTCAGCTAATGTGATGGCAGAGAGGTGTTAGAGGACTTGTTTGAGCTCAGTGTAGGCTGAGAGCCTCATGGAAGAAGTAGCCTATCAGTGGTCTGCTGCATATTCTTTTTTTTTTTTTTTTTTTTTTTTTGTGTGTGTGTGTGTGTGTGTGTGTGTGTGTGTGTGTGTAGAAGAAGGGATGTTGCACATAGAGACAAGGAAGATAATAGATAAAAGCCACCTCCCTGGGGATAAACCTGGGGCTAGAAGCCAAGGGCCTTCATTGTCCAGGTCACTACTCATTGCAAATCACTGTGTCATTCTGGAATGTCACTAGAGCCCCTCTTCTCACCTATTAGAAGCCAGAAACCTCTGTGACTTGTATACATGACCCTGGGGTAGAAGTAGATCCCTCCTGCAACAAACAAGCAGGACCTGGAACTTAACTTCCACAGCTATCTTTGAGGATCACCCTTTCATATTAGCCATTTGTATCTACAGTGAGGCAACCAGGAGAAACTCCACCCTTTACTTTTGAGGTTTTAAAATCAAAACACAAAATGTCCCGCCTCTCAACCTTTTCCTGGATTGGCTTTCCACCCATCCAATAAAGACATATTAATATCTTGTAAATACCAGACCTTGCTTTTGGCTTGTAAGGGCCACCTTATATAAAAGATCTTGACCTTGCTAGGCTACTGAGGTGAGTGCTGACACCCCTCTCCTCTCCAGAGGGCAATTAGAATGCCAAGTCCTGGGCCAGAGTCTATCAGCTTCTGCCAGCTGCTCCTGGAAGAGACTTTCCCCACCAAATGATACTGTGGCTTTCAAGAGGAGCCAGGAGATGGTTGTCATTGGTGCATTCCTCCTTATCTCTCAGAGTGATCTGTTTAGCAACAAGGCAGGCTCCTATCCTGTAGGGAGCCCATTAGGTCCACTTAGAGACCAGTAATCCTAGGCATGGTGCACACAACTTGTTACTAGGGAGATAATTGACCAAACATTCACTTTGTTGCTGGGTCAGAAAAGGGACAGAGACCTTCCTAGCCCAGGTAAGCAGGTGGGTGGGTGTGGGCTAAGGGAGGCTTCACGGAGTGCTGGGGGTGGAATAGAGAACTGGAGAGAAAGAATAACCTAATTACACACAGAAGAAGTCCAGTTTGACTGAGGTCAGGGTATAGGTGTCAGGGGCTGAGCTGTGGTTTGTGGCACAGTCACCAGGACAGTGGGATTAAGAAGGGGGGTCACAGCTTTTGTTTTAGGGGTAGTGAGACAGGAGGCCTGTGATCAGGTGATTTTTCTCTTCAGAGGAGGAAGGAAGCAAAGGACATACAAGGTTCTGTTGGGGATGAAGACAGCATCAGCTTTGTTTTTCCCCAATTGAAGATGCCAACAGGGTAGCAGTGAGGAGGGATCAACAAGGATTCAGGAGTTAGGAGCCCCTGGGTCAAGTCTTGGGCCTGTTGGTGTTTGGTGTGTGGGAAGCAGTCACCAAGGTCCTTTGATACGTTGTGACTTTGTGGGTGAATGGAAATGATTTCCTTCATGTTGATTTGTGGGTAAGAGAACTCCCAGAATACACATGGTAGCACTATCCTGGGCCAGCTCCAGATCAAGTGGCTGCAGGCTCAAGAGGTGCCTCTCACAGCCCCCACCTCCTTTTTGCTCTACTCTCTGGGTAGTAGGATCCAGGAAGTTCCTGGGGAAACAGTTGTGTTTGTGACTGGGAAGATGGCTCAGTCTGTAATGTGCTTGCCTTGAAAGAAGGAACTCATGGGTTCAAACACCAGAACCTGTAAAATAAACAAACAAAAAACAAAAACAGAAACGTGTGTGTGTGTGTGTGTGTGTGTTTGGCTATTCCCCTGTGTTGCCTCTTATCTGGTTTCTAAAGACTCAGATGGAGCCTGAAAAACAAAACTGGGGAGTTCCTTTGCCCAATTTAAGTCCCCAGATTGGGAAAAGAGAGAAGAGAGAGTTTGCCTTATTTCCCCTGTCCCTCTGAGTTCCATGGTCTGAGACTAAATGGACCCCACAAAATGTGAAATCAGAGCCTGGCCTTTGAGGTTCTTATGAATGTATATTTGTCAAGGCAGGAGGGAAGAACAAACCTTATTTCAAAGTTTATTAGTTTGATTTATAATGTTCAAATATTTAGACACATGGCACGTGGGCCTCCTTCATTGCATTTGCTTTGGGCCTCTCAAATGTCAGGGGTAGGCGAGATTCCAGCCTGTGTTGCTGGTTTATTTAAGGAACAGATGACAAAGCAAGCACCCTGTGCACAAGCCCAGGCTGTCACTATCCTCCCTTCCATCTCTACAGTGGCCTCTGGGAGCTTGTTCTTTTCTCCTGTGAACCCTTGTAAGAATGGAAGTTGAGCCAGAGACCGCTGGGCATTGGCAGCGCATGCCTTTAATCCCAGCACTTGGGAGGCAGAGGCAGGCAGATCTCTGTGAGTTCGAGACCAGCCTGGTCTGCAAGAGCTAGTTCCAGGACAGCCTCCAAAAGCTGTCTTGACCCCCCCCCAAAAAAAAAAAGAATGGAAGAGAATGGAAGTTGAGAAAGTGTTTCCAGGTCTGGTACTGGCAACTGCATAGAGCTCTCCCCAGCAGATACAACATTAGAAAGAGATCAGCAGTCACTGCTACCAATGGTGCTGTTCAGCCTTGATGGTCAGGGGAAGCCTTCCAGCATAATTAATCCTGGGAAGTAACCAAGAGATCCAGATTCCAGTCTCAACACTGTCACTAATTAGGTTAGTCCTTTTTGCATCTAGAACAATTGATTTCTACTCTGGCCTCCTCTGACCCCAGTTCTGTGATACTCAGCACCCACTGCCTAGGATCCATCACCTTCATAGTGGCAGGAAGTGGTGCTGAAAACCCACACAGCAGGATGCTTTTGATGGACAGTGCAAAACAAGAGTCCAAGAGGTCTGATGAAGAGAAACAGTGTGGTGAGGGCCACACGAGCATTTGATTTGAGACACCACGGAGCAAGGCAGGAGGTAGGACTGGGAAAGTCTGCACATGGTAGTTACTGTCTTCATCTCGGTGACCAAATCCCAAGAGAACTTTAGGGAGGAAGGATTTATCTGGACTCCTGATTTAGAGAATTACAGTCCATCATGGTGGAAAGGCATAGTACCAAGAGTGGGCCAGTCAGAGGCGGTATCAAGAGCTTATAGCATTGACTTCTGGAGTGGTGGGAACAAGGAGGTCATGAGCTTAGACCTGAACTGGAGCTGGGTTATTGTCAGTGACCATACAAGGGGACCAACAGGCAGCACTGGAACTCATAGAACACAGCTGGATGATTGGCTCACCTGAGCGAGCCTTGGAGAGGCAAAGCCCCAAGGACTGTGTGTCCTGACAACCTCATACTGTTATTGAGCATAGCTCTGACTGTTGTCTTCACAGTCCCCACATCCCTCATAATCTATGGGTTGTGTGAAAACTCTCAGGAGGTTTCTAGCCCCTCACTGGGCAGTGTTACTGGTACTTACAATAATAGAGATTGACTTTTTCTAAGCATTGATGCTGGAGAAGATTAATGATTCAACCACCACCCTCAGAAAGAATGTAGAGGTGTAGAATTGTACAGTTAGGTTAAGGTGTTTTTGTTAATGGCTTTGAGGTAGAAAATCTTGAGGAACAATTTAAAGTTTAGAAAGGCACATAGCTGTTTGAGGGACTTATTGAGATCAAGAAGCAAGAACAAAGGCAGCCTTGCTATTGCTAGCTGGCATACCTTTCTTGCTAGGATGGGTTGTTGGTGAAAGGTGATAATTAATTCCTTGTACCCATTTTTGCCCTCAGCTTCCTGGTGTAAAAAATTGTACAGTGGTTATGCACCCTGAGGATTTAAAGTAGAGCTGACTGATTTTTTTCATATGTAAAACTTTAGATTTGTGATTTTTTAAAGATTTCTTATAAACTTACCTTTTGAGATAAATAATAAAGTAATCGATCCTTTCTTTGTAACTGCAAAATGCAGCCTGCCACCAAAAGAACTGGCCGAGAAAAATGCCATGCTTGCTTACACTCTGTTAATCTATAACAAGTTGTTTGGGTCTGAATGTATGTGAGGTCTTGGGACAACTCATTTTTCACCTGTAATATGTAAACTGTTTAATCATGTAAGGGATATGGAAAACATGCTGGGTTTTTTTTTTTACTTGTATTTATTGTAATCATTCACTTAAAAATAGAATGTAACCACATTGTAATTTTTATGCTGCTTGAAAGATTTTGCTGGGGTATATATAATAAGATTTTTCTGAGATATATAGGAAGATTTTGCTGGGGAAAAATAGATACAAGAGAAGGAAAACACCGGGAAAGATGTAGAAGGAAAGTTAGAAGGAAGACATCAAGAGAGACACAGATGGGATACATCAAAGTAGAAGAATAAAACAGAAGAATAACAGAGTAAAGCAACCAACAGGAAGAATAATGAAGCTTTGGTCCCCACAAAAGTCCTTGTGTGTCTGTTTGTCTGTTCAGTAGTTCACCTCTTCCGCATCTCCTCTTCAGTTTCTCTGACCTGCTGAAGGTGCCCTAGGTAAGATCCTGACACATGCTGGTGTGTGTGTGTGTGTGTGTGTGTGTGTGTGTGTGTGTGTGTGTTTCCCTTTTTTTTTTTTTTACCGGCCCCAAGAGTGTTAAGTTTAGCCTCCCTCACTGGCCCCAGAGAATTAAGTTTTACTCTTCCAGACAGAGAAGTCAAGTTGAGTGATTTATTCGCTGACTGTGTGGATCCCCCTCAATCCCTGAGCTGCTGAAGGAAGGCTGGTCCTCACAGCAGCAATAGGTTATTATTCTCAAAGCCTGTCCATAGCAGACTAGCTCCAAAGGCCATCCAAGTAGTCAACATTCCCAGCCTCATCAGCCAGGGACCAAGTCAATTCACATTTAAACCCAAACATTGCTTGTCCAGTGCAGTGATTTAAGCTCACAGTCAGATAACCTACACAAGCAGGAAGAAGTCTAGAGCCTACAGTAGGACACTGCCTCTATGCAATCCAGGCCAGGGGGGACCAGTGATTTCTCAGTTCCACTGCCTTCCTTCCACAGAGCCAGCAGCTGATTAGTGCTGGCAGGTACAGGCCTGAAGAGTTGATTTCATCAGTCAATCCCCAATAATGGGTTTGAGGTGGGTGAGGGGAGAAATTGTTGCCTAATATGATGGATCAACCTAATCATTCTGTCACCAAGAAAATCTAGACATCAGCAGGGGATTCAGAGTTGGGTGGAGACCAGGTGGTAAGAGATGTGGAGTGTTTGCCCATATCATGTAGAGCAGGAGGAAGTCCGGGGGGAAAGGTTCTGTGCATCCTCATTTTCAACCCTGAGTTTTGGGGAGGGTGTCCTAGGAGTTCTGGTCCTGCCTGTGGAGATAGCTACCCCACTCTGCCTCTGCACCTGCCTCTTGCAAATGGGCTGCTTTGGGCAAACCTGTCAGCTTCTATACCTCAGTATCTACATCTAAACACCAAGGCTGCCTGTCTTCTGTTAATCATAGGGTGTGAGAATTAGAATCAGTGGTTAGAAATGCTCAGTGTATTGGTTAACTGGATGCAGGAAAACACTAATAGTGTTCTTTATCTTGTCTGCCATGAAGGCCACCTGAGAAGGGGTGTAGATTTTTCCCAGTCTAGGTTAATGTCTAACAACCAAATACTCCCTTAGCTGGCAGAGTGGAGAATGTCTTAGCGGTCTTTTTGTCCAGGCCTGAGGCTGGCTTGTTTTGGATCTGACATAACAGTATAGAATGAGGTGCCAACAGACATGCCACAGTTTTGGAGTGTAGAACATGAAGCTCTTCCTGGCTAAGAATGCAGCAGCAGATAGTCTATCAAGGATCAGCTACCATTTCACTGACTCACAGTAAGGAGCCTGCCTTTGTTTCTGCTTCACAGAGACCTGAAGTCATAAAAGTGGATCAAGGGAGCCAGACACACAGGGATGGGCTTGTTTATCATCCTGGAGACTACAGAGAAACTTAGAAGCACAAAGAGTCACTTTAGCAGGGGCCGTCAAGAGCCACCTCCAGCTAATGTTCCAGTCCAGCACAAAGTCAGCCTTCCTTGCAGATGGTCCTTCTGGAAGGGGTCAGAAAAAGTGAGGAAGAGGAGGAAAGAGAGGGGAAAGAGATGGGGAAGGCCCCCTTTACAGTGTCTTCCCTGTAAGATCTCACCATTCTCCCCCATCCTGACCTCAGTTTCTCCAGACACTTCTGTGGACATTTCTGCACTCATACACAAATATGCTCATGTATGGAAGGGGTTGGATTGTCTTTGAAGCTTTCCAAGGGTGAAAAAACAAAATGTTGCCAATGCCTCTGTGTGATGGTAAACACTCCTCTCAGCTCCTACTCTCCCCAAGCAGCCGCCCCAGCCCTAGAGCCCAACCGTGTTAAGTGCTCAAGTCTATGGAGAGCTCAGAGTCTGCAAAATTAGGCTGGAACAAACAACAAACATAAACACAAAAAAACAGGCAGTGGCTAAGATTAAAGCACATGTTCTGGGAATGGAGATGTGGCTGAACCATTAAGAGTGTGTACTGCTCTTACAGAGGACCTGTTTTGAGTTCTTATAGTTGATGGAGGGAGATTTACAACCAACCTCTGGGGACTCTGATGCCCTCCTATGGCCTCTGAGGTATGTAAATCTTGTGCACAATTTTTACCATACACGCGCGCGCAAGCGCGCGTGCGCGCGCACACACACACACACACACACACACACACACACACACACACACCTACCTTAAAATAACAAATTAAAGTTCTTTAAAACTCTTGTTTTGAGTCTCCTTCTCCAAAAGGCTTCTTGTCCTTATTTGTGCATCCCGCTCATAACCAAACATACTCACATGAATGCATCCATAGTCAGCTGTGTGACTGGACTCTACAAATCTAGTCAGATGTTACTATTTGCAGATCATACACACACACACACACACACACACACACACACACACACACACACTGCTGACCCTGGAGGACCTGCTTTGCCTATCACCCAGGACAAGTTGCTACTGTGACACATCCCTATGATCATTCATCTCTCATCTGCCTTCTTGGGATATTTCAAGTTCTGTGGATTTGGGGATGGTGGTGTATTCACTTGTGTTCTGGAATGTTCTTGGGTCCCAGCACAGGGTTGGAATGCAAAAGATGCTGTATAGGTGAACTGGTGCATGAATAGTATGTATTCTTATCACCTGTCTCTATTTTCCTCCATTAAAGAAGGCATGGATGGCTCTCTGCTCCTCTCTATTCCAGAAACATCCATGACTTCTCATGAAGTACCAGCCTCATGCTTGACACACAATGATGAAGGTTGGAATGAATAGATTTGACTGAATTGGGCACCTGATTACCAGGGCTTCCTTCAACTCTGGAAAAGTGGACATTGTTGCCATCACTTACCCCTTCATTGACCTCAATTACATGGTCTATATGTTCTAGTGTAACTCTACTCACAGTCAAGCTCAATGGCACAATCAAGGCTGAGAATGGGAAGCTTGTCATCAATGGGAAGGCCATCACCATCTTCCAGGAGTAAGATACCACAGACATCAAATGGTGTGATGCTGGTGCCCAGGATGTTGTGAAGTCTGGTGTCTTCACCACCGTGGAGAAGGCTGGGGCCCACTTGAAGGGTAGGGCATAAAGGATCAACATCTCTGCCCCTACTGCTGATTCCCCCATGCTTGTGATGGGTGTGAACCATGGGAAGTGTCACAATTCACTTAAGATTGTCAACAATGTTCCCTGTACTACCAACTGCTTAGCCCCCTGGCCAAGGTCATCCATGACAATTGTAGTATTGTAGTATTGTAGAGTGCCTCATGCCCACAGTCTGTGTCATCACTTCCACCTAGAAGACTGTGAATGGCCCCTCTGGGAAGCTGTAGTGTGATAGCCATGGGGCTGCCCAGAACCAGTGCTGCCAAGGCTGTGGGCAAGGTCATCCCTGAGCTGAACAGGAAGCTCCCAGGCATGGCCTTCCCTGTTCATACCCCAAGTGTGTCTGTTATGGATCGGACATGCCACCTGGAGAAAGCTACCAAGTATGATGACATCAAGAAGGTGATGAAGCAGACATCCAAGGGCTCACTGAAGGGCATCCTGGCCTATACTGAGGACTAGGTTGTCTCCTGAAACTTTAAATGTGATACCTACTCTTTCGTCTTTGATGCTGGAGCTGGCATTGCTCTCAATGACAACTTTGTAAAATGCATTTCCTGGTATGACAATGGATTGCTATAGCAACAAGGTAGTGG
The DNA here is from genome assembly GCF_003668045.3 of Cricetulus griseus. Lineage (NCBI taxonomy): Eukaryota > Metazoa > Chordata > Mammalia > Rodentia > Cricetidae > Cricetulus > Cricetulus griseus. The sequence goes on along the minus strand of NW_023276807.1, from coordinate 218,457,609 downwards.
ACCTCATGGTCTCTATGGCCTCCACGGAGTAACAAGTCTTGAACCATCCACCCCAGAAAGAACATGAGAGCGATGAGAAACCCTCAGCTGCTGAGGAGTCTGTCTTTGTTAGGGTTCTTCTGCTGTGAAGAGACACCATGACCTCAGCAACTCTTATAAAGAAAATATTTTTAAAAAAAAGAAGAAGAAGAAGAAGGAGGAGGAGGAGGAGGAGGAGGAGGAGGAGAAGGAGAAGAAGAAGAAAAGAAAGCTGGGTGTTGGTGGCACACACCTTTAATCCCAGCAGAGGTGTGTGGGGAGGCAGAGGCAGGCGGATCTCTGTGAGTTCGAGGCTAGCCTGGTCTCCAGAGCAAGTCTCTCCAAAGCTACACAGAGAAACCTGTCTTGAAAAACCAAAAAAAAGAAAAAAAGAAAAAAAAGAAAAGAAAAGAAAAGAAAGCATTTAATGAGGGTGGTTCCCTTATAGTTTCAGAGGTTCAGTCCAGAGCATGGGAGCATGGCAGCATGTAGGCAGATGAGATGCTGAATCTGCTGGCAACAGGAAGTCCACTGGCTGTGCCCCCCACAACCCTGTTCCTCCCGGCTTAGGCTGAGGAGTTCTTTGCACCCGGCTTCTGGAACCCTCCCTGTGAACTGAACCAGGCTAAGGAAGGAAACACAGGGCCAGTCCATTTATTTCCTGGATCTGACATCATCCCTCATAGGCCAGTACTTTTGCCTGAGGGAAGGAGACTTGAGGTACTCTCTGGCTCAGAAACCCTGATTAGGCCTGAGTCACTGTCTCCATGAGCTTGTGTGGGAACACTGCTTTGGACGGAAGTGTGGGTGAAGCCAGGGTTCAAAGAAAATATATAGGGGTATTGGAAGGGAGGGATCTCTGGAGACAAATTGGGGTTCCCAGATCCATGGGAAGCTGAATTTAGAGCAACCAAGGGCCCAAAGACAGCCTAACTCAGACATAAAGAAAACCCCAAACATACAAACTCCAGGCCCATTCTGTGTCTCCACAGAGCCCATTTCCAAAGGCAGGCAAGGAACAAAATGTGCCTACCCGGGGAACTGAAGGGGCAGGACTGGCTGTCCTCCCACCTGTGTGAGCAGACAGCAGAATGTCCCTGGCTGAGGAGAAGAACTAGCTGCAGGCAGGAAGAATGGCATGGGGTGAGACTCCCTCCTTCCCTGTGGTCCCTCTCTGAAGGGGACATCCTCAGCCATTCCTGTCTGGCATCATGCCTGGAACCCCTAGAGTCCTTTGTCCCCCTCCCCCAATCCCTGGTTTCCTAGACCCTTCTAGAACATTGCTTTTCAAAGCAAAGGATCCTTTACCTTACTAGCTCTAACTGGGGAACTTCAGGGTATAGGCAGGTCCCACACCCCACCCCTAGCAACCATGGCTACGGTTGGCTCATAACTAACCCATGCTAGCTTTGTGTCACTCTGCTGGTTCCAAGCATTTCAATTTTTAACTTTGAACCTTTGATTATTTTTTTTTTTTACTACTGGTGTGAGAAAGTTTTTTAAAGTGAAACCAGTGTCCTTGCCCCAAAACAATCATTCATATTCCTGCCATATATAGTGAACTGTCATTAATATTTTTTTATGTGTTTCCCTATTGAACACCGTTTTTAAAAGCATGCTACAGGCTGGAGAGATAGCTCCATTTTATAGAGCACATGCTGTTTTTTTCCAGGAGACCTGAGTTCGATTCCTGGAGCTCGCATCCAGCAGTTTACAACTGCCTGTGGCTTCAGCTCCAGGGGAATCTAATGCCTCTGGCATCTCTGTGGGCACCTGCACTCATGCTCACACTCCACCCTCTCCCCTTACACACACATAATTGAAATTAGAATAAAGTCTTTAAAAAGCATGGAGAAATGACTCAGCAGTTAAAGGGCTTGCTGCTCTTCCAGAGGACCACAGTTTGGTTCTGTGCGACTCATAACCACCCATATGTAACTGTATCTCCAATGAATTTTAATCTCTCTTCTGGCCTACATCGGTATCTGCATTCATGCGTGGACACAGACACAAACACACACACACACACACACACACACACACACACACACACACACACACAACACACTCCTTTCCTTGCTCTGCCTTGATCTCTTCTTTCCCAGATTTCTCCTCTTCATTTTCTCTGCCTGCCAGCCCCATCTATCCTTTCTAATGACAAGCTATTGGCTGTTCTTTAAGTAGACCAAACAGGTATTTTAGACAGGAAAGTAACAGCTTTACAGAGTTAAAATGCAACATAAGGAATGCAACACATCTTGGCATCATTCAAACAAATATTCCATAGCATAAACAAATGTAACACATCTTAAAATAATATTCCACAACAGCTCAACATATACTTTATTTTTTGTACAATGTCCAAGTTCCTCAACATCCTTTTCAAAGTTGTTTTTTCTTTCTCCACTAGTTTAAAATGCCAACATTTTAACTTATTTTAATATAAGATCACATCATTCTATTCAGTTATATCAATCTGGCTGTTTCTAAGTTAGTCGGTGTTGCATTATTTTAACTATAACTTCATAATCAACAGCCACACATTTTGTTAAGCATGATGACAATTTTGTTTGCTTTCCATGGATGGGAAAACTGAATCTCAGAGTTAAAATGATTTGTCCACAGCCTGCCTCACTAAGTTCCCAAAGCAGAAAAGGTCTTCACACGGGGCCACACCTTCTCTTGTCTGCTCTTATTCCCCACACACACACACACACACACACACACACACACACACACACACACACACACACACAGTCCCTGCCACCCACAGCATGCAGTTATTGTGTGCTAGAAAATGGCCAAGGAGTCTTGTTCCTCAGCCTTGCCATTGGGATTGGAAAGGCTATGTCTACAGTGTCTCCCTCAAGAAACGCCCACTAAGCACTTAGGAACACTGGGTGGATTGGGTGGATGACCTCGTTGTCTCAACTTCAGGAGAACTAGGTCTCTGAAGGTGCTAATTTGCTTCCAGACACTTACTGCTCGGCCTGTGTGTGCTCTACACTGGGATCTAAAATATCCAGAGCCAGGAGTGTCCCCTGGGCAAGCAGGGAAGTTTTCCAGGAGGCTGTTGTTTGTTGCCATTGTCTTCCATACTTCTTAATCTTCTCACTCTTATCCCCTCCCCCCTTTGACTTGTTCCCTCAACTCTATCCTTTTTAGAAATGTGCTCTCTGTTGTGTTTTGCAGGGAAGTTTGTTAGGGAACAAAGCAACAACTCAACCCAGGAATGAGAAGTGAAGGTAAAACATTCTGACAGATATGGAAGGATCTAGAGCCCAAGCAGGTAGTCAGCAGGTACCAGTTGCTGCTGGGGCATCCTGGAGTCCTGCCTTAATGAAGAAGTGGTCTCTTCTTCCCTAGAGAGAACCCACCAATGCCAACTCCTGCAGCCATTGTGCATGCCCAGCCCAGTCCCTGATCCATCCTGTTCTTCTATGTGCTTGGTGTCATGCGGTGTGAGCCTGACTTGCCACCACCATCTACAGCTGCTACAGGAAGACCTCCTGGGCACCAAGGCCTGTAAGAGCTGGCAGTGACCACTGCTTGCCAGGGTGGGCCCTGCAACCAGGGTGTCCCCTGGGGTCTCAGGGGGCTTGCAGTGGCTGAACTGTAAAGGCTTCTGACCTTTGAGTTACTCAGAAAGCTTAGTTTGTGGCAGGCTGATCAGCCTTCAGGATTGGAAGCGCCCAGCACCACTGCTCTAAAACCCATCATTAGCGGGATTGTGGAATGGAGGTCTGGGAAGGGTTTTCCAAGAAGCACATGTTGGAAAGAAAAGAGTGTACTGTAGATGGGAAAGGCTGGAATTTGGTCTCTTGCAACTGCTCCCTGGCTTTTAACTTGAAGCAAAAGCAGTCCCTACCTTAACCCTGTAAAACGGGATGGTGAGACCCAGATATGACAACCCCTTCAGTCACTGACAATTGTGACTGCTGGAGGCTACTACAGGTACAGCGGCAGGAAAGACAGCACCATCCCTTCTTATGGGTCTTACCCTTTATTCTAGTGTGTGAAGACAGGCAACAGCAATCAAACAAGCCAATGAGCTTCTAAGGACTGACAAGAACAATCAAGGAAACATAACAGCTGTCACAGGAGAGGAGGAGAGCATTCAAATTGATTAGAGGTGACTGTCTAGGCCACCAATGCCCCAACCTAGCCATGGAGATGGGCAGAAGAGGGTCTACACACACCCTGCTGGAGAGGGACTCATGGGATCTGCTGCCTAGGGGACTGCTGCCTAGGGGAAGGAGCAGAGAGGGCTCACACTGTTCAGATGCCATGATTGTCCTTCAGGATATAGACTGGTCCTTCCAAGTGAGGTTGGTGATGGAGCCTGGGGTCTGGAGTAGCATACACTCAGGAAAATTCCCTGGGAAGACTTGAGGTAAGGTGGGAGGACCAAAAATGGATTCTGAGACCTTTACTACTCAGTTGGAGTTTCTATGTGAGTACAGACAGTTGTCCTGGCCAGGAAGAGCCTCAGCTTGGTGACTAGTGGCAGCTGGAAGTGAGCAGGCTGGTGGAACTCTGCAAGAAAGCAGTCTTACCAGACAGAGCCTGCAGCCACAGAGAGATGGGACCCAGGTGAGAGTCACCTCTGACATACATTGAGGGGACACCATGCTAGGGACCTGGAAACCTTAGAAGATAGATGTTAACATCATCCACATTTTAAGGCAAGGAAATGTGCTTCAAGCAGGCTAGGCAGCTCCAAGCTATTAGCCACCAAGAAGCTCACCAGGTCTCGTGTGTAAGGGCTTGTGATATTTAAGAAGTAATGAACATTTTCCGGGTGCATTTAGGGACCAGCTATTTAACAGATCCATTGTCACAAGAACTCCAAGACCTGGGTTTTATTGTCTTAATGCTAAAGATGGGGAAATTGAGGACACAGGGGGACTCTCACAACTGGCCAGTTTATAAACTGGGACCCCAGCTTTACCCTGCATGGAGTCAGCTTTACCCTGTTGGAGTCAGCTGCCTCCTGAGTTTTTCCAGAAACTCCACACGGGGATGGAGTTTTTTGCTCCATGGGGCCTGTGGCTTGAGAATTATTGAAAATCAACTTAGTTGGTAAAGCTAACACTTAGGAAATGAGACAGAGGTGAGATGATGTCAGCAAGCTGGCAGGCTGGGAGTTCTCACCCTTTGTTTATCCACACAAACAGTGACTTCACAACAACCACAGATGAAAATAGGTCCTGGAGAGCTCTGGAGTGCCCCCCTTCCCCAAAATGTAGCATGTGACTTGAGACTGGCCACATTCTGAGTACATTGTCCCAGCCCCAGGCCAGTTAAGCAGCTCAGTGCCAAGAGACCATGACTTTCTGCCATGGTTGAAGAATGTCCTGGGATCCCCTGGGGAATCCCTAGCACCCTTGTACTGTCATGGTCACTCACAGCTTTTGCCACTGACGGTCAATGTTAACCCCAAACTGATAGGGCTGCCCAGAACCTACCCCACTGTGGTTTCTTAGAAGTAAAGCTCTCACTGTTCCTTCTGTGACAGAAAGCAATCACATACAAGGGAGCCTTGTGATGTTATAAGCATACTTCTTAGTAGAAACTCAGCAGCCTAGGAGACTGTAATGGCACAATCAAAGGACCGAGCATGACCATTAAATACCTCAAACTGAAGGATTATTTATAGGCTAGAAGGCAGGAATAGAAATGGGAAAAAATATCCCAGGCAAGAAGTAACAAAGCAGGGGTCACTGTATGTAAAATGAAATTGGCTTTAGATAAGACAAAGTCATACATTATGACAGGAAAATGTAATGAATATGACTTTATCTGTATCTAAGATCAGAGCATCTGAATGTATAAAGGAAACATGCAAAGAACCGGAGAAGGAAATGGAAAGCAATACAGTAAGAGTTGAAGGCCTTGATAGTCTACCCTCAAAATCGGGTAGAGCATCAGATGGGAAAATTGTAAACATGTTTTTGAGCCTTCGAAGACATATATACAGAGTTTGCTGAGCAATGACAGAAGCATACGAATTCTCACCAGGAGCACACAGAAAAGCTTCAGAATGGAGCATTTCTTAGGTCACAGAAAGTCAAATAAGCTTAATAAAATTCAAAACAGTGCTAAGTACCTTCTGAAAACAATGGACTAGAACCAGAAGTCTGTACAAAAACAGAAATTTCACAAATGCATGAAACTAAATAATGTCCCTTGAACTAACTTTTGTCTTTTTATATACACGTATTTATTTTTCTAGTGTGTGTGCATACATGTATGTGGCTGGGAGTGCCTTCTACATCATGCCTGGAGGTCAGAAGACAGCTTGCAGGAGTTGGGTCCCAGGGATCAATCTCAGATTCTCTGGCTCCATGGAAAGCGACTTCATCTACTGAGCCTTCTTGCTGACCCTTTAACTTCTGATTCAGCAACCCCATTCCCTGTCCTGGTTCTACCTCGCTCTCCCAGCTTCTTAGTCTAGATCACATATGATGGCATCACCATAGACTAAACGGCTCCCACCACCACCTTGCTATGATGCAGTGTTCTGAAAACCAAGAACCCAAAACGTCAGCCTTTTGTCACTGTGACCAGAGTGACAAGAAAGTTCCTAGCCTAGAATCATAGGCAGCCCCTCCCCCCGCACCCTCCTCAGTTTTGAACTCTGGGAGTCCTGAGAAACATGTTTGCTTCCTAGTAGAGGTCCCAAGGCCTAGGAACAAGACTCAAGGATGGCTGTTGAAATTAGGCTCAGTAGTATGGAGATTTCCTCAGATCATGTCCCCGACTTGTGACACCAGGAATTCCCTTACCACAGTGAGGGTCCTGCTGTTCTTTCTCTTGGAAAGCACACTGCAGCTCAGAATACCCTTAACTTCCCACCCACTACCATTCCTGGCCCCTGAAGTCCATAGCCTGAGCTGTGTCTCGGAGACTGACCTGTATTTCTACAGATAATGGGATTTTATGTCAGCTCTCAATCTTTCAGGTGTAGGCACAGGCTTCCTTCATGGCTTCCCAGTTTAGTTTTGGTAATTCACAGCACCAGAAATTCTCTGTATTATTTGTTACTTTTTTATAATACTGGGAGTCAAACCCAGGGCCTGTGTATGATAGGAAAATTCTTTAACCACTGAGCTATATCCCCAGCCTACTTATTATTAATTTATTATAATTTCCATTTCTTTGTTGAGAGCACCTATTTTCTGACTCTAATTAACATGAAATGTAAGTTTATGTCTTTGAGACTTATCTTCTTTTAATTCCTTGAAGACATTTATAGTAACTGCTTTGAAGTATCCTTACACTTTTTTGATGGCTTTGCCTTGTTTTCTGGTCACTTTCTTGGTTTTTTGTTTGTTTTGTTTTTTCCTCGTGTCTGGTAACTTTTGTTGAAAACTGGTGATTTCATTGCAATGATTCCCGTTTTGCTTGATTCTCCTGAAAGTTTGGTGTTTGGTTTTAGGAACTTATCTGGACCTGGTTTATAAAATGGGCCTCCTACATGATGCATCTCTGCACAGGGTAGTGTCAGCACTTCCTTTAATTTTATAAGATTTATTTTTACTATTTTCAATTATTTGTATGTGTGTCTGTCTGTATGTGTATGTGTATGCAGGTGCCTGTGGAGGCCAGAAGTCTTGGATCCCTCTGGAGCTGTAGTTACAGGCAGTTGTGAGCCATCAGACAAGGGTGCTGGGAACCAAACTTGGGTCCTCTTCGAGAGCAGAAACTACACATGGGCCATCTTTCCAGCCTTTTTACTCTGCTTATTAGTCAGAATCCCCCAAGGGTGTGGTCTTTTTCTACATTGCAAGATAACCATTTGAACAAGGAGCGTGCTCAGACATCTTGAACAAGAAGCCCTCCACACTCTGCTGCCCAAGCTGGGTGTGGCTGGAGAAACAGCTGTACAGCAACTTCTCCCCCCCCCCACCATCTCTTTTTGATCTCACTTTTGGCTGTACTCTCTTGGGTCTCCCCACACCCACCGCCTCACTCATGCTTGTGTTAGCAATCCACTGGGTGTGTATAGAGATTTTATTATCTGGATTTCATCATAGCCACCTTGCCTGAAGGATCTTCCAATTTGGGCTGAGTTTCTACCCTGGACCAAAGCTAGAAACTTAAGCTTGGAAAAATGTAGCCTTTCCTACTTCTTGTCTACAACTGAATATATAATCTTTAACCTATAAACTTCAGATTTTCTTCTCCACCACCCAGACCAAATCTTCTCCCTCTACCTGATATAGCCACCGGTTTCCAAGCCCACCACAGGTACTAGCAAATCTATGATTTTCCTTATCCTAGACAGCACATTGCAGGGTGGGCAGCACACAATAAGGCCACAGACTGGTGGCCATCCTGGCACAATAGAAGTTCTTAATGATGGGTCATTTTCCAGTGATCTGAGTGGCTATTCTTTATATTTGTTCTGTTGACAATTTTGTCTGATATTATATTTGTTGCCATTAAAGGGGAATTATCTAAGGTCTCACACCACCACCTCTGAGGTGACTCTTGGGTTAGATTATCTTAATGTTTTTTCCACTCGACTATTCTACTGCTCATATATTTTGAGTTTACCAGGAGGTTGGTGTAGAGTCATGGAAAGAGCCCTGAATTTTGCATAAGTAACCTCAAATTCATAAAAATAAATGGGGGGAAAGTGATCGAGAGAGACAGTGAGTCTGATCACAGAGCTGGGAGAGTCAGAGCTAGGGTCTGGTCTCAGTGCTGCCCCGAAAAGACCTCTCAGAGTCTCCCTGACTTTCCACAATGTCTGACAAACGATACCCCATCTAACCCGAAATCCTTTACCATCACCTCTCCACTGGGTCCTCTCCCCACCCGTGTTCTTAGGGGCCCTGTGACTTTGTGAGGGTGAAAATGGCTGAAGTCAGCTTTCACTTCTGCTCAGACATCTGAAGCCAGCACCAACATCATTTCCTTGTTCTTTTCTGAGTGGCTGCTTGAATCCATGAGAGAGAGAGAGAGAGAGAGAGAGAGAGAGAGAGAGAGAGTTTCTGTGTGTGTGTGTGTGTGTGTGTGTGTGTGTGTGTGTGTGTGTGTGTGTTTGTGTGTCCAACCTCTATTTGTGGCAAACAGAGGGTGAGTTTTTCTCAGACTAAACCAATACAAAGGCTGTAATCTACAGCCAGTGAATTGGAATCTCTCAGCAAACTCTCCCCATCTCTCCCACTCTATCTCTGGGTAGATGAACAATGTCAGAGGAAGCAGGATCCTGACTTCCCTTTGTAGTCTCCTAATCTCAGGTTCAAGTGCACAAAAGCTGTCCAAACATTCTCTGTTCAGTTGGTAAACTGCTTTCTTTGCAACATGAAGAATCTAAGTCTGGTCCTTAGAACCCACTTTAAAACAAAAGCTGGTGTGTGGTTATGATCCCAGCCTGAAGAAAGCAGAGACAGGATGATTCCTGGGGCTCAGTGGCCAGCCATCTTATCCTGTTTGTGAAGTTTAAAGCCAATGAGAAACCTTGTCAAAAAAAAGATACCTGAGGAACACTTTCTGAGATGTTCCTCTGGTTTCCACATACATATGTTGTTTGTTGCAGCTGAACACTCCAGCTGTTTGCTCTGTCCTAAATACTGTGATAGGAACATTCAGACCTGAAGTCAGCTTTTCCTCCACTCAAACCTTTGGGGATAAGCAACAGTGCTTAGAACCCAAGCACTCTGATCCTGATGCAAAAAACTTTTGATAGCTCTTTCCTACAAGGACCTGCAGTGAACACTGTCTTAGCCCAAAACTCCCAGGAAGGAAGCTCCATACAGAGACAGATCATGGGCTGTGGTGTAGAAACTGGCAGACTGATGACACACTCCATCAAGGCTCCCAGACCATAAAGAGAAGTGAAGATCTGCCTATTGGCTTCCTTCAATGCCTGGATGAGCAGGTGATCAGTGACCCATGATGTCTGCTGGGCTAGCAGGACCTGTCAGCAACCTTCTTGGTCCCATTTGCCCCTTGCCTGATGTGCAAAAGGATATGCCCAACCGTGGTGTCACCCCACTCTCTCTTCTTTGAGTTTCATTGCCAAGTAGTGTGGTCGGTTGAAGAACCCTTGAGATCAGAATCACGCACTGGCTGCAGCACTGTCAAATGTGGGGCATTTGTACTTACTGAGCATCAATTCCTTACACTCTAGTCACACCCATTCTGCCACTGAATGGCCACAGCATCCTGTGACCTCACTAATATTAGCATCATTTAAAAGCAAAGCAAAACCAACGGACTGAGAGGACACCACCCTAGTTTCCACAGGTGGCCCAGACAGAGCCCACTGAAAAATACTTCCTAGAGTTAGCTGGGGGTGTGTTCACCCTGCTGTACCATCTGAGGGAAAACACCAGCCACGTGGCGAAACCAAAACCCAAGAGAAAACTTTGGGGTGTCAGAGGGACATCATGACCAGCATGGTTGAAGGCTAGGTGTCCAGTGAACTTTCTCAAGAGCACCTCTGGGACTGAGGAGCTAGAAGTTCCCAGTAGACTTAGCTGGAGGGTGGAGCTCACATTGAGTTGCTCCTTGGGGCAGCTGATGGAAGTCTGATCACAACTGAGGGGCACACAGTCACCTCTGTGAGCTGCTGACAGGAAGCCACGAGCAACCAAAGCTGACTGAGATGAGAAGCATCCCTCTGGGGATGGGATTGATTTTTCTTAACTGGGTCCAGAGCCTCTGGTTACTGCTGGAAGGTTCCTCAATCACATGCACCCTGAGATCTGAAGAGCCATGGTAAGAAGCTGTTGAAGCCCTGAAAGGTAGGTCTGTCGGCTGTGTTCTGAGCAGTTCATTTCTCTATGCGGTGTGAACAGTGCTCTGAGGCCTCCTGGACGAGCAAGTGGGCAGGGATGCTGCTGTGGGTGTTACAGATGAATTCACGTGCTCCATGCTATGGCTATGGATAAGGCGCCCCACTGTTTGTTCCCTGAGAAGTCCTTGGATTTATAAAAGTTCATCCATCCAGGGTAGATCATGTGTCTGAGGCTCCATGATGGAAAGGGTAGTGATGGTCCCACTGAGGGCCTGGGCTGTGGGAGGAGGTGGATGGGGACATGCAGACCAGATGTGAGGGGAGAGGCAAGTTCCCCAGCCTCTTAGAAAGGAAGGCAGCTGGAACCACTATGCAGAGCCCACTGAGGCTGGCAGTAATATGTGCACCATCTGGCTCAGGGTCAGTGTCTGCTTGTTTCTGCCTCTTACTTTGTTTTTGAATGAGATTGTCCAGCTTTTCAGGTATTTGGGGGCTGGGGATATGACAGAACTGATTTCACAATGATTTTTTTTTTTTTGGCTAAGATAATGTTTTGTTAGTAAAGGCAAACTGAGGAAAGAGTAAGTAGTTGATGACATGTTTTAAGAGGACTTTTTTGTTTTGTTTTGTTTTTTTGGCTTTTGGTTTTTCAAGCAGGTTTCTCTGTGTAGGCCTGGCTGTCCTGGAACTCACTTTGGAGGCCATGCCAGGTTTGAACTTAGAGATCTGCCTGCCTCTGCCTCCAGAGTGCTGGGATTAAAAGCCTGTGTCATCATGTCAGGATTTCTTGAAAGGATTTTTTAAATGGTCTTGGCTTGGTCTAGTGAAATAGCTCAATCAGTATAGTGCTTGTTTGAAAGTGCAAGCACAGCTTGACCCTTGGTATACATGTGGAAACTTGGGCATGGTGTCACAAGCTTGTCATCTCAGTCCTGGGAAGGTGGAGACAGAAGCATCCCTGAGGCTCATTGGCCAGCTAGTCTCTCCTACTCCATGACCTTTACTCCAGTGAGAGATCCTGTCCAAACAAACAAACAAACAAACAACCCAAGGTGGTTAGCTCCTAAGGAACAACACCCATACATGTGCACACACAATTTTAAACCTTTTCAAAGCTTCTCTATCCACTTTGTAATTGGTCATTGATTTCATACTCACTGGCCCACACCAAGGAAGAACCAGTGTTACCATGAGCTGGAAGTGTGGGGGATTTCTCTTGACATGTCTGCTGGTGTGAGGGCTGGTTCCCCTGACCTTGAGGAGGATGGGGCCTAGAGTGTGGGAGACAGAAACAGTAGCTATGTAGGATGGCTTTATAGACTGCCGCTTAGCCAAGTCACCAAGATCCACTGCACCAGGGATAAGGCGTGTTGTTGCTGTGAACTCCAGCTACCATGCACTTCCTTCCCCAAACCTGCAGCACAGTCCAATTATATAAAAGACCATGGAGATCTAAACCGAGGGGAATTCTCCAATGTATTAATCTTCAAGATTGCCAGGGTCACAAAAAACAAACATAGGTGGTAAAGTAACAGAGCAGTGTCTCCCTGGTGCCACTGTACCAGTGTTAGTATCTTAGCTCTGGTGACCATCAGTTTTCTATAATCCTTGAATTTTTTTTTCAAAAAATAAAGAAAGAATGGTACTCACCTTGCCTCAGAGCAGAAGTGGTCACACGATGACTGCTCCTGGGGAAACTTGTCTTGGAACTTTCTGGAACACAGGAGGCCTTTGCCACTCTCTCCAATCCTCCATCTATTTCAGAACCACATTGTGTTTCCTGTTCCTTGATGTGTTTTTTGTTGGATTTACATTTTTGAGCTCTCCTTGGTGTCAGGGGCTGTAGGGTTGAGCTCAGCCTGCCCTGCTCTGCATGGCTCACTGTCTAGTGTGAACTCAGCCTCCCAAGCCCAACTGTTCTTCTAGAAGGAGACAATGGGGCACCGAGACCTGCACAGAGTACCTTTCTACCAAATGGAGCCAGTCAATGTTTGGGCTCCACTATCCCTCAGGAGTCCATGACTGGCCTGGCAACTGTGGTCTGTGTTTGAAAACGTTTCCTTCTGTGTGAACTGCATACAGTCTGTGGGATGGAGCACAAGGACCAGAGGCTGCCACCAGCAGTCAGGGGCCTGCTGCTAAGGTTCACATGTGTGGGGTGGAGCTGTAGGACAGGGCAGCTCAGCTCTTCCTCACCAGGCCTGGCTGAGCAGATGCACTTTCCTCAAAAGTGATGCCTCTGTCAGATTAGCCATGCCTCAGAAGCTGGGGAGGAAGAAAAAAGGCTGATAATGCTGCAGGAAGATGATGCTTAGATGAGAATCACGGCACTAAGATGAAAACCAAAACAGAGATCGGTGGTTACGACCTAGCCTCGGGATGTTTCCCACCAGTGTGGTTTATGTTATGTTTGCTGTGTGTGCTGTGTGTGCTGTGTGTGCTGTGTGTGCTGTGTGTGCTATCCAGGAGTCCCCTCCTACCTTCTCATGGAGACTCCCTTCCCTTCCCTTCCATTCCCTTCCCTTCCGTTCCCTTCCCTTCCCTTCTCTCCTTTCCCTGACTTGGGACTGAACCTATGCACTCAAGCTTGATAGAGAAGTGTGCCACTGAGCTAATGCAGCCCCTTGTTTTCCTTTCATTCTTTTATTCTGAGACAGAGTCTCACGGGGTTTCCAGGCTGTCCTTGGACAGGCATGGAACTTTCAGTCCTCCTGAGTGGCTGGGACTGCAGGCCTTAGCCACCAGGCTTGCAAGCCAATTTTGAGTGAGAGAAGCAACAATGAAAACCTGGGTGCAATGGAAAGTTAGGATATGAGGAAGAGAGGCGGAGGAGGAAGGGCTGAGCTCCAGGTGTCACTGTTAACCATGTGAACTCCATGATGGTCTACATGGCCTGTGCCGTGGGCTCTGAAGCAGCACATTCACAAGGGGCATCCCTAAATTCTGGCACATTCTACTTCCCTTGAGGTGGTGTGGTACAGAGGTCTGAACAGAGACAAGGCTGTGGAACCTGCCAGCTGAGGGAAAGTGAGCCAGTGGCCTAATTGCTCTGCATTCTGCTTCTGGCCATGTCAAACAGTAGCCGAAGCCCCTCCAAGCAAAGATCTGGGTGCTAAACAGAACTACAGCATGGAATGCAGGTTCTACTGCAATGTCAAGGTGACATTGGGGCTCCTAGCCCTCCCTCACCAAAAGGATGCTAATTCCCCAACCCTGTGGCAAGAAGTTCTTGGGAGACCTTGTTATCTCCACCTTGTTGGTCTCTGAACACCCGACACCTGGGATGCTGCCCCAGGACCAATAGGAGAAAAACATATACATCTGGTTGGCACAACAAACAGGGGAATGCTTACGTACACAAATTCACAGTGGTATCCACAGGGCTTTAGATGTTCCGTTTGCTTTCTGGGTTAAATCACTTCTGACCTGCAAGACCAGGGTTCCTGATGTGTTTACTGGAGCCCTTAAGTGCTTTGAGCCTGTAGCTGTTGACTAGAGGTTGCTAACAAATGGTGAAGGAAAAGGCCTATGAGGAATGAGGAGAAAGGCCTCTAGGAGCTGTTGTCATCTTTGTTACAGTGCATAGCAAGCCCTAGGGCTTGCAAAGGCATCCCGTAGGCAGCAAGGTTTAGGCTGCTGACGTGATCTGGGAATGGATGACGTCTGCTTAATTCCTGCAGGCAGGGTGCAGCCCTGCTACTTGTTTCTGGGTCAGGAGGAGACTGTTCCTAGCTCTGTCCTGCACTGGTCATGTTGTAGGAAGACCTCCTCTGCAGAGATCTTTGTTCATCCTACCAGTAGGAGGCAGGGGGCCTGGTAGATTTCTGGTATGGCATGGCTCTGTTGGAAGGGAAAAGAGTGTCGTTCACATCTGAGATGGGCAGAGACACTTGCTCTCTGGAGTCCAGACCTGGCAATCCATTCCCATGTGCAGGCTTGGAATGGGCGCGTGACGGGACGAAGGAGATGGGCAGACTGTGGAGGAGGGATAACTGATAAGATGGTTAGAGCTGGAGGATGGATAGGATTTTTTAAAAATGAAAGCAGTCAGACATGGCAACACATCTTAATACCAGCATTCAGGAGGCAGAGGAAGGTAGAGCTCATAGAGAATTCCAAGCCAGCAAAGGATATATAATTCGATTCTATCTTAAAATAGATAGAGATAGAGAGATTATCTAGAAAGGTGGATAGATGATAGGTAGGTAGATAGATAGACAGACAGACAGACAGATGATAGAATGTCTGATGTTCCTGCCTAGTACTAGCTTTGCCCCCAGGATCCATCCTAGATATGTGGCATCCAGCTGGGCCCTGTGAGGGTGTCAAGATACAGGTGGGTGCTGATGGATATTGTTGAGTGCAGGACCTATTACTGTCACTGAAAAGGGCAGGTGTGGTGGCCCTGGCTGCAGGTAAAGAAACTACCTTGCTTCAGGTGGGAGTTTTTAGAGGAAATCAGGGTTCCAAAGCAGGCATGGTCAACCTGTGGCCAGCTATGAATGTACTTACAAGTTAGGCACTTTCTAGAAGCTGACCTGAAGGTGGGAGTGAGGGGTTTCAGAGTCCATGTTGATGGATAGCAGAGCCACAGTCTAGGATCGGCCAAACATAGGGTGCTGATAATATGGACAGGACAAGGTGGTGACCTGGAGGAAAAGCCAGAAGGGCATAGAGTGCTGACGTGGACGGTGCCCTACCAGGCTCATTTGTCTCTGAGACTGCACTTCTAGACTGGAGCCCTGGCCTGGTGCCTTGGCTGGGTGCCTTTCTCTTTCTGAGCTGTTTCCAACTGTGATTTTTGGGATGGGGGGTGGGAATAAGCTACCTCTCAAACACCACATCAGACCTTGATGGCTCTGTAGGTATGGCATTTACCCAGATCAAACAGGGAAGAGTGGTTAGGTCTCAGGCCCCTATAAATCTACCGGGAAGCTCTGGTTTCAGCTGGTCCCCCAAACAGCACTGTCTTAGCATCAGGAACCTGCCCAGGGGCCCAGAGCTGGGAAGGAATAAGATTGAGATGCACACTCAAGTCTCCTGTCCTTGGAATTAATCTGAGCCAACATTAGCACCAAAGCAAGGCACAGAGGTGAGGGTGGGGGGATGGGAGTTTGGGAGGAGTGGGGTAGATGGTTATGGAGGTAAAGACTGAGGACAGGCTGCAGCATGACCTGTATACAGAGACCGAGAGGTCAGGGGCCAGGATGTGATGAGCTCTGAGCTATGCTCTTGGAAGACCACAAGCCATGACCTACAACCTCTGGCTGAGGGAGTTCCTACCCCCTAGAGACACTGGCGCCTGCTTGCCTGGGGACATGATTCTGTTAAGCCTGCTTCTATACCCTGTGGCTGTCAGTGTGGTAACCCTCCTTGTTCGGCTAGGCTCCTGGCTAGATCTTTCCCTGCTACACTCCTGCCACCTTTGGGGTCAAGTTCTCCCCACATGCCTCTTCCTCTTTGTCTCTCAGCTCTGCAACCCTCTGCCACCCCTCAGTCGGTACACTGTGTCAGGCCTGAGGAGCACAGAAATGAGCGTGGTTATGAAAGTCAGTCTTGTATGTCAATCATTCATTTCAACAGGAATCCAAATGATGGGACTGTGGACTGTCCCCACAGTCCTTCAGAGTGCTTTGATCCAGAAGAAAAGGAAGCCAGGTCGTTTGTGTGTCCTGATTCAAAAGAGCACTGGGGTCAGAGAGCAGGAGGGGCCCTTAGGCTATTACTCACTTCCCCTAGCCTCAAGAAGGGCTGACCATGAAAGAGAATCTCCAGGCAGCCCCGCCAGACCTGTAGGCAGTTCACTCAAATCTGACCTTGAACCCTAATCAGTTTACGAAGACTCTTTATGTTGGAGCTGTGTCTTTCCCTCGGATTCTGCAGTAGGAGCTATCCATAGTCTTCTGGGTAAATGCCGTGGGAGTAGCTGACTTCATGCTCTCATGGGGATGTCATGAGGACCGCAGATGGCAGGCGGAAGCTGGGCCAGGCCAGGGTCTTGGCAGCTGAGGGACTGTAATGTTTCTCACCACTAATTGGTCACCACAGACAAGCCATTTACATCTGACTCCAAACGTCAGTCTGTTTCTGGGTGATGTGGATGTGAACATCAGTCTCTGATGGCATGAAGAAAACAAGACAATATGTCTATTCCACAAACCCCATGAATTTAAGCATGGAGCCCTCCTCCCACAACTCCCCCCCACACACCCCCGGTTTACAGAAGCCAGTCTCTTCTGAGGACATAAACTAGGAGGGAGAGGTCTGAAGGAAAACAGGATGGATGCTGGAAATGCTGATGGCGTCTTCCCTGCTCTTTCTAATGCCAGGCTTGGGGTTTGTGGTCGCCTGATGCTGGAGGTTCTGATAGCTCTGCCCTGGCCTTACACCCCCAAAGCCAGTCACAAGGGAAGCCACAGAAGGGGTGGGCTGCTGGGAGCAGGGAGGGAGAACCACTGGGAGGGTAGGCTAATTTGACAGATGTATCATTTGTCTCCCGCCTTCAAATCTGTAAAAATTATGTAACCCCAAAGGTAATGCTGAAAACAGACACAAACCGAGATTCAGTTGACTTTGCTGACTTTGGTCGTAAGACCTGCTTGCTTTGGTTTATCCTGGGCACAGTTTATCACTGATGCGTGGGAGACATTGCTTTGGTTCTGGTTTTTCCTTCTCTTTCCATCAAAACCTAAGCATCTTCTCGTGACTCTATGGCGCAATGGTCATCCTCAAGACTGCATAAATATTGGACTTCTAGTTTGCTTTGATTCTTTTTTAATGATTGCACAGAGAGCTGTGATTCAGAAACAAAATAGCACACAGGCAAAGCTATTCTGAGCTGCATCATGTAACTGAAGGCTGTCTTTTTCTAATCCCTCCAAGGGATGGCAATTAATTGGGAACACAGATACTTATTTTGGGGGGCAAAACGGGGTTGGCATCAAGCCGCATTGTAAGTGGTGACGATGGTGACTGAGAGTTTTATCCTCTGTCATCTGGCTCCCTGACAACCGTATTTGCTGGCCAGTGCTATGATGTGGTCTTTGGCCAGAGAACAGACTTTCCTGCCTGGGAAATGAAGTGACTCATAAGGAAACAATCCCCAGAGCTTTGGGCTAGTTTGTTCTTAATCACAAGTCTGTGAATCTGTTGTAGGCTTTACCAGGAAAGGGGCTCCTGAAAATAGGTGCCAGATTTAGAATTAATAATCTCTCTCTCTCTCTCTCTCTCTCTCTCTCTCTCTCTCTCTCTCTCTCTCTCTCTTCCCATCCCCAGTGTTCAGTGGGGGATGTATGTCATGTGTGTGCCCTTAGAGGCCAAAAGAGGGCATCAGACCAGAGCTGGAGTTACAGAAAGTTGTGAGCTGCCATGTAAATGCTAGGAACTGAACTCAATCAATTTCTCTGCAAGAGCAGCAAGTACTCTTAACCACTAAGCCATCTTTCCAGTCCCTAAATTTCTAATTTTTGTTGTTGTTCTTTTTACTTTTTGAGACAGTATTTCTCTGTGTAGCCCTGGCTGTCCTGGAACTCACTCTATAAATCAGGCTGGCCTTGAACTCAGAGATCCACCTGCCTCTGCCTCCCCAAGTGCTGGGACTAAAGGTGTGTACCCCCACATCCTCTAAAAATTTCTAATTTTAACAATGTTTTAATATTCTAATTTTAATGGTAGTAAAAGTAAGCTCTCATTATACTTCAAAAATAAAAAGCAATCCGTTTTTAGAGCTATCATGTTTATGGTAAGCATATTTTTCTGGGGACAATATTTTCAATTTCATCATAGTCACTAAGGAGACTGTGAACCCTGAAATATTTTTTGGAGACAAAGTCTCAGGTATCTCAGGCTGGCCTAAAACTTGCCAGGAGTTGACCTTGAACTCCTGATCCTCCAGCTCCTGAGTGCTGGGATTACAGGTGTGTGCCACCATATCCAGTTTATGAGACACTGAGGATCAAACCCGGGGCTTTGCAAATACTAGGCAAACATTCTAGTGACTGAACTACATCCACAGCTCCATATGTGTAGTTAAGGGAAGCATTTTGTTGTTTCTAGACTAGTGGATTCCAGCAGCTTCCTTCACATTTCCCTCCTGGGAGTCAGAACAGCTCGCCAACCTTGTGGATAATGGCTCTTCCACTGTGAACTGTTTGCACCCACCTTCAATGTTTTTAGCCAAGGCTGAAGGGGCCTTTTGAAATGCAAGAGACCAAACACCCCAGTGAAAGATGTCAGCCTGCTAGTCTGTTGGCTTCCTGAGGCAACAGTAAGCTCCTTCCTTTTCGAATGGCTGTTTTTATTAACAACAAACTCTCCTGTCCCACTCTGTGGCCAAGAGACTTTTTTGGCAACCACAAAGTTATGTGAACCCTCAAACCCAGTGACTTATTAACTGTATCTGACCTCCTTCTTCAGCAGTCTTGTCCTGGATCCTGGGTCTCCTTCAAGTGTGTGTGAGTGGGGAACCTAGCACAGACCCACTCAATTTCCCTTCTTGCCCCTCCAGAAGTTTGTGCTAAGTTCTCCAGTTGCTACTACTAAAATCAGTCTGCCCTCATTGGAGGGAAAAGACTTCTAAGGCAGGTTGTATTTGCATCTTGGAGGTCTGTGATGTGATGTGGAGCAACCCTGGATACTGAGTCAATGTGTCAGTCTCAAGAAATAGCAAATGACCACAGCTAGTGTCCCGACAGATGCCTGGGATGAACAACACCTCTGTACCTTTGTAAGTTAAAGTACACATTCTGGGTGGCAGTAGGGTGTTTGAGAGGTAAAGAAGTGTTTGTTTTTGATCCTTGGGTTTTTCTTTGGATTGACCAGTTGATTGGTTGACTCACTCATCCATTCAAAAAAGAGAAAGGTGTACTGTGTGTACTGTGTTCTTAGCACTCCGGGCTCTGAGATGCAAAGGTGAAAACAGAAGCTAGCTTTCTCTTGGACTCAATGGGAGGCTGGTTCTTTGCCTTATCTTAGGATACATGAGTTCAAATCTACCTTTAAAGTTTTTGGGGCAACATAACCAAGAACGCTAGACAGAGACTATGGATGTCTGGGGTCAAGTCAGAGAAGGGAGTGCATCTGCTGTCTGAAGCAGGTCAGGGCTTCAAGAATCGTCAGAAGATAATTCTGGCTGGCCTGGCCCTAGGACCTAGCTACTGCATGGAGGACTGAAGCACCCTAGGATTCCCTCGGCTGATGTAGAAATTGAAGCTGGGAGGAGGGAGTACTCAGGCAACAAATGTTATTCTTTTGTTTAAAAAGAAGAAAAGAGAAATATTGAGATGGACATATTGACTATAAGTTTATTATAAGGCAGAATGGGTAGACTAAGAAGAGGAACAGGGTAATGGCTGACCGCCATGGCCGGTCGCCATAGAGAGACAGAGCGGGGAACAGAGAGACGGGGGGAGAGAGAGAGACAGAGAGACAGAGAGAGAGAGAGAGAGGGGCAGGGGCCTATCTTTTAAAGGGGTCCTCTGCACCTGCGTACAGACTTCTTTCCCATGGAACCTTGGGCTGACCAGGGTATTGCCTGAGTGGATTCCACCAGGTAACAGGGGCAGGCCAGCATAATGCCTGAACCTTTCATTCCCACCTCTACTTAGGATCTGTGCTCAGAATCAGAGTCCCATCTCCGGCAAGCATCTGAAACCCCAACCATGTTATGTAAACCCACGAAGGCAAATGTCCGTCTAGGCAGCATGAGCTCCTATGCAAGCCATGTCTGAAGGGCAGTTGAGGTGGGGTGTTTAGACATGGCAGGTTAAGGAATGAGGGCGTCGAATTCTTAAGACTGCTTCCTGCTGACGTGGGGGCGTTGACCATCTTTGGGGGACCCGAGAAGGTTGGGGTGCTGCCACGTCCTGGGGAAGCTGGTTGTTTCATTGTAGTCCAGGCTGTATGCAACTCCCTGGCGCCTCTTAGACCTGGCAAGATGTTGACAGAGCAGAAGACAAGGTTGAGATTAGAAAAAAAAATTTTCTTAGGTCCTGTCACTTGAGGGGAAGATTGTAAGATGAGGGAGGGGTTCCCGAGGTGTCCCAAGATGAGTGAAGGGAATTTGGGACCAGGGAAAGATTGAATATTACCTGGAGTGAATCTGACCTGTTTGGATCTGATTCAGCTCCCTGGAACTTACAAGAATCCTTAGAGTTTGTGGAAACATAAGTACCTTTCAACAACCATTGCTTCATAAATTTGGCATAGAACTGGGGTCCTGGGTCCCAGGTGAGCTCAGTGCCCAGCCTTCAGTCTCATAGAGGCACTAGCCACCTTAATCCACAAGACACAGATTCTTAAGCTCAGTCTCCTGCAGGGACCAGATGTTGGCTCAACTGCCCTTCAGACATGGCTTGCATAGGAGCTCACGATGCCTAGACGGACATTTGCCTTCGTGGGTTTACATAACATGGTTGGGGTTTCAGATGCTTGCCGGAGATGGGACTCTGATTCTGAGCACAGATCCTAATCTCCTTCGGAAGGGTTGAGGTGGCTCTTCCCGCTACAGATAGCCCGCCCCTCCAACAAAGGTCATCACGCATTGTAGATGTCGGTGGCATCTCACTGTTTCCATCCATGTCCCCATATCTGCTGACAGCACCCGTGTCCCAGCCACAGCCTCTTGCTTCTCCTCCTGCCTAGGACCCTTGCCATCATCTTCATCCCCAAACTCTTCTCCACACAGCAGCCGCAGTGATCTTTGCAAAAGGTATGTTGGCTCTTTAAAGCATGCAATGGGTCATCCTGGTATGAGCAACGGAACCCCAGCTCCTGCTAGGCTGATGCCCGTTTCCTCTGCTCCCTGCATCTTTGCATTCCAGTGTGTTACCCTATGCTCCTGGGTGATGCTGAGCCCACACTCAGGCTTTGCCTCTTGCTGCCTCCTCCCCCAGCAACGCTTCCTTGCCACTCATACCCAAGCATGATGACTTTCACCCAACTTTAGAAGAGGTTTTATCGGAACAGTCCAGCCCCTCTGGAATGATTGATAGAACTTTGTCTACAGCACTCGCCTCTGTGGGGAATTACTGCTCAGTGATTTGTTTGTTTGCTACCGCCTTCCCTTGGCTCTCCTTCCGTGTCATTCTGAACACAAGCTCTCTGTGGCCCCAGTACTCACCCGCATCCGGGATCTGGGAAGCATTTGTTGAGAGATGATGGGATCCTCCTGGGGATCAGAGCATCTCCCTCCGGGATGGTCCTGAGTGGTAGAGACCATGCTGCCATCACAGGGGGCAGCTGGCACCATCGCAGCCTTTCCAGCAAGCAACTTGGTGGCTTGGGTCAGGGATCCTGAAACAGTTTCCAGAAACTGGTCCAAACTGGTTTTCCTTCTGAGAACCTAGAAATCCTGAAGTGTAGGGAGATATAGTAACCAGCTCACAGGCATGTGTCTGATGAAGGTAAGTTCACATGCAAATACTCATACGCGTATACACATACATAGCAAAGAGAGTTGTAAAAGCATGTTCAAGTCTGCAAGATAAGAAAGAAGCTTATGATAAAATATTGAGTGATAAGAAAAACAAAGTCTCACAGGCGAAGTGTCAGTCAGTGCTCCAGCAGAGTCTGTGTCAGACTCAGCTCCCATAGCTAGTCTTCTGTGAGACACTGTGAAGTGCTAATCATTGTCACCTCCACTTTACCAGGCAGATAAGGACACTGACAAACAGGCTATAGTTTGCAAACCTTGCTAACTGTAATGTCAGGACATGAGCCTCTCCTCTCACAGGCTCCATTTAATCCATATTCCCTTTAAAAACCTGCACATTCCCCAAAAGAAGAATAAATAAAATTCAAATAATCAAGAGGCTGCCTCTGTATATTAAAATCATGGCGATGCTTTTCTGTATAATTTCCTGCGTTAGCATTCTTCTTTGTACTAAGTGCATATTGTTTCATATGAAATTTTGAGTTGTGTATAAGAAACCGGCCATCAAGCTAGACATGGGAGGTCATGCCTCTAATCCCAGCACTCAGAAAGCTGAGGCAGATGGATTGTGAGTTTGAAGCCAATGTGTCTTACATAGTAATGGCCTTTCTAAAATTGAGAGACAGGGAGAGGTTCTATATAAACTTATTCTATTGGTTTAGAAGGGAATATTTCTTTTATTTATTATTAGTGTCTACACACACACACACACACACACACACACACACACACACACACACCAGGATCCACCCTATAATGAAAAGAGAAGTCCACTAATCTGTGTCATCAACAAGTCAAAAGGAGAAATGATTGCTGACTG
This sequence comes from Cricetulus griseus, assembly GCF_003668045.3. Taxonomy (NCBI): domain Eukaryota; kingdom Metazoa; phylum Chordata; class Mammalia; order Rodentia; family Cricetidae; genus Cricetulus; species Cricetulus griseus. The sequence continues at coordinate 218,434,587 of NW_023276807.1, read as the reverse complement.
TCTTGAGAGAGTCTGTGAAAGACATAAGACAGGATCTGCAGACATCCTGCACAGGGCTCTTTCTCATCCCGAGAAAGGTTGGGCCAGGTAGATGGCTCACTGAGTAAAGACACTGTGGTCAAGCCTGATCACCAGAGTTCAATCCCTGAACCCCACATGTTAGAAGGAGAGAGTGGACACCCACAGATTGTCCTTGGTATCCACACATGAGCCGGGGTATGTGTGCACATGCACACAACATACACACATAAATAAATAAGATTCAAACTTTGCCACTTCAAACATAAGATATGATCATAAATGTATGGTTAATATAATTAACACAGAATTTTTTCTCAAAATTATTCTTACATTATTTTTGAAAACTGAATTAGAAAGAATTAGGAATAAAGTCCTGGTAAGATGGAGTTGCATGGTTTCTGTGGAGGGCTATCTTCTATGTGTGGTTCTGTCCAGGGAGCATGAGGCCTCCAGGAACAGACTTGAGAATACGTGATAGAATTTGGGTCATAAGAAAGATGTGGTATTTAAAACTTTTATTATATAATACTTTAGTTTCCAATTGAATAATCACCTTTATTTAGTTTCCTGTTCTCCCCTCTAACGGTTTTAAAGTCTGCTTTTAATTGTTAAATCTTTCATCAATGTAGATTTATACATGGTTGTGAGGGGAGGGAATAGCTTTACATTTTGATGGAAAAATCAGATGTCACAGTGCCATCCACTGAGTAGCTTTCTTTCTGGTGATTCACAGTGTCTATCTGGTGTCTAGTGTGTTTCTGTATGTGTGGTGCATGGTGTTTGTGGTGTCTGTGTATGTGTGTCTGTGTCTCTTCCCATATGTACCTGTGTACCCCTTTGCCATCTCATAGTCACTGGAGCTTTTACTGAGGCCTTTTTGTCATCTTATTTTTTGACTTTTTTCTATCCTTTTAAAAATTTATTTATTTATTTATTTTTCTATTCTTCCACCAAGTTTTAGAAACATCTTGTAAAGTTTCTGTAGGAATACTGATAGAAAACCCATTTGGCTCTTGAAGGCTGTGGGGAAAAGGCTCACCTCTATGTTATAGTTATTCTAATTAAAATTTCTATGGCCTGTGAGATTGGCCAACAGGTAAAGGTGCTTGCAGTAGAAGCCCAGCAACCTGAATTCAGGACCCACATAGTAAAGGGAGAGAACCAACTCCACAAAGTCATCCTCAGATCTCCGAACACCTGCTTCTACACACACATCATGCTTATACACGATAATAACAAATGAAATTAAAACCTTTTAAATTTACCATTAATAGTGAGCAAGTTTCAACAGTTAACATTTCTGTATAAGATCAATAAACTGAGCAGATACGATAATGAGCCTCTGTGTGTAGTGTACCACAAACAAAGGAAAAATACAAAAGTGAAACTGAGAAAATGTCTACAATATATGACACAATGATGTGTGTATTAGATATATGTGTCTTATATAAAAATCTCTGGCTTCTTATGAGGAAAGCAAACCGTGGCATCAGAAGCTGTGGTTAATAAATATGATAGATTTTAATAGATATAACTTAGAGTTGTCTTATTTATCACTTTTCATTTAGCAGGTATGCAAGGCTGACTTCCTCCTACCCTTTTTTGTTCCATTGATGAGGAAGTAAAAAAATAACTTTTTCTTCAATGCTGAGAGTGTAAATCAGTCTTGCCATCACAGATCAGAAACCTAAAAAAGTGCCTAATTTTGACACAGAATCCCACTTATAGAATCACAGCTTTGAAAATTCACAAGGGCAGATAGGATGACAAATGGGTAAAGGAACTTGTCAGCAGGTATGAGTGTCTGAGTTTGATCCCTGGGACCCACATGGTGAAAGCAGAGAACCAACTCCTACAAGTTGTCCTCTGACCTCCACACACAGACCATGGTATGTATCTCTCTCTCTCTCTCTCTCTCTCTCTCTCTCTCTCTCTCTCTCACACACACACACACACACACACTCACACACACACACACACACACACACACACACTCACACACTATCAACCAATCTATCAATAAATAAATGTAATTGCAATTCTTCTAAGTGTACAAACAATTCAATATATATTTTACAAGTTTGTTTACAATAGATATATTTATAAATACTAAAAATTGAAAATAACTTACTTGGCCAATAGTGGTTATATAAATGGTAAATATGTAGAATGGCAGTTAATAATCTTCTGTCAAAATTATATTTACTTACAGGTTATATTTTATTTAATTACCTAACTTTTAATTACTTAAATATAAATAAATTGTATTTACTTATAAATATAATTCACAGCGTAATGTTCATGGAAATAACCAACTCATTAAACAGGATAAGTGGTCTGGATATTTTAAGTATGTGTGTCTATGTAAAAGCCCTGGTAATGCTAATGGTAACTATTTATAATGGCTTTCCGTTGGTGTAGCTATTTTTATTTACTGTGATCTCAGTTTTAGGGTTTTGGGGGGTTTATTTCTGGTTTTTGAGACTAGAGTTCATGTAGCTCAGGTTGGCCTTAAACTCTTAATGTAGCAGAGGACGGCTTTGAGTTTTTGATTGTCCTGACTTGACCTCCCAACCGAGTCCGAACTATTGGCTTTGTGTGGTGCTGGCAGTGGAATTCAGGGTTTTGCAAATGCTAGGCAAGAACTACCACCAGAGCCACATCCCTAGTCGGCTGCTGGGGGTTTAGGGGATTTTTTTTAAATGTGTGCAATCCCCAGATATTCAGATTTTCTGCATATATTGCCAGCTTAACAAAAAAGTGAAATTGAAAGGCAAAGAATACTTTCTAACAAACAAACTTGGGAAGGACACAGTGTGAGAAGCGGTCCTGCAGAGGGATCCAAGCCCCTACTCTACTGTGAGGGGCCAGCTGGTGACTTGTTGGAGGACACTAGATGCTTGTTCCACCCACGGGAATTTAACCTTGACAAAAATTAGTGCAAGGGTTTAGCTAGAATTATGACCTTGATCCAGGACGTTTTAACACATGTCTGGAGTGCAAAAGGCGTTGGAAGTAAACTGGTGTGTAATAGAAGAGACAGAAAATACAAAGTTCTAATAAGAGGCTTGATAGACTAATGAACAATAAGGAAGGCAAAGCAGATAGCAGCAGGGAAAGACAACTGTGATATGTTCTTTCAAAAGCAGGTCGCAAAACAGGATGTAGATAATGATCCCATTTTTGCTTTTTAAAAATAAAATGGTCTTGGAAAATTACATACCGAGTGTTCACAATGGCTGTCTCTGAATGATGGTGTTGGGGATAATTTTTATCTCCCATGTTATTTTCTGAATTTCCTGTGGTAAAAACAAATCACTTTGTAAAAGGGAAAGGACATTGATTTGATTCGTAATAGGTCTCATTCTGCAAGAATGGATGGAACTAGCCGGGGGCAGTGTGTCACCTCCCTTCCTCCTGTCCCTCCGCCTTTCTTAGATGGGATTCAGGACACACTCTGTTTTTAAAAATTGAGTGATTGCCTGTTTTTCTTTGTTTTGCTTCTCTCTGTAAAAGGTTTTTAGGTGGTTTTTAACAGCCCTGGCAGAGGCCTGAACCCTTCCTATGTTAGCAGTCTGATTTTACTCTGTAGATTTCCATATATTTTCCTTTGCAACTTCAGATACTCTACAGACTGCCCTCTTATTTCCTTTTACACATCTCGATTGTGTAATAAACACCACCTGGGAATTCCCTCTGCTTGACAGTAGTGTATTTTGGATGTTTTACCTTTCTAATTCATATCTCTCTTACTTGCTAATTTTTACCCATGCATTAATTACTTAGCTACATGCTGTGATTGTACATGTTATCCATGAATACATTTTTGTTTGTTTTTAACATTTTGGATAGCCCCAAAGATGTCAGCTGAAAACTAAAAATGTACCTCCCAGGCACCCCTTAGGGTTCCCTCCCAGAAGCAATCCACGATAGATGTGTTTTTAAACCTGCTTTTGCTACAATTAGAGTGAGTCTGAGGGGCTGGGAGATTGCTTAGCCCACAAAGTGTTATGTAAGTAAGCATGAGGACCTGAGTTTGATTCCTAGAACCATGTGAATCAGTTTAGGTGCAGCAACAATGCTTTTAATCCTAGGTCTGGGAAGACAGACAGGGGTAGGGGTGGGGGGTTGTCCCTGGGGCTTGCTGGCCAGTCACCCTTACCCAATTGGTGAGTGGACCCAGGTCACACATAATGGATACTGCTGAGGAATGACAGCTAGGGTAAACCTTCTGGCCTCTATACTCATACATGTGAACACACACAGAATAAATAAATCAGTGTGAATTCCAACACCTCAGTAGCAGCCATTCATACAGGCATGGAGGCCTCTGCTCTGCTGCCTCTTCCCTTGCCTGACATCACCCAAGCTCTCCCCTCCCGATTCTTCAGTTTTCATCAGTTACTGTTTATACTCAGGGATTGATTTTATGGTTTAAAGTAACACATTTAAATGCTGATGCCTTAACTCCCCAGCTTCCAAACACATCTGCCTTCACAGTCTTCACTTTGAGCTGCACGTCTTATTTTTCACCATGCTGTTGTTATATGTTTATTATGATATTTATTATGTAATTTATTATATTAATACATACAATATACATAAATATTAAGTCTTAAAACACTCATGCTCTGTTCTGTGCCTCCTAGGTAAATTACCACTAAAATAAATTAACTGAAAAACAACCATTACAATAATATGACTCAGTAATGCTTTTATACTACCAAGTAGAATAGTTAGGCACACAAGAAGGCTTCATGATACAGGATCAGTAATGCTTGCCATCTGATGGACAATCGTCCAAGTGTTGAGCTCTAATGAAGCATCTTTTGTTTCCCTTTCTGGATTTAGGATTCATTCTACTGACAATATCTCTCCCATCTCACACTGTCCTGGTCCTGAACATGGCACACTCAGTCTTTCTTACTATATCCCTTTGCAGCTTTCTTTCTCTTCTGAGTGCATGTGTATAAGGAGAGCTTCCCCTGGCTTTTTGGTATGATTTGGGATGTCTCCATGGAGACAAATGAGCACACTAGGTGTACAGTTATGCCTTTTAGTGAAAAACAAACTCACTTAGTCAGGCATGTGAGCTCACATCTGTAATCCCAGGATTTAGAAGACTGAGCAGGAAAGACATTGGGATACTGAGTGAGATTCTGTCTCAAAAAAAATAAATAAAACACAAAAAAACAAAAACAAAAATGTAAAGATGAGAGCACTGTAACCTTCCCCACATAACACTTCCATCACCCCCAAAGTTTCCATTAGCTCTTTTCCACTCAGTCCCTCTCACTGCCCTTGTCCTGGGCAATCATGGATTCTCCACACCCAGCACTCATACATAGGGGAGAATATGGCATTTTTTGTGTATTCAGCCTCTGTCTCACAACACAATGCTCTTAAGACTCACTCATGTTGTTGGAGATGTCAGTGGCTCATTACATCCAAATTTTTTTATCCATTTATAGTTAATGGATATCCTTGTTTTTATTGAAAGCTAACTTGCATAATGCTGCTATGACTGTACTGTGCATTGTCTTTCATTTCTCTTTGATAACTAGAAGTCCAACACCACATTTCTTATTTCATGAATCCTGCTGTCAGTGTCCCATCTAAAAAGACATTGCTAAGCTCGATTGTACAGCTCATGGCTGCAAATCCCAGAACCTGGGAAGTGGAGGCAAGACAATCAGGAGCTCTACACTTGATTCTCATGAGACCCGGCCTCATCATAAATAAGACAGACAAATAAATAAACAATACCAGTGGGAGATAAATATAAGAACATGATATGCATGAATAAAGATGTCACAGTGAAACTGACTATTTTGTACACTAAAAATTCTAAGTAAAAAAATTTACTTTTAAAAAGACATTAACAAGCCAGGAAAGATGACTCAGTAGGTAAAGGCGTTCACTGAGAACCTGAGTTCTATCCCTGCGGCCCACATAGTGGAAGGAGAGAACTGATTCCCACAGGTCATCCTTTGACCTCCACCCAGATGCCATGGGTGCATGCACACATACACACACAGCACACACAGAGGCACATGCATTCATACACACATGCACACTCACACACACAGGCACATGTGTGTATGCATATAAACATACACACAGATGTGCACACTCACATGCACATAGGTACATATGTACACACACACATACAGGCAACATAAATAATAAATGTAATTTAAAAAATTTTTAAAGACATTACCAAACACAAGGTCTCCTAATTTCTCCCATGTTGTCTTCTAGAAGTTTTATAGTTTTGCATTTTATAATTAGTTTGATGGCCTGGTTTAAGTTGCTTTTGTAAGAGAAGTTCTCTGTCCATGTGCAGTGAGTTTTTTCCCTCTGTCATGTGGTGTTAATGCTCCCACACATCTATTAAAGAGAACGCCCTTTGGTCTAGTGAATTTCCTTGGTCATTTGTCAAAGAGCAGCAGACTATATTTGTAAGAATGTATTTCTAGGTTCTCTATGGTGTTCCCAGGCCCGGGTGTCCATTCTTTCATAATGCCATTTTGTGTCTTGAGAGTAAGGCTGACCTTCAGAAAGGATTGGCCCTCAACTTTGTTCTTTTCCTTAGGGTAATGCTGGCTCTTCCTATCCTGTCTCTCAAGGGAAATTCGAAAATCACCTTGTTAACAGCCATTAAATAACTTGCTGGCTGGCATCCTTGTTGCGCTCCATCTGTGCTCAAGAAACCATAGCTAGAGATTGATCCTTGGTAATCATGTACACTCAGTACACATTTCATTAGGTTTATACTCAGATATAGATATTTTTGTGTTAATGTAGAGAGTGTTCTTTTTATTTCAATTTAGATTGTTCATTGCAAGTAGATAAGAAAATATGTATGTATTAGATTCTAGAGAATGTTTTAGACTTTTACATTTATTTATGTTTATTGACATTTATTTAGTATGTGTGCCATAGCACTCATGTGGGGGGCAGAGAACAACTTTCAGGGGTTGGTTCTCTCCTTCCACCATCTTCTTGGGACTGAATCAGTTTGTCTTAGTAAGTGCTTTCACCTACTGAGCCATCTCTCCAGACATTCAAATTTTTTTGGTTATTCTTTGGGATTTCTTTATGCAGAGAACCAAGTTGTCCATGAATAAAGACAATCTTTATTTTCCTTTCCTTTCTTGTCTGATTGCAAGGACTCTCAGATGTTGTTGAATCAGACTGGTGAATGCAAACACCCTGGCTGCCTGTCTGGTTTTCTAGATTAGTTTTTGCTTGCTTTCTTCTTTTATTTATGTTTCAGATCACCAATTAAAACTCCATTCATACCATCTGTATCTATCTTATTTTTCAGTCATTTATTTTCTGTTTTCAAGAATGTCCTTTTCATGGTGATTTCAGAGAAAGTTGAGCAGCTGAGAAGGGGTAAGAGGAGAAGAGGGAAAACATGCTGCGAGCCGGAAAGTACCACAGAGGTACGAGCCAGGACGGAAAGGGAAATTGTTTCCCCTGTCATCAAACTACGCAGGAAGCACAGTGCCATGTAAGAAATATTTGTACAGAGGACAGAAAAGAGGCATTTCACTGATAGACAAGAGGACAATTAGCATTGTGTGTGTCAAACTCAAAGGAAGGGTTTTGAGACTACTGGTCCCTGTTACAATGCATACGCTAAAGCAAAGGCAAATAAGAGCATCTATGTGAAACAGCATCAGTTGGATTGCTGATCTTAAAATGCAGATCCTAGAATCCAACCCCACCTTAGAGAAGAACTGTTGCGATGGGACTCGGGTTAACCGCTTAGTGCACAAAACCAGGTTCCAGAATCCTTTGCCATACAAAGAATGAGCTCCATTAAGAAGCAATGAGCTTGAAATTTAACATTTCATTGAATTGTTAAAGTTACAAAAAACTAAACACTGAAAAGTAGATTACGACCCTTATGTGACTAATGCAAGATAGGTGGGAAGCTATGTTGACACAAAAACAGATTGCAAACATGTTTCCATGATCACTAATGGGGGATTTTTTTTAAATACAAATTTGCATGTGATTTCCCTCCAAGAAGAATTTTGATTCACATAAAGTAATTTTATTTATGCGTATAATCACACAATTCGTGTTGGGCTTCTCCAAGGGTTCAGAGTGACACATAGGTGATGCATCGTAGGCCTGTCTTGTATTCCAAACAACCTCATGAGAAGGTCAGCTTCCCCTTCCTGAAGTTCTGCTCGGACTCCTCAAACTGTTTATCAACAGAAAGTCTTCTCTAGCAGATTTACCACAGTAGGGGGTGGGAGGATCTCCACAGCAGAAATGATTGGATTGAAATGGCAACAGGAGTGCCTCCTCCTCACTGTGCCCCAGTCACATGTAAGCTTGGAGTCACATATGCCCAGAGGTCCTCACTCACTCAGCCAAATGGTTCAAAACCACATGTTGCTATCAAGCCCATGGTTCATGTTGGGAAAATAAGCTACTTGGGAGCTAAGTAGGGTCAGGTACAGTGTCTTAGTTAGGGTCTCTATTGCTGTGATAAAACACCATGGCCGAAAAGCAGGCTGAGTAGGAAAGGGTTTATTCCACTTATACATCCCCATCACTGTTCAACATTGAAGGAAGTCAGGACAGGAACTCAAACAAGGCAGGAACCTGACGCAGAGGCCATGGAAGGGTGCTGCTTATTGACTTGCTCCCCATGGTTTGCTCAGCCTGCTTTCTTATAGAACCCAGGGTCACCTGCCCTGAAGTGGCACCACGCACAATGGGCTGGGCCCTCTCCCATCAATCACTAAATAAGAAAATGCCCTATAGGCTTGCCTACAGCCTGATCTTATGGAGACATTTTCTTAGTTGAGGTTCCTTCATTTTGGATGACTTCAGCTTGTGTCAAGTTGACATAAAATTAACCGGCACATATGGTTAATCTACCTTGATGGGAAATGACTTTGAGCTATCAGAAGTGTTCAGCTTTCTAAAAAAAAAAAAAATATTGTCTGTCTGTGCCGTGCCTGAATGTATGTCTGTGCACCACAGATGAGGGTGTCAGATCCCCTGGGACTAAAGTTACAGGTTGTTGTGAGCTGTCATTTAGGTACTGAGAATCAACCCAGAGTCCTCTGAAAGCTGTAGCCAGTGCTCTTAACTGTTGAGCAATCTCCTCAGCCACAAATTATTAGTCTTTAAAAAGTATTGGACACAATTTCTACTGTGTTCCCTTAAATAGTTCTAATATACACTCTACAATCCAGTTAATGCAAGATCTTCATTTTCTGAACACATTTCTGCCTCAAATGTCCTTGGGAAAATACCTGCCTGTGGTAGGATTATGATTGGCAATCACATTCTGGCCATTTCTTCTCTCAACTATCGACTAACAAATGTGAAACCCATGATGAAATTGGAGTGCTAGTTTTTGTATCTACCAACAAAAAATCAGATGAGAGCATTGTTGGGGACAGACTACCTGAACTTTGATCCATCTTAGCATGATTACATTCTGTACCTCCTATATAGCATATATCACCCTTAGGGAACATCCCTGCCAGGAAAAGATGCATCTAAATCAAATGGAGCCTGTGGCTTTGGCTCCATGTATAAGAAAGACAGAGAGCAGGGACGGGGGAGGGTGTTGGAGGGGGGCTACAAACCATAACAAGGAAGCAAAGTCCAAAATATAGAACATTCTATAGGATTTGTATTTTACAAATCACTAAAATGGAACTAGTCAAAGTTGGGGCAGGAGAATAGTGATCACAAATTGGGTATGACTGTGTTGGAATCTCAGGGCAAACCAAGCAAGAAGCTCCCATGAGATAAGTATTGGATGCATATTGGATGAGCTCTGTACCTTCTTCTGTGTGAGACACAGCACATTGTTAGCAGGGGTGGAATGTCTGAGACAAAATGAACAAAAGATTATAGATTATTGAGAGCCATGGCTAGGGCTATTTCAACTTCAGGTGTGGAGGGAGAACAATGCTGAGTCTTAACTGTGCTGAAGCCTGGGCTTGCTATTCCCTGGCTGCATGATGGTAGGCAGAATTCTGCTGTCCCTAACTGCCATCTTCAGAAAGGGACTAGGAACACTTACCTCTCATGGTTACTGAAGGAACTGTAACCATTGGTTGTTCCTGTATCTGGCATAACAGAGCGGTGTCTGTTAGACATGGAGGTGAGTTGGGCACTGTACTAAGATGCACTGATAATGAGTAATGCTAATTCAGGCCTTATAACAACACACTGGGGATAGAAATAGTCATTGTTACAATTAACACATTGGAGTCCTAAGCATCCTACCAAACAGCAAACAATTACACTCTTACCGTTACTTACTATACTGTGTGGTCCCCAAAACAGTGCACTGTGGGTATCGTGCCAGGGTAACCGCATGGGGCATCTAACACCAGACAGCCCCTGCCACTCAAAAGTATGAATTGAAGTCAGACAGACCTGATACCGTTTACCCTAAAAATGACTTCATTTGTGATATTTGTTTCAGTCAGGTTCCCCTGTTTCTAGAATAACAAGTATGAGTTTCTGGATTAGTGGTGCCAGTGCAGGCACATCCAATACGGCTCAATGCTTTGCTGGTCTAAGGGGCTCCCACTGGCCACCGTCTTTCAATCCACTACCAAACCTTCAGGTTTCTTATACCAAGCGTGGCCCCCAAAGAAAAGACAGACAATCCCAATACATCTCAGACCACCTTGGAAATTGCAAAGCCCCGGGGAGGGAAAGAACTGTGACTCCCACAGGCCACTCACCAGCTTATCTACATCCAAAAACAGGCTATCATCTGTGTTAATCCAAAACATAAAGGAAATAAAACAGGACAAAATGTTTGTTTGGTGTTTATCCCTGTTTCTTCCTTGTCTTCATCTGGCTGGGAGTAGGATGCGCTGGGCAACGTTTGTTAATTATGTATAATCTGTTGACCTTTAATTTTAAACCTACATACCTGCTCTTTATGCATCAACTTTCCCAACCATCTTCTGTGCCCTGAGCCCAGAGCAGAGCAGTCAGGGAGTGACTGACTGAGAAGTCACAGCTGCCCTGGAGCAGCAGTTGCTTAGCCCACAGCCCAGTAGTGTCAGGACAACTGTTCTTACCCAGGCAGCAGTGTTCACACAATTGTTTAGATATTTCTGTGCCCTTTCCCCTTATTTTATGCAAATAGACATAGTCAACTGTCACAGGAAAGCATAATTAAAATACATTTGTGACCAGCTGGAAATGGATTGCGGAGGCAAGCCAAACGGACAAGATGGAATTGAGAATTTCGTGCTTCGGTTTAATTCTGCAGAAAGAGAACTCTTGGACCCCATCCCAGATGAGAGGTCAATTATCCAACTTTCTCAGCTATATTCGAGGACACCTTCTTCAGAAGGCTTTGTCTGTGGTACTAGGAATGGACTTATACCTTCCCATAGACAAGGAGACAGACCAAGAGAATTGAAATGGTTTGCCCATGTTCACAAAGCCAGTGGACAGGCTCTTCTGAGTTCTGGTCACTCAACCCCCAGCCACTGTCACTGGAACAAGAAGTGGCTTTGAAAGCTTTGTAGGCAGGTGGCATCCGTTGCAAGGGAGAAAGCAGGGATCTGAACTTGGACTGTCCTGGCAAGGTCACCTGTCCACCTGTTTCCGGTGTGAGTTGGACACAGTGTCAAAGCTGCTGCTCTGCCAACTTCCATGCCACCTTCAAGCCTCTTTGAATCTCTTGCTTCAGATGCAGGGACTATTGCAGCCAGGCCACTGATGCTATCACAAACATCAAAACTGGAGGTGCCGAATGCTTTTCAACCATGACACACACCACAGGTGTAAATTAGGGGCATCTGCTCTCTGATTTTAACTGCTGCCTTCACCACATCCCGTTGGGCTGAGGCTGGTTTCAGGCTTTGAGCACCTCCCCAGGGGCAAGCAGGGACCTCCAAGCTCTTATGAGATTCTTCATGGGGATCAAGTAGGTTTATAAGCAACAAAAGTCTCCTGTCCTCTTTGGGGTAAACTACAAAGGACACACACACACACACACACACACACAGACACACACACACACACACACACACACACACATAGACTCACATCCTTCTCCCATCTTTTCTTGGAAGGGAGGCCCTTTTCTACTGGATGAAGCCAATTGCTGAAACACCAGGGTTACATGTGTTCCCTCTGCCTGGGTGGACTTACACACTTCCTGTCTCCAATCACCCTGAAACTGCAGGGCTAGTCTGAGCCCAGTCACAAAGAAAGTTGTCACACAGCCTTCGGAGTGACTAGTCTGTTGTTAGTCTTCATTGAGAACCTGTGCATTTCCTGAAGCCCTGGAAAGGCAGTTGTTCATGGAATGTAAGTAGTGGGTCATGAGCTGAACTTCCTGTCAGGGTCTTTAAATGTTCAATTTTGCTGGTTAAGTGGACATGTTGTCCCAGAAAGTTCAGATTTGATGGCTGACTAGATGGAGGAAAACAACAATGTGGTCATCTGAACAGGGGCAGAAGATCTCCAAGTGCAGAGAAGGTTCTAGAATCTGCTGCCCACTGACTTGTCATTGAGCCTGGGAGATGGGGAGAGTAGGAAAGGCTTGAGACCCACCCACTTGCTATTCAAAAACTATTCTTTCCCAGCTCCTAAGTGCCACTGTTGCAAGGCAAAATACTAAGATGTTCTCTTAACTTTTCTTCTTCTGCAAGAGTATATACTTACTATTGAACTGTTCAGAGAATATAGGAAATTACAAGAGAGAAAATAAAAGTCATATGAAGCCCTGCCGTCTGAAGTAAACACTATTAACATTCTAGAAATATCTTCTGTGGGGCATTGCTTCACATTAACAGTCACACATACAGTCTTAAATTTTTCTGTTTTTTTTTTCTTCGCATCTTTATTTTGTTCTTGTTTTTTTTTAAATCTGCACGCTCACCCCATCAATAATCAAAATAACAAAGAAAACATTATGTATTCATTTTGCTGTCTGAATCTGAGTCTTTCCCACATCTGCTAAGATTCTTCACTAAAATAACAAACTTAACCATGATGTCACCTCTACACAAAATTTCAATGTTACTGGGCAACTATGGTTGGCCTTCAGTGCCTGCCATGCTAGCTGTCAGTTTGTCTTCTGCATATGGCATCTCACCCAAAATCTCCAGCTACAGAGCACCCTATTAGAAATGCTCAAATAAAACCTCACCATTGGCAGAGGAGCCCATAAGCCCAGGGAAGAAGGGGGACATCCCAGTGACATAGTGACCCACTGGCAAAATAAGACTAAAACCATGGGGTCAGGCTCCCGTGGGATCAAGATGACTCCTCTGCCAAGGATCCTGTCCCTGAGAAACTGGGACCCATGCCAGGTGATGTCTGTGTCCTAAGCAGTCATTTTCCCTCTCTGGGTCACTGAGAAAAAGATGGATACCAGCTTAACTCTTTGAGCCTCTTCTCCCATGCTCTGATGTGGAGAGCTGTGCTGTCACATATTTTATTTATTTATTTATTTATTTATTTATTTATTTATTTATTGGTTTTTCGAGACAGAGTTTCTCTGTGTAGCTTTGGAGCCTATCCTGGCACTCGCTCTGGAGACCAGGCTGGCCTCAAACTCACAAAGATCCGCCTGCCTCTACCTCCTGAGTGCTGGGATTAAAGGCGTGCACCACCAACGCCCGGCTTGCTGTCACATATTTCTAACCAAAAGAAGGTTGGGTGCAGAGACCCATGGGCTTGGGGTCTCTTGACACATTCTGATATGTACTGTCCTACAGAATGGGGCTCCTGAGCAGCAAGAGGCAAGTCAGCGGTGAGAGGGGGAAAGGCTGGAGCCCCGTGAAGGCCCAGGCCCAGAGCAAGGCTCCCCCGCCCCTGCCACCCCTGGTAAGTGATCAGCCCCTTCCAGGAGAGAGTCTAAGGCATGAGGTATTCCCTGAACCAGCCCCTTTGGTGTCTAGATGACTATTTAATTTCATTTCCTGCTGGGCCACAAGTCTACTAGTTTGGGGGCAATTGGAACCATGACTGGTCTGATGTCCTGCCCTGTCTGTCTGTCACTGTGGTCATTACCAAGGTTCTAGCAGAGACCTGATGGGAGCAGAGACTGCTGGTTCCCTTTTATAAATGAACCCTGGCCTCTCTTGTAGCTGTGTCCAAGTGTTACAGTATCCAAGTGCACACAGTGAGACTTTTACTGAATGAATGGATGAATGAATGAGTGAATGAATGAATGAATGAATACAACTTCAAACTTAGACAGGTCAAATTATTTCCTTGAAGTGACATACTAACCAGTAGAAGCCGAGAACCTAACTTTTAAAAGCTGCGTAATGCATACTAACTTTAGAAAGATTATAGTCCCTTACAATAGCACTTGCCAGAGATACTTAGAATTGTCTCTCCTGACCTCCTGCCCCAAGGCCCTTTCTTCAACCATTTAGTTCATGGTTCTAGGTTACAGTCCATCATAGTCAAGTGACAGCAGCAGGAGTCTAAGGCAGCTGGTCTTATTGTACCTACCTTAGCTACATCTCTGTTGCCTGGGGCAACTACAAGAAAAGTTTATTCAGGCTTCCATTCCAGGGGGATAAAATCCGTGGTCCATCATGGTGTTTATGAGATTTGACCACACAGGTTCATGGTAGATAATAGCTCATTATTTCATCGTTCTGCCACAGGTTGTAAGGGCTATTCCCATAATGAAAAATCCTCTTTGTGTGACTATTATTATACTAGGCATATCCTTATGTTGTGTCCCGACAAAAATGCACAGGAGTCTACCTTTTGGATAGACATCAGTGAATATTGATTGAGTTTTAAGGAAACAAAACTTTAAGATATTTTTCTTTACCAGTAAATACCTGTCTGAAACTTCTTCTTTAATGGTGGAGCCAGAATTTTGACCAAGGTGACAGGGTTTTTTCCCCTTTGAAGCTGCAGCATCTCCATTCATGGTCAAAGCAAGGATGGCAGGTGGCCTGGGGTGAATATGGTGCTCCAAGGAGTTGATAGTGTACACAGAATTTATCTAAGTAACCCTGTATGGTGGCCACCCTCTTTCCTCAGAGTGGGTCCCCACAGGTAATCTCGCCAACTGGTTCTCCAGCGTCCTTCAGTCTACCTTCCCTACAGACTGTTCACTAACTCAGTGTGCTTCTGCCCAAGGTTGTCTTCAACCACCTTGCTCCTCCATCTCCTAACCAGCTCCCAGATCAAGGTAAGAATGGGGCACTGGGGCATCTCTCCAAGCCACATCTTGTTAGAACCAGAGCGTTTGGGGTGGGCCCTATTGGGCTAGAAAGGAGTAGGGGAAGCTGGGAGCTTAAAAAAACACTCTGCACGCTATAAAGAAGACAAAGGAAGGGGTTACAGGAGTGGATCTGACACTGTTGAGGCCTTGCTTGGAGACTCTAGCTCCCAGATCCAAAAGGGCAGAAGGACTGCTGCTGTGTCCTTTCCTCTCAGCAAGAGGTAAGGTCCATTCCACATGTCCTCCATGGACAACTTCTTGCCTCCCTCTTGGCACCTATGTCCAGTCTCCACTGGAAACCTTCTGGCCACATGTGCTGGAAGTCCCAGGCTCCACTCTGCTCTATGCTGGTCACATAATAAAAAGCCTCCTTGGGTTTGAGGGCTTTGAGGGCTCCCTGGATCAGGCCTCATTCAGGACTTGCTTCCATAGCAATCCCCATCCCCCAGTCAAACCAGCCATTCCTGCACTCACTCACTCACTCACTCACTCACTCACTCACTCACTCACTCATTCACTCACAGGGAATACGGAGCCCATAGCACACTGACCACTGTGTTCCAGGACAGGGGAAGATGTCACAGTGGGGGACACACCTCTCCTGTCCTGGGAGAGATCAACTTATTACCGTTGTGGACAAAGTGCTGGAACTGGTCAGTGTTGCCATCTGGTGTCCCTTACCCGGCTAAGGACACCATCTTTCCCATCAGATAGGTGATCTTTCACTTTCTAGCAGGGGGTGTGTCATCTTTAGAATAGAGGCTCAGGGGAAGGAAATAACTGACAGCCTTTGGCACAAGTTTGACCCCTGTAATTCATACCAAACCTCTTCTCACCAAGGGAAGGTCCCAGCCTCAGGCCATACCACTCATCCACAACAATGTTAGGTCATCTGCAAGCTACAAGTCTCCAAGAGATTCTGCCACATGTTCAGCGATTGCTGGTGCCAAACAGTGATCATTTGAAAGGTGGTCCACCATGTCCCCAAGCCCTCAGCTGCTTCAAGACCTCCAGCATGTCAACAGTCCTCCAAGAAAGGGGAGGGCCAGGAAGGACAGGTGCCTGAGAGCCACTGGGAAGCTCTGGGCACTAACACCATGGGGAGGGCAGGGCTAGAGTGGTCACATGACTTCTGGACAGAGGCTGGGGAAGGATGCTGAAGGGATGCCTCAGAGGATGCAGGACCAGTTAGCTACTGGCTCCCAGACATGGGCTGGCAACAGCTGCCTTCATGTAGCTGCCCTCTCAAATCTTTGTCCAGGCCTTAGGTCTGAAAGGAAAATGAGCTAGGCAGTGAGGGCCAGCCTAGTGCTAGAGTGGACGTGTGTCTGGGTGTCACTTCCTAAGAATTCCTCCTTCGTTGTACAAAGAGTAGCCTCACGTGGCTTCCCTGTCACCATTCCTCTTAGGAGTTGGAAGAAGCCTTGTCCCACACAGTCCCCCAGACATCCACCTCTGTTGAGGACCCCAGTGGTAGCCATCTTTTCCTTGTTCTTTTCAGAGGAACATTTTGTGGTGGCCCTGTTTGATTATGTGGCAGTGAATGACAGGGACTTGCAGGTGCTGAAGGGAGAGAAGCTCCAGGTTTTGAAGAGGTAAATTTGTAGACTACTGTTTTAAGTTTGAGCCACTATTATCCCCCCCATCCCCCCACCCCTGCAAGTCTTTCTGGCCAGGTTATTTCTACCTCCAGCCTTCTCGTCTGCTGTTAAACTCTACCAAGAAGCCTCTCTGGATCCCACATAATAACTCCATTTGGCTTATTTCCTGTGTTCTTTCTCAGGACACCCTCCAGTGTCCGCTTGCGCTCTCCCCTCCCCCCTCTCCCTTTCCCCCGCCCTTTAAGCCTATACACCACAGAACCCCAAGGTCTGATTTTGTTCCTAAAGTCTTGCAGTGGGTTTGAGCTGAACCCATAAGTACCCTAACCTTTGATTCTACCTAGGTTTTCAGTTTCTCCCCTGTCAGCAGCCCTCCTGGATTTGTTTTCCTAGCCAATTCCAACTCATTCCATAAGTTTTGGACATGTTCCATCCATTAAGATGGGAGCTGCTTAGCACATTGTCCTGAGGCCAGTTGGGCTGTCTGAACAAATTTTCCCTTCCTACTCTGCACCGTGATTCCTTCTGTATGTCACATGCTACGCACAGTGGATGGGACACTCACAGAGTATCTCCTGATCACCAGGCTGTCTGTCCGTCTCTGCCATCCTGTCTCCTACCAAAAGGGGATCTGTTGTGGGGTGCTGGGAGCTGCCCAAAACATCTTGGGTGGGTCTCTGTCATTTTTCTGTCTCCCCCCTCTTCCCACTAGCACTGGAGACTGGTGGCTGGCCAGGTCACTCATCACCGGAAGAGAAGGCTATGTGCCCAGCAACTTTGTGGCCCCAGTGGAGACCCTGGAAGTAGAAAAGTAGGTGGCTAAATTACCTCAAGTCATGTCGTCAGGGAAGCTCTAGCCACACTGAGTATGGCAGGGCCAGGAAATGAGCTAATAGTGACCTTGATGAGGGATTGGGAATCGGAGGTTCTGGATCTCTTCTAACACTCTGAGGGATGCCAAGGGAGTGTCTTCCCATCTGAAAGAAGAACAACCTGCTTCCTGGCTTCTCTGGGTGAGACTATCCCCAGTGTCTGGTCCTCTCCAGAATCCATAGCAAGGTTCTATGTCCTACACCACTCCCACTACCTCCAGGGACAGTCCCCAGAGGGCTTCTTCAGCATTCTCCTCGCCAGCTTCCACACACCGGGAAGGTCCACCTGGGCCATTCACCTGCTCCCTCACATGGTGCAGACATGGACGCTCACCACTTCATGGTGGTGACACTTGCCTCCTTCTCTTCCCACACACTGTGGGCCCTGGGTTTCTCCAGAACCATGTTGTGTCAGTTATGTCTTTTGTCACTATTTAAAAAAAAATACAGTTTAAGAGAGGATTCATTTTGGCTCATGGTTTGAGAGAGTACAGTCCATCACGATGGGAAAGACATGGTCGAGTTCTTCGTGGTAGCAATGTTCAGCTGGGGATCTATCACATCTCAGTGGACCAGGAAAAGATGGATCTCCAGCAGGGAATCGGAGCTGGCTTGTTGCCTCAAGTGCCACCCGCTATGGCCTTCAATTAGACCTCATATTTCAAAGGTTCCACAACCTCCCCGAATGGCACCACTTGAGTATGGGGACCTCATACTCAAGCGTGCGAGTCTGTAGGGAATATTCTACATCTGACCACAGTGTCAAAAGACCCATGCTGAAGAGAGGGGACTTGGAAGGAATCCAGAAAACCTCTGGCAGTACCGTTGGGAAAAAAATGGCAACCTCGTGACAACATCTGGTGCAGGGGGAAGAGAGTGGATTGGGTATGATTGTGCAGACCAGCACTAATAGAGGTTACCTAACCCATGTTCTCATTTCAGTCCTGGAAAATGTGAGCCTAGAAGTTGATGGGAGGTGGGATCGAATGGGGTTGCAGGGACTTGGGGGCGTCTAACTGAACAAGATGTGAGGAACATCTCAGGATTGACTTGGGGGCGGTGTCACCAATTCTGAGGCTCACCCACTCTCGCTGTCTTCCAGATGGTTCTTCAGGACCATCAGCCGGAAGGATGCTGAGAGGCAGCTGCTGGCTCCAATGAACAAGGCTGGTGCCTTCCTCATCAGAGAGAGTGAGAGCAATAAAGGTGAGTCCTGAGTCCGGTGGCCTCACCGTCCCATATGCTGTGTGTGATCCTGAGGCCCTCCCTGAGGCCTCAGTCCAGAGTGGGCAGGAATCCTGATGGCTTCTGTCCTGTGTCCCTGGGAGCTGGCTTTGAGGCTGTCTATGCCTGCTGTTCCCTGGACCCAAGACCGACACTACTGGGACCTGGATGGCAGGGCTAGTGGAAAGCCCTATGCCACGGTGGTCATAAACTAGTGAAGTGAGGCAGTGGAGCCTGAGAAAGGAAAGTACTATATAGCTCCCAGTCCCTGGCCACAAAGATTCAAGAAGGGGGGATAGGAGGAGGGGAGGAGGGAGGAACTGTGGTTGGTACATAAAATAAATAAAAAATAATAATATTTTAAAAGAAGAGTCAAGAAGCTCAGCGACTCTTTAACAGGCATGTCAGGCAGAGGCTGGCAGGTCCCAGGAGGCTGAGGAGGGGCCTGTGTCTAGATGTAGATGGAGCAATGACTGGTGGATTAGAAGCGGCGTGGTGCACACCTTTAATCCTAGCACTCAGGAAGCAGACACAGGTGGATCTTTGTGTGTTGGAGGCCAGCCTGGTTCACAAAGCGAATTCCAGGACAGCCAGGACTGTTACACAAAGAAACCCGGTCTTGAAAAATAAACAAACAATAATAGCAACAACAAAATCAGCGGCCAACAGCCAAGATTTGGGGATTCAAATCTGCCTGACTTATTAAGTTGCTGCCTCGGGTTACTGTTTCTCCTTCCTGCCCTCCTCCTGCCATTTTCTAAATAATATCTCCCCATCCCTCTCCTGGTTTATTATATTTGTAGACAGAGTCTTGCTATGTAGAACAGGCTGACCTTTACCTTGAATTGCTCTCCTCGCCTCTGCTGGGAGCTTAGATTACAGGCATGTGCCACCACAACCAATTGATACTCCTTTCTAATGTCTTTTGTTTTGTTTTGGAGACAAAAGAAACCTCACGTGTTTTTGTGGTCAAACTCAGGACCTTAAGCACTAGTCCAGCCCTCTACTAACTGAACTACACCCCAGCTCCTTAATGCCCTTCTTATTATAAAATAGGAAGCATGTACAATGCATGCAAAAATTGTGAGTGATTATAAATTATGCAGAGCAATAAGTAAACCCTCATGTAACCACAGCCAGAAGGCAGAACATTCTAGATCTAGAAGAGCCCCTCACTCCTCCACTGGCCTCTTCCCTGAGAGGTGATTGGACTGCCTGGAGTCCTTTCTTCTTTTCCTTGGTAAACATTAGCTCCCTGTTAGCCTTCTACAATGCTGTCCCATTGCTGTTGTTTTTCATCCAACACCATGGGATTCTCCATGTGCAAACCCATGCTCCTTATAATTCCGAAGCAGAATCCCACCTAGCATTGCAAAGCCACAGCCTTCATTTGCAAGCCAAGCAAGGAGCTGCCTCAGAGTCCCATGTGACCCTTGGGATGCCCCTCAGCTTCTCAAGCAGCTGGTTGTTGCTTTCCCTCTTTCTGATGCCTGATGCCTGAAAGAGGCAGGTTTCCCTCTTTCTCTGGGAACCTTGGGGCATGGGGTCATTCCGCTCAATGACACCATTCTGTTAGGATAAATCTTTCTGCCAAAAGCCACCGAGCCCCACCACTGCGTGGGTGCTCTATGCCAGCCGCCCGCCTGGGTTAGGGCCCCAATTAATGCACAGAGAGACTTGTATTAGGTACAATGCTGCATATGTTGCAATTAGTGAGGATCCACTAATGTCTTGCAGAAGGTTGATGGAGTATTCAGTGTTAAGGAGTCTGTAAGGAAAGGGTTCAGTGGGGGAGGATAGGAGAAGAGAGAGGCTGATGGTGAGTGAAAATGACTATGACTCATACAATGTCAAAACTGTCAAAAGAGTAGAAATAATACCTCTTGCCAGGCATTGGTGGCACATGCCTTTAATTCCAGCACTCGGGAGGCAGAGGCAGGCAGATCTCTGTGAGTTCAAGGCCAGCCTGGTCTACAGAGCGAGTTTCAGGACAACCTCCAAAGCAATACAGAGAAACCCTCTCAAGAGAGAGAGAGAGAGAGAGAGAGAGAAATAATACCTCTTAAAAAGAAACAGTGAAGCTATAAGAGATGGCTCAGTAGTTAAGAGCACTTGCTGCTCTTCCAGAGGAGCCAGGTTCAATTCCCAGCATCCACATGGCAGTTTATAAATGTCTGTAACTCCAATCCCAGGGAATTTGATGCTTTCTTCTGGCCTCTGAGCCCTGTACACCTGGTACACAAATAGTAAAGCAAGCAAAACACTCATATACATACAATAAAAATAAATGTTTAAGCCAAGTGTAGTGGTGAACACCTTTAATCCAGCACTCAGAGGCAGATGGATCTCTGAGTTTGAGGCCAGCCTGGTCTACAGAGTGATTTTCAGGACAGCCAGGGCAACACAAAAAGAGAAACAAACCCGTACTTCTCCATATGCCCCAGGCAGCCCAGACATTTCCCAAAGGCAGGAGGCCCCATGGACATGGAGCTGACAGTGTTGGGGTGCTCTTTAAGAATACCCAGTTGCCATCAGGTAGGCAGGAGCTTGGAGGGCTTCAAGCTTCAGGAGCTGTATCTAATGAAGGAAAAGAAAGGAATACTTTGGCGTAGAGCCAGGTGCCTGCACAGGTGCAGCATTCCGGTGAGAAAAGTTCTTGACCTCACTGTGCTGGTGTGAGGACAATGAACTTAGTAGAGCCTGCTATCGGGCCTTGGAGACCGAGGCATAGTTGCAAGGAGCAGGATGGAGTGGGGAAGTCTGCTCTATCCGATGGAGGGCTAAGGTCCAGGGCAAGGGCCGTGGCGACCTCAGGGTATGTTGGACAGGTGTGCAGCCTCCTGGCATTCTGTCAAAAGTAGGTTGTGAGGGACAATGGCTGAGAAAGACCCAAGTGGGGAAGAGGCTTGAGACAGAAAAGCACCCAAAACAATCAACCCCTCCCCCCTCCTACGCACTCAATATCAAGGTCCTCATGCAGAGAGGTGTCCAGGCCTGACCCCTTGTGGCAGAGGGTGGGACTGCTCTTCAAAGGTGTGTCCACAAAGAGGGTAGGATGCCCCCGCACCCCTAAGCCAGCTACTAACTGTCCATTGACCTCCATTCATTGCCCCTATATCACAAATAAAGAGTTTGAAAATGAGAGATTCTGTGGCAGCCACAGGACTGGACAGGGGTGTTTTATAAAGACTCAAGGGTAAGTTTCTTAGCCGAAGCTTCTTCCTTCCTATGTACTGACCCCTGGCCACCTGCTTCCTTGTCTATATGAAAATGTCAACGGTGTGAATTTGGACAGACCTCTGGCTAACAGCTTACTATGCTTCTCAGAAGGGCATGGAATTGGAGGCCCTAACTCGCCATTTCTCTGGGGAAGAAGTCATCATCCCTCAAATCAAAGATATAAAAGTTCCAAGTCCCCTGGCAACCCTCCATTTCTCAGTATCTCAGGCACCCCAGTAGAGGGCCCATGTACAGCTGAGAAACAGCCCTGTCTGCCTCAGAGTTCCTCATTCCCTGGCAGTTTAGGGACTAGAGGGACAGTCTGGGTCAGACAGCCAATAGGGAGTGTTATAGGAGAGTAGAGCGTAAAGACAAAAGGAAAGAGAATTCGTGCTGAAATGGCTGAGAACAGGATATCGAATTGGGGGTACCTTTTTCAGATCGCAGGATCCTCACCCCTAGTCCTGGGCTTACATTCCTGCTCACTTCTCATGTGTCTATTAACTCCCTAGGTGCCTTTTCCCTGTCTGTGAAGGATGTCACCACCCAGGGGGAAACGGTCAAGCACTACAAGATCCGCTCACTGGATGACGGTGGCTATTACATCTCCCCTCGGATCACCTTCCCCACCCTCCAGGCCCTGGTGCAGCACTATTCCAGTAAGAGGTGTTGAGGCAGTAGGGTCCTGGAAGAGCTCTTGGGTTCTCTTATTGTATGAGTCCCAAACTATATGAATCAACTGGGTGGGGGTCCACCAAATAGACTTAAGGAATTGACAACTTTCGGTTTGGTGATCCAAGGTCAGTGGCCTAATGCTTGACATGGGGTTACTTGAAAAGTAGCAAGGACCTGAAGTCTCAGGGAGTGCAGGTTCCAGACACCATGCCCTGCCAGCTACAATGGGAGGGAGGAGACAAGGGACCCAGCGGGGGACAGTGTGATACCTAAGGGAAGTTTGCTCTGATGGCCGCTGGCTGCTCTTTTCTTCTCCGATACAGAGAAAGGGGATGGTTTGTGCCAGACGTTGACCCTGCCCTGTGTGAGCCCTGCCCCACAGAATCCCTGGGCACAAGATGAATGGGAAATTCCCAGGCAGTCTCTCAAGCTGGTCCGGAAACTTGGGTCTGGGCAGTTTGGAGAAGTCTGGATGGGTGAGTTGTGGTAATCCAGGTCCCCTCTCTCTACTCTGTGTCCTGAGCTGAAGTGACCTTGGAGGCAGACAGCTCCATGTGGGCAGCACACCCCCTTCCCTGAGATGCCTTGAGAGACAGAGGCACAGCTATGTACCTTTACAGATAATAAGGCCCGGATGCCAAGGGGCTCACCTCATTGCTCTATCCTTGTTGTAGAAGAGAATTGAATCCAGCTCTTCCTAATTTTAAGCCAAGTCCTCTTTCATTCTCAGTTGGATACTAGCTTTGTGGCTGACTTATGTGTACTCGGCCATTTTATTCCAACTCCCCAGACAGAAGCCATCCATCAGGCATTGGGAGCCAAGAGCCAGGAGGCAGGAGCTCCAGGGTCTGTGCAGAAGTCACACTTGCTGGTGTGTGACAGTGGGAGCTCAGGTCCCAGTGCCCACACCATTCCATCATAGCTGCTGCCCACTGCTGCTTACTTACAGCAGTGTAGGAGCATAACACAGACTCTGTCTTATTCTGCTCTGGCCCATGTATCCGGGGCACAACTTCAAAGTCCCATTCTGATGCCTCCCAGTCTCACACCCAGAACTGAGGCTCCACTAGTGGGAGCTGCAGACCTTGCCCTCACAAGTCTCAGTACTCTGGGTAGAGCACTCCCCAGCCATTGCCTTATACCCATTAGTGGGTGTCATCCCAGTCCCTCAGACTACATGAATCTGACCACAGCCTGAGGATCCATCATGGGATTTGCACAGACAGGCTGGCATCTTACACAAGACTTGTACTCCCATCATCTCTCTCAGGGACTACATGTCCCAGCTTGGACCTTGGACCCACACAGAGTAGGGCTTGAATCTGTGGTGAAGGGCTTTCTTCAACGTCTAATTGGCTCCTTCACTCTCCTGCCCCATCAGGTTATTACAAAAACAATGTGAAGGTGGCCGTCAAGACCCTGAAGGAGGGAACTATGTCTCCAGAAGCTTTCCTGGGCGAGGCCAATGTGATGAAAACCCTGCAGCATGAGAGGCTGGTCCGTCTCTATGCCGTGGTCACCAGAGAGCCCATCTACATTGTCACTGAGTACATGGCCAGAGGTGGGGCCCTCCCTCTCTCTGCAGGACAGGACTTAGAGGGCAGAAACAAGAGTGGAACATGGCGGTGGATTTGTCTGGTCTGGGGGTTTCTAGGGGGATCTGTAAGCTTTATCTTATGAGAGGGGAGGCTAAGAAACAAGGTAGAATCATTTTCATGGAGCTGTGTTCTTAGCTCAGTCTTCCAGAACATGGGTTTTGCTTCAGGAGTGTGCTCCAGAACCTCGGTTTTGTTTCTGCAGCACACACATCATATTTTGACCCCCCACTATAATGGACAGAACCTTGCAAAGTAGGAAGAGTCATCAGCTGGGCATCCAAAGGTGGACCTAGTAACCCAACTCCACCTCTTCCCAGCTATGGGAACTTGGGCAAGCCTGTGAGCATTTCACAGTAAGGGTGACAAGGAAGATGGGGACCTGGCAGCCTCTGTATGGGGCCCAGCAGCCTCTGCAGTGTCTCCTCAGGGGACAGCTGGCCAGGGATCAGACCTGTCTCTAACTTCTACTTAAGGATCTCACTCCTCCTGTGGCCCTGATATCACCTTGCTTCCTGTGGGTCCCCAGTGTGACCATGCTAATTATAATAATTGTCACCAGGGGAGCCGGCATCACAGACTGTGCTGGGTGCCTGACTCCAGGCTGTTTTCAAGACTACCTACCGGGCAGAGGAGGAGTCACATTTTTTACCTTCCCCAGCTCTCCCTTCTGGTGTCTTCTTGATAATGCTTCCCTCAGGGGAAGTCTCCATCAAGGAGGGAAGTGGACCAAGGAAGAAGACACATGGGAACATCATGCTTGGGAAGGACCTTAGGCCCAGAGCTGGCATTCAGTTCCAGTTCCGCTGACCCAAGAGACCCAGACAAGCCCCTGAACTTGACTGAGAGTTAACTTTTGGAAGTCTAGGGAGGGAGTGTTTCCATGAAGTATGAGGCTTCTCAGCCATAGACAGACCCTCCATGGACCAGAACAGCAGAGCCAGGGTCTAGCCACTGTGCGGTTACTGTCTCTCTTTTCCTAGGATGCTTGCTGGATTTTCTGAAGACAGATGAAGGTAGCAGATTGTCCCTTCCAAGGCTGATTGACATGTCAGCCCAGGTGGGTGAGCTATGAAGCAGAGGCAGCTGGGAGGAATGTCACCCTCCCACCTCTGACTATACTGAATTCCCTGGTGAGAGACCAGGTTGGTCAGAAGTGGGCTGGATGTGGGCTGGGTTGTGAAGGATAGAAGCCTGACGTACTAAATGTATAAGCACCTAGAGGTGGACAGATGAGAGGCTGTGGCTTTACCACCCAACCCTGCCTCTTCTTAGCCAGCAAGAAGGGGATGGGATAAAATCCCACCTTCTTTCTCTAGGGACATTCCCATTACATTTGCTCTTGCATGTCCTCCCCACTCCACTTGCCTCAGTAACCTCTTGACTGCAAGGGGATCTGGGAAATGTAGTTCCAATTCTGGGCAGCCATGATGGGAGGGTAGAAATGGCAACCAATGTTGGAAAGCCAGTGAATAGGCAAGAATTCTGTTTAGTAGGTAGGCACATATGCTTTGCTATGACTTTGTTCTTCAATACATCCATCCTGTTGCAGAACCCCTAAGTCTTTATGCAGCCCTGTAAATAGCCCTAGCCTGATGGGCAGGCATGAGCCACTCAGAGTACAAGGGATAAAACTTTCTAGACACACACACACACACACACACACACACACACACACACACACACACGTCTACCATCAGGGAATTCCAGACCTCAGCTGTCCTGTTCTTTGGTTCCCTCTGGGTCCCTTGTATAGAACTCTTCAGCTTGTGAGGTGAGAGCAGTCTCAAGATGGGAGAGGTATCTTTCTCCCCCGGGGATTCTAGCTGAGGGGTCTAACTGGCAGGAAGACACATCTGGTGGCTCTAAGGGCAGCTGTTAAAAACTGGAACTCTCAGCAAGAAGGCTGTGGTCTGTGGTCAGCCTGTGAGACACACTGTCAACACATACCGAGCCTTCTTGCCCACACTTTAACCCACAAGCCCGCTTGCCCACTTTTAACTTCCTACAGCGTCCCATATTATCTGCACCTGGTATCAAACTCAGGAACTGAGATCACAGTGTCTCTTTTTTCCACTGGGGTAGCAGAGACCTACTGAGGCAGCTGGTAGGATGGGTGCAGAAAGTGAACCCTGGCCACTGGCTTTGAGGCAGGCACTTGATGGTTGGTAGCCTGCCATTCCTTTTTCTTGCCTCTCCTTGCCCATTCTCTTTTAATCCCACTGCACAAAGACCCGCCCCCAAGGAAAAACTGGGCTCTCTCCATGACACAGCCACAAGGACAGTGTCTGTTCAGCGCCCTGTCATCCCCGTCTATTCTGTGCAGACTGCCCTGAACTCTTCCTGTCTGAAGATTCCTATTCAGTGCCTAGCACCCACCCTTGTCAGAGGTCATGTCTGCCAAGGTTTTCCTAGACAAGGCAGTTATTGGCTCTTCTCTTGGGCTGTTTGTTGCTCATCGATGGATGAACGAGCCTTTTAGTGCCCTTGGGTACAAAACACCAGAGAAGAGAGCTACCAGAGAGCACTGGCTCCCCTCTCCTGTAGCATCTTTTCCACAGAAGCAGATTGGCCTACTGTCTTCTATGTTTATGTAGTTTTTATTTTTTTTTTAAGTGGATCAATCAGTGTTAGTTAACAATATGAGCACCACCAGTGCTGGCTCCGGCTTCCCAGCCCTCACAGCCTCACACTAGCACATACATACTGGCTGAATGTCTTCACAAGGGAGTTAATGAGTAAATGAGGAGAAGCAGAGCATGTGGAAACAGAAAGATATAGGACCAGGGGCTGGGGTGTGGCTCAGTAGCAGAGAAGTTGTGAGTGTATGCACCTGGGTTCCTGAGCAAGGAGGGTCTGTTCAGAGGCCAGCAGCCTGCCGGAACAGATGACAACTGAGGTCACTGATCCATCATCAGTGAGGGACTAAAGCCTTAATGACCCCGCACGGGTGCTTGGAACAGACAAGGCTCCATCTCCATTGCCCTGGATTCTACTCTCACCCAGCCCCCAAGTGCTCACCTGGAGTAGGTGCAGGTTCAGGGCCTTGAACACAATCAGCTCACTCAACACTGATCCTAACTGTGTGTCTAAGAGATGGCTTGTTAGTTCCAAGACAGAACTGTGACACCCACCCCCAAGGAAGTGACACAGCCTGTTGAACATTAGTGATTCCAAGCATGGTTGTCTCCTCTGAGAGAAGTGTCCACTGAGGGGGTCAAGCCTGTCCTTTGCTGCTATCCCTGTACACACTGTTCATCCTTTCTTCTCCCTGTCTCATAGCCCCAGGCTTCTGCTATTCCTGGCCTGCAGAACCTTGGAGACATTGCCTGGAAAGAAAGGACAGGGGTGGGGATGGCACCCTCGCTATTTGATGACATCTTCTCTGCTGTCCTGAGCTCTGGGCTGGTCTCATGGGGAGACTGGGTGCTTCCTCTCCCTCCTCCCCACTCAGCCTTGTTCCCCATCACCTAGGGGATGTAGGCTGGCCCCACATACAGGCTGGTGAGCTCCATTCTTGCTGTTCTTCACCATGTGGCCTGTCCCCTCAGATCGCAGAAGGCATGGCTTACCTCGAGCGCATGAATTCCATCCACCGTGATCTGCGGGCAGCCAACATCTTGGTGTCTGAGACCTTGTGCTGCAAAATCGCCGACTTCGGCTTGGCCAGGATCATCGACAGTGAATACACTGCCCAAGAGGGTGAGTATACTCTCCCCCGATACACAGGAAGGCCTCTGACCTTCTCAATTCCCTGGGGCCCCTTGAATGCCTCCTGGGTGCTGGATATGTGCAGGGAGACCCATGGCCTTGTGTTTGCTGAGATGCTGGCCCTTTCCTGGCTGGTTCAGCACTTCTTTCCCTGGATAGAAGGAGGCGGGTGGAGAAGCACCTCAGTCATAGGAGCACCTTGGGATTCTTCATTCACAATGGCCTTGGAATGCTGAACTATTCCTCCCAGCCTGGAGAACCCAGTGACCCTCAGAGGTGTATCTGAGTGTTAGGTTTTCCTTTGCAGGAAAGGACTGATAGAAGCACAGACCAGTTAAAATGGCTCACCCATGCCATGGTCCCTGCCACTAAACAAGGCCACATGAGATAGGCAAGGACCCTTCCCTCCCAGAGGGAAATATGCTCAGGGCTGGAGTCATAGCTTGGTTAGCAAGTTGCTTCTGGGGCATGTACAAAGCCCTCAGTATCTTGTCCAGCACAGTATAGACAGGGCATGGTGGTGTATAACTGTAATCCCAGCTCTCAGAAGGTGGTAGCAGGAAGGTCAGGAGTTCAAGGTTATCCTTGGCTACTATCAAGTGTGAAGCCAACCTGGGATACACAAGACCCTAGTTCCAAAATCCAAAACCAAACCAAACCAAACAAAAAACCAGATGGAAGTATGTATTGGTAGCCCAAAGGTTTGACACTGTTTTTAAGGATCCTAGAATAGTGGCAATCAACTGTGTCTTCCTATACCCTTGTGTATCTGCATCCTGCAAGATCCCCAGGGGGAAAGACAGGAAGGTGCTGGGTGTAATCAGATTTTTCTTTGGGCTTCCAGCTCACAAATAATGACACGGAGACTTATTAATTATGAAAGCTCAGCTTTAGCTTAGGCTTGTCCCACTAGCTCTTGTAACTTACACTAGCCTGCTTTTATTAATGTACATTTTTACCATGTGGCTTTTTACCTTTCTTTCATCCTGTATGCCCAACTCTTTTTGGCATCTCCTCTGCACCTCGGTGATCCCTCCCACTTCCTCTCTCTGCCCAGACGTCCCTCCTATGCCTTCTGCCTAACTATTGGCCGTGCAACTCTTTATTACCCCAATCACAGCCATATACTTTTCACAGTGTACAAATATCCCTCAACAGCTGGGGCTGCTGTGGGACAAGGGTGGAGAGTTGGCAGTTCCTGGAACTAATACACTTTCCTGACAGGGGCCAAGTTCCCCATCAAGTGGACTGCCCCAGAGGCCATCCACTTTGGCGTGTTCACCATCAAGGCTGATGTATGGTCCTTCGGAGTCCTGCTGATGGAGATTATCACATATGGCCGTGTTCCCTACCCAGGTAGGTACTGTGGCTGGACTTCTCACCCTCATCCTGGAAGATCCAGACAGCGACTCCCATCCTCAGTGCCTACAGGTACCATGTATTGGTCAGAGCAGGGTCCTGCCACAGGGACGGAAGCACAGACCTGTATTTTGGTTGTGGACTTCTGTCTCCTTGCTAGCATTGCTCAGGGCCACAGGCTTCATCCTTTCCTCCCACAGAGCTCATATGGATCCCCAGGAGCAAGCACAGTAAATGCTAGGGGACAGCTTGTAGGTTGAGGACAAGATTTTCAGCTTTCCCCCAGCCCTCAGGGTGGGATCTCTGAGGTGGAAAACAAAAGGCAGCCTTAAATATGTCACCAAGTCTTTCCAGTCACCAAGGCTGAAGAGATGGCTCAGAGGTGTGTGTGTGTGTGTGTGTGTGTGTGTGTGTGTGTGTGTGTGTGTGTGTGTAGTGCTTGATAGGCAAGCAGAGGACCTGATCCTGGTTCCCATGAACCCAGGGGTAACACTGGGCACAGCAGAGCAGGTCTGCAATCCCGGCACTCTTACAGTGAGATGGGGGAGAGATAGGAGAGGTTCCAGAAGCTCAAAGGCCACCTAGCCTGGAGTATGCATTGGCAAATAACATGAAGAGACCCTGCCTCAAACAAAAATGAAAGCAACGATAGACACTGGAAGTTTGTCCTCTGCCCTCTGCCCTCTGCCCATTGTTCTGCTCTCACTCACACACAGAGATTAGGAAAAAGAAATTAGATGGCCCCACAGCTGGATGTAACGGCTCAAGCTTGTGATCCCAGCACTTGGGAGGCTGAGACAGATAGATCTTGAGTTCAAGGCTAACCTGGGCTATATGAGAAAACCCTGTTTAAAAAAAGTGGTACAACCCCAACACCTATGTGACCTTCCAGAGTTAGACTGGCCATAGTGTGTCAGAGCCTGCTCTCTCCCATCTAGTGCTGGTCTACTTCCCCTAGGGCCAGTGACTGTACCCCTGGGGTGCCATCTGCCCTGAAGCACCCTGTCCACCCTCCTGCAGGAATGAGCAACCCTGAGGTCATCCGCAGCCTAGAGCATGGCTATCGCATGCCATGTCCGGAGACATGTCCACCGGAGTTGTACCATGACATCATCACTGAGTGCTGGAGAGGCCGGCCAGAGGAGAGACCCACCTTCGAGTTTCTGCAGTCGGTGCTGGAGGACTTCTACACAGCCACGGAAGGCCAGTATGAGCTGCAGCCCTAGCCACACATGGTTCTACAGGGCTCCCTGCCCAAGCCTCCTACTGGACGCTTACTTTGGGTTAATATATTCATACCTGGCTCTTCTTCCGGACCAGACAGGCTTCAAAGTCAGGGTGGGGACAGCATGTCTACTTTTCAGATGAGGGAACCAGGAGACAAAGGCGGCCTCACAGTAGGGCACAGACTCTCAAAGCAGAGCCTTGGTTCACTCTTCACTGGCTGTGTGCCTTTGGGAAGTTACCTAGCCACTCTGTGTCTACTGTTCCTTGAATGTAAAACAAGAAAGGATTGTATTAGAACTTACCTCCAGTTGTGTTCGGGCCTGGGAGGGTGCTGAGCACTGCTGAGTCTGAACTGTTAGTGATGGACAGTGTGTGTAAGGCTGTTGGAACACAGAGGGTGGCTGATGGCAGGCAGCCAGAGCTCCTACTTCTCTGGAGCCTCAACAGCAAGTGCCTCCCTGTCTGCTGCTCCAGACCCCCGGGGCCAATCCTCCAGGTAGCCCTGGCCTGGCTGTGCCCCCGCACTTTGGGACTTTTCTATAATAAACCCATGAGAGTTTTACCTTTTTCCAGGTCTTTACTGGTGACACAATCAGATGTGACACACAAGGCCTATGTAGGAGGTGGGAGCACCCTAAGCGCCTCCCTCCGGCATCTAACTCCCAGCTAAGGACACTGAACACAACTGGCTATGTCTTTCCTGGCCAGCAGATGGCGATCTCACCACACAAACCGTGTGTCTGGAACTCCTGGGCTCCATGGAAGCAAGTTCCTTGCTCTTTGAGTTCCCCCAGAACAGCGACAGAAAACCATGAGATGGGGCGGGGAATTCCCCCAAGTGTAGCAGCTCTCTTACCTGTTTGTCTGTATCCCACACATGCTGTTTTGTTTATATAGGGGTTTGGGGGGAGCAATTTAAGTTTATAGAAAAATAAGCAGAGAGAGTCCAGTCTCCATAAACCATACACCCTGGGCCCTTTTAGTTGTTAACATCCTGCGATAGTGAGCACACTTACTCCTCTCGAGGGGCTGATATTGACACACTTTACACCGGGGTTCACACGCTGCGCTCTGTGTTCCACAGAAGCTCCAGGGCACGGATCCATCAAAATCAAATTATACAGAATAGTCTTCCCGACCTAGGAATCCCTCGGTATCTCTGCCCTAAGCCTCCCTGCATGCTGAGGTTACAGGCACCCACAATGATGTTTGGCATTTTACATGGTCGCTGGGGATTCAAACTCATGTATGCAGAGCCAGCGTTCTCATTAAGCCCGTTCCACGGCCTGTGGCGTCGTATTTAAATATCTCCAGCCGGCACTAATAACCTCCCAGGATCCAGATCTGGCTGAGTGGAGTGGGCTGCAGGGACCTATTATTTCCCAGGAGTTCTGACTCCATGTGAACGCTCTGTGGCTCTTCCGGCTCCGGTGAAGAGGTGACATCAAAGGCTGGCTCACTCTGGCAAAGCAGAGGCCTTTGCCCTTCACCCTGGGCCAGGTGAGGCTGGAGCCCTTTATAGACGGGAAGAGTTCTGTCCACAAGGGGGCGCGCTTTCCCCGCATTGAATGGAGGGAGCTTCCCTTGTGTGTTCCACATCCCAACCATAAGGTGACACAGGAGAGTGGGGGAGGGTATGTAAAGAGACAGGGTGAAGCAGAGAAGATGAGAAAAGAGGAGGACTCTGGGGAGGACTCATCTTGCTAATGGGAGGGAAGGTGCTGTAGAGTGCAGTGTTCTCCCACCATGGTGGTGGCCATGTGAGACACTGGCAAGGGGCCTGTTCCTGAGACGTCTGATCATGCGACAGTTGCTCCCAGGCCCAGAGCTCTGGTGAAGGATACACACTGAGCCTGGGAAACCCAGGACCACTATTACCTGAGATAGGCATTTGTTTTCCCAGAACCAGGCCACATCAACCTACAAAATGAGATACAATGGGTCTCTGGGATGAGGTGAACCCTGAGTTCAAGTCCAAGCACTTCCTCTCACAGAATATGTGGTACGGAGCATCACACCTCTGACCCTCAGTTTCCCCATCTGTGAAACGGGCACACACACACACACACACACACACCAGGTGTGCTGTGAGGTTTCGAGGTGACGGTTCACCCGTGTGCGGCACTAATTTTAGAGCCTGTGTTAGAGGCTGTTGTAGGAATGCCTGATCCATCCATATTATAGCCACAGAGCAGCCTGGGGGCTCTGTTCTGTAGGCCCTGGGTGACTACATGCTTTATGAGCTTAGAAAGCTCATAAAGGCTTTCTAAGAACCCTTTCTTGGGCACGCAACCCCCTTTGGGGCTTCACACTCTGCCACTGCACTTGGCTGGCTTCCTTCCACATTTATCCAGGGTCTGGGGCATGGACAGCACTTTCCAAGGGTGTGACTTCGAGGAAGTGACTCTGTTCCTTCTTCCTCCAAGTCTGCTGTCCCTTGTGTGTCGATGGTAGGGACATACCTCTGTTGAAAAACTGTTTGGAGAACTCGAGAGCACTCTGAAGACGCAGTGGGGCTAGCCCAGTGGCTGTACCCAGGCATTCATTTCTCACTGTCCTGCCAACTGCAAATCCAAGGTCAGAATGTGTTGGAATCCCACTCCTTTCTGAGGCTAAGTACTATGCCACTTAGTGACATGTCTTCGTCCCCTTGTCTGTTGGTAGACATTCTGTGATAACCCAGCTGTGAACATATGTGCCTTCTGGACCCATCGCTAGAATAAATGGCCATTTGAGGCTTGATTCTGAGGAACCAATATACAGAGGTCGCACCGTTTTTCTTCATCCACTGTGTCTGAGGTTCCAGCTCCTCTGCATCCTCATGGCACTTGTGGCTTTATGTCCCTCTGCTTTCTTCTGTTTTAACAGTACTTGTGCTAATGGGCTGAGGGGGCGGTCCCATATCATTTGTAATAACCCAAGTTGTCTTGCTTTTGGTACCTGGACGTCCTCAGTCCAGAGGTGTTTTGATATTGTAGGGTGTATCACATGCTCCCAGTAGTCTCCCGCTGCCTGGGGCCTCTGCACTTTGCTGTCTCACTGGATCCCAGGCATGGCAGTGCCGTGGGCCAGGCTGTGAGGCCCAACTGTGCAGGTCCTGATTAGACTGCTTCAGACCCTGCCTACTTGATAGGCTGGCCCCATTTTGTCCTGGGGCCCACCTGCTGCACACATGCTCACATCCCCACTCAGAAGTGTCACTATCAGTCAAGACATGGGCCTTGTTCTGGGGCTTTGTCTCAGAGTGATAAAGAGAGACACACAGTACAGAAGGCAGAGCAGGAAACTGCAGGGACACCCAGACCTCCCACAGGCATAGCTCATGGGCATAACCCACAACCCAGCTAGCCTGGAGCATCACTCAGAAAGGTTGGCACCCCACACAGTCTTCATTCCATGCAAATGGGAGCTTTACAATCAGCATTGAGTACTAAGTGCCAGTTTATACAACCTCGGGAGGTCCTCATGCTACAGGTGAGCACAGAGAGGCTAAGTTAACTCACCACACAGCTAGAAAGAGGCAACCATCTTTGGAGAGAGAATGTGATGATCCCAGACTTAGGAAGCTTGCAGTGTGCTGGATCAAGAGAGAGAGGAGTGAGCTTCCTCCGATTTTATATGGTCCTTGCTGGCTTGTCTGTCTTCCATGGTTGCCTTGTAAAAGATAACGGAACACAGTCCAAAATGCTACCTGGAAAACTTTCGTCTATTCCAGCATGAGCTTGAGCCTCTCACAGGTAAGAAACTGAGGTCGAATGAGGCCCTGGGGTGGCATGGTGAGATCTGCTTGGCCAGTTACCTCAGCTATTTGGTGAGAGACGGTGGCTTGCTCTGGGTTCTTCGGAGAGTGGAAATATGTGACAAAATAGACACTTATGAACTCCCCAACCAGACTGAGAACTGAGAAGTTCCGGTTCCATAGCCAGCACTAGGTGCTTCTTTTCCAGCACAGGGTAGTGTCTCTAGAACAATCACTCCTACAGACGAGCTGCATTTGGAACAACACAGCTCTGCACATCTATAGGGCCTTCCTGTGCTGAGTCTGGCCTTAGATATCTTCACTTATCTAGACAACATACAGAAAGAGACACCTAGACTATGACTCACCACTGTACCCCTAAGAATTAGGGATTAGGACCTTGAGTCCCAGTACCCCTGAATGCCTAGCACTGTGGGATTCAGCTATAGGCGTCAAGGATAACATTCATGAGACAAATGGGGAACAGGGGATATACCCCAAGACTAATGAGGTTCCAGAAAATGTTTTTACAGAGGTTAAGCAAACTCCAGGTCAGCAAGGGAACTGAGGGGTCACGGAAAATGACAGGAAGCAAGGAAGAGAGATGCAGGCCTTTGGCTGGCGGACTCTGCTGCTGGATGGTGTCCCAGTTGTCCCTGTCCTAAAGAGTCCCTCTTCATGAGGTCATCATCCCATGATTCATAGAGTCACAACTCTACTGAACATCACTAGAGAGTGTCTGGGACACTGCTGAGCTAAACTTGTAGGTGCACAAGGCATATATCTAGCTGTCATGGAAGGTGGTGAGTTTATTACTTTCTGAAGTCACACTTAACATACAGGAACAAGACAGGGTCCCTCCCAAGGAGAGCTTCTGTCTTCACCCCTCCATAAAGCAAGAATACTATGTTCCTAAACAAGGATGCTAGGGCATCCCCAGGATAACAGTGCCACTTCTGTGTCACCGTGTCTAGGCTTCACACATGTTCTTCTCAGGCCACTTCTCAGCCCTGGGGTGTAGGCTGCAATTCTCTCATTTTGTGACGAGCAAACCAAGACTCTGAAGGTGAAGTTCCTGCCAGTCTTCCTTGCTGGGACCCTGACAGGTGGGCTTAGCCTCTCCCTGACTCTGCAGAGCCTTCTTCAGTGCCCAGTGTCCTGGGAGAAGTGGGAGCAGATAACACAGACAGCTGGGGCCTGGGCAGGTGACCGACTTAGAATTTGCAGAGCCTGAACTCAGCTCCCATCTTACTGTGACTCCCTCCCTTGCTGTGTATGGGAAAGCCATGGAAGAACCAGCTAGGAAGGAGTCGCCCCTTGCCTCTCCCTCAGATGGACTCGGGCACCTTGGTCAGTTACTTCTCTTCTCCATCTTGTGGAGAATTTTGTGTGATGTTGGGAAAATGCCAGGCCCAGGGTTCTGCGTACAGCTGGACACCATCAATACATACACATTTCCTTCCCTCGGACACATTGAAAGGCAAAACCAAGCCATATAACATCTTCCCTGGAGTCACCTGGGGGTCTTGCCTGCCAGATTCTAGCTCCCCCAAACCCCTAACCTATTCTCCCTTATGTCCACCTTGTACTTTGGCCCCTGGACCACCAGGTCTGCGTGTGTGGGCGGCATAGGCTGAAGGAGGCTCACAGGAGCCAGTCTCGGGGCTGGAGGGAAGATTCCTAAGGACTGATGAGGTGGAGAGAATGCTGCCCAGCAGCTGACAGGGATGGGGAGGTAGGAGAGAGCGAGGGGAGGACACTATCTCAGGCTGATGCCTTCTAGAAGGGCCAGGGTACCATCTAGGGCCATCTCTGTTGAAGCCCTTGCCAATACCAAGGTCAGTCTGCTCTCGTGGTTAAAATTAGCCTCCTGGTCATTCGCCTGGACTGCGAATGGCCTTTTCCCATGAACCTCTAGGGCTTGGGCTCTCAGAGATCCGGCTGGGCTCTGTGCCCTGTGCTCTCCAGAGAGCAGAAGGCTACATACAAGACTGTTTCAGAGGTGGCGACAGCAAGGCACAGGCATGTGCAGGTGTGTGCATAGGCTGCAGGCTGCGCATGCAACCATCCAGCCAACCCAGAGACCCCAGACAGGGAGTTACTATGGAATCCTCTTAGCTTATCGGCATCATTACCTCACTATGCTGCTTCTCACTCACCTCCCAGGTTTCCATGTGACAGCTGGTGATGTCCCTCAGCAGATTGCTGGCCCCAGTACTGCACCATAACCCCACCCCACACACCCCCACTCCCACATACCACACAGTGCTTGAATATGTACGAATATGTAAGCCAGGAACAGCAGAATGTGTCACTGGCCAGGCTCTGCCCTCTGCTGAGCTAGGTAGTGTCTGTTTCCCACTATGTCCCAGCCCATGGCACAGGAAGGGCTCCATTGTGTTTGTGCTGTATGATTGAATGGTGGGGGAGCCAATATTCTGCTCTTTTTCCACAGCCCATAGATAGTGACACATTGAATCGGAATAGCCCAGTGGAGCACGGTTCAGTCCAAGCTGGAGTGCAGGAAGAGCTGAGACAAAGAAGAATCTCCCGGCTCACAACTCTGGGCCAGACTTTTCCAGGCTCCAGCCTGCTTGCCATGTGGTCTTCTACAAGGCAGTCCCAAGTTCAGCATCCCTCTGGCAAATTCATTCTCTAAGCAGCGGCCAAACAGAGCCTGGGTGTGACATTGCCTTTGTGGTCCTTGGGACCACAGCATGCAGCCCTGTAAGGTGGCTGTGAGGATTTTCTAGGTTGTGTTTTCTCAGAGGGTGGGGGGGCGACTATGAATTAAACAGCCTAAAGCAGATGCCCTGACCATGAGTCCTGCTGGAGACTCTGAGTGACCTCTGATCAAAGTTAAAGTACATGTCATCGGGGAAGAAAATGTTTGCAGTGTCTGTATAACAAAGGATTACTGCAAAGAAAACCCAGGGTAGGGGGCTGGGGGGGCTTCCTGTTCCTAAACACCCTGGAGACAAGAAGTGATAAGAGTGGAGAAGTGCCTGGGAGAGCCCCTAACAGCCTGGAAACAGAAAAGGTGCTCGGTACACCAGCACAAGGGAAAAAGCAAACTAAACACAGGTGCATCACGTTCTGCCAGGAGACGCAAGGTGGCATCTGTGCCACCATTATACACTGCAGAGAATGCAGGAAGCTGTCATTGTCGTAAGGCTAACGGGAGTGCTCTGTGATCATACTCAGAAGCCTGTGTATTTGCGCGCGTGCACGCGCACGCGCGCGCGTGCGCACACACACACACACACACACACACACACACACACACACACACACAAAAGCAGGACTTGCAGACAGTGCTCTGATGTTCAGACATGGAAAGGCAACAGGCATGGTAAACAGCTGCTTTCTTATGAATGGGCTCTTCAATGTGTGGCAGCAGGAAGATGTGAGCCACAGGATGGGAAGCAGAAATCACACCTGCTCAGATTATCCACGTAAATTGCATCTTTGTTAGCCACAGGCTTATGTAAGTACACAGTGAAGGACCACTTGCTACCCACCCAAGAGAATCTCCTGACCTTTGGTTAGGGGGTGGATGGGCTACCTTGGGAGATAGCTCACTCCCTCTTGCTTCCCAGAGTCTTTTACCATGTGGACGCACTAATGGGTTTGGAGAAGGGAAAGGCCAGGCCTGCGGGCAATGATGGATGGGCCTGTGCAATCATCTTGCCTGGTGGCAGAGAATGGATGATGTGACCCCTACAGGGGTTGGTTCCACCCTGGAGCTCAATACCAGGCCTTGTGTAGTAACCAGGCTCCACCCCCACACCAGCCATTTCTACTGCAGTCACCCATTCTGTGTTATCTGAATTCTGCTCTTTCATTCCTCCAGGAAGGGGGAATCAGGTGGGAGGTTGGGGAAGCCCTACCACCCGCCCCAGGCAAAGGGGTGTGGTGGCTGAGGTCCTTGTGTGTGGAGGGGCCTGTTTGATGGCACCCACCAGACCTAGCGAGTCTCAAAGACAGCCTCTTTGTCCCTCTCCTTTCCTATACACCAGCCATTAAATGTGTCCTGCTGTGCACCAGCCACGAGTGAGGCAGGAACACCTTGATACATTTCTGTCAGGTAAATCCTAGAGTGCCCTTTCACAGACGAAGAAATGCTCAGAGATAGCAAGGGACTGAGTGACCAGAAAACTCGAGGCAGAGTCAGGTCCCAGGGTGCTGTGGCTATGTACACATGGGCAGACCAGGACTTCTCCTCAGGAGACAGAAGGTCCCAGTGGATCCCAGCAATGCAGGCCCTGGGTCTCCTCTTGTGCCTCTCACCCCACCAATGACTTACTCTGTCTCCCTTTCCTTGGAAGTGGGACACAGATATCATTAGCAAGTCAATCGCTGCAAATGTGAGTCTCCTGAGTGCTGAGGCAGACAGAGGAGCAGGGAGAGAGTGTTATGGGGGCAAAGCTCTGACAGGGCCTCATGGTACCCAGGTTTCTCTGAACTAAGCCAGCCACTTACCAGTTTCACTGTCCCAAACGCAAGACAAGCAAAGTAAAAATCCTTGTGGGGATAATGAAAGTGTCAGGTGTGTTCCAGCTAGCTCATGGGAACCCCGGAGTTCCCGTACCTAGAACTGAGCTCATAGTGTTGGGAACTGAGCATCTATCTCTTCATCATCACCATCACTACCATCACCATTACCTCCACTGTGGCCATAATTGTCAACCTCATCATCATCACCACCATTATCACCATCGCCTTCATCATCATCTTCTTGTCATCAGCTAATCTCTGCA
Organism: Cricetulus griseus; assembly: GCF_003668045.3. Classification (NCBI taxonomy): domain Eukaryota; kingdom Metazoa; phylum Chordata; class Mammalia; order Rodentia; family Cricetidae; genus Cricetulus; species Cricetulus griseus. Next base: position 218,395,364 of record NW_023276807.1, on the reverse strand, counting down.
CCTCTGCTTCCTCGCCTTAAAAAGAAAAGGACTGAATAATCTCTCATGTCTCTTCCAACTCTACAATTCTGACAAACCCAGGTAGAGTTTCTTAGATACTTACTGTTCCTGGGAAATAGGATTTGGCAAACTGGTGTAAAAGAGTCAGTCAGAGAAAGTTATCACTCTGGGGTAAGAATTTACAAAGCTTCCAGAGACCTGTCAAAGGTGTTTGGGAGCTCCTACTCTTTGAAAGCCAGGTCCTGGTGAAGCTGCTAGCCCTTCTCCAGGCACTTTCCTGGAAAACAGAAAGATATTCAGTTTGACAGCACAGAGGCTAGAGTGTGAGTTCAAGTTCTACCCACCCCAACCTCAAGGGCTAGTGTGGCTTCTAGGAGGACCCTGTGGGGTGGCCTCTCCGAGAATTGTGCAGGGATCTAGGATTTGGAAAAAATCCCAGGTGAAAACCTGCTGAGTCCAAACAACATGATTCTCTGTCTGCAGACGTCACCTGAGTCTGAGATTTAGCTTTGTCCTCACGTAGTTTTGAAATCACAGCTCCCTCTGGGTTCTGCTGCCATTTCTGAGGGGAAGATGGTGTCCCTATTTCAGCATAGACCCTTAGCCCCCCCTACTGGAGGACTACAAGGTCCCCTGGTCACTTCTGTAGACATCCAAACTCTGGGCTTTCTAGCTGTCATCCAAATACTTTTGCACCCTGGTTTTTAGTTTGGAGACTATATTACTCCTCCTGCCTCCTGAGGCAGGGACTACCTCTCAGAAAGCCCTTACTCTGTGTTCCCCAACTGTGGGGGGACAATGATAGATGCCTGGAAAGGCTGACTTGGGGAAATCCCACTTCCATCTTCATTCTGCCAGATGCCAGTGATGACGGCTATCTCTTGCCTGGATCGGTTCCCAGAGTATCTGACAATGCAGGGACCCATTCAGTGCCCAAGAAGAGTCAGGGGGCAATGTACACATGCTCCTGAGGAGGGACATGTCACAGGCATGGATGGGTTATGGGGAGTGAGGTGCCATGAAGGGGTGGATTTATTTGAAGACCATGAATGTGGAAGGGTGGGTGTGTCATGGGAGAGGAAAATCGGGGTGTTTATTGTATGAGGAACAGGTCTAAAGGAGGGACATGTGGGTGACACAGATCTATCTTAGAGGAATGGGACTGGAGCAGAAGGGCAGCCATCTCCTTAACCCAGGGTCTCCCGCCAACACGTCTGAACATGTTTATGAAGTCTAGAGTCATAAACTCCAGGCAGCTTGGTAGAAAGGAAAGAACAAACCAAGAAGATGGATGATGGAGAGAGGCCACAGTCTACACAGCTCTGGGCTTCAGCGGCTGTGGGGACCTACTGGATCTCCTCTGGCAGTAGGGTTGGGGGAAAAGGCTGGAATGAATTTTCATATTTCAGCCATTCATCTTCCGAGCATCTCAGTCTAGGGAACACAGTCCTTTTCCACCTCACCCAGGCCTACCTAGCAGCCATTGGCTGAGGGCCTGTCTGAAGCTGGAGACCTTACACATGTCATTCTGACCTACACCCCTTTGAGAGGGCTTAGAAGAGGAAACTGAGGCAGGGAGTAGGTGTATTAACTACCAGACTTACACGACTTTTGGCTTCTGGTTTTGTATCTTTTCCTCTCCCATTCAGTTGGTAAGGTGGGCTGACAGACAGCAGGCCTTGCTCCCCAACACCACTACTGGGAGATTATTCTGCCAAGAGCTGAGTCAGCTGGGTAAGGAGGGGCTGAGGTCAGTGTGATATGAGGGTTCCAGTTGGGATTTTCCAACAGACTCTCTTAGATTCATGTGATGCCCTCAAATATTGGGCTAGATCATATGGAACTGCCATGGGCATTGGTAAAAAGAAGGCTCAGTAGCAGAGCATCGATTTTTCGTGTTTGTGGTCCTGAGCTTGATCCTGAGCTTTGACACTGCTAACAACTGAATATGTCAACCTCATTGCTTTAATCTAACTCGATTGAGATAAAGAGCCAAGAAGCCTGTGATGGACTCTTCTCTGCAGTCTGAGACATCACCAACAGAAAGGCCAGACATCTGCGCTTCTACAGGGGCTGCAGGAGATGACCTTGGCCACCTTAATGGTGCTGTGGCTTTCTTTCTGGAGTTTCCTTGCAGCTGCGACCAACCTTCCTGAAATAATGGCTGTGTCCATAGCTGCTATCATGCACCCGAATCTGGATGAGTGCTCACATGTCTGCTGTGTTCCTTAGTCTAAAGAATGGGTCTGTGAAGAGTCAGGTGATGGGTACTCTGTCCACCAACCCCAAGGATGCTCAGCCTCCCCACTTATCTCTAAAAGTTACTGTGTTAGCCAAGTGTCCTTGGCTGAAGACTTGGGTATAAAGCCCTAACAGAGATTCCTCTGGGCTTTTCCAGGGGCCAATGGAGGAAGATGTGGGCTCCTGGAAATCCTGCTTCTGAAACTTCCTGGGGGTTAGTGACTTCACGCAGGTTACTCACCCTGACTGTGCTGTGCCTCAGTTTCCTTAGCTGTCCAGTGTGGACCCTAAAAGTACCTCCTCCAGGGGAATGGAATGGTGAGTGGAAGGGTTCAGGAGATGTGAGTTAGGCTCCATTAGAGAATCAGGTGTGTGTTTTGCACCTACTGCGGAGCCAGCACTGGCCCAAGGCTTGAGGAAGATTCATGCAGTTTCCTTTTTTTCTCTCTGGCCACCCTGTGCTGGCAGCACCATGGGTGGTCCTAGGCCACTGCAGGACTGTCTCCCTGTGATAGCTCTGGGTCACTTAGGTCAACTGGGGCTGGCAGCTGTCCACTCTCCCTGCTGCTGGGAGGGTGGTGCTGGAGGCTCAGGTCTCTCATCTCTCGGGAGACTGTGTAAACTAAGCATCCATAGCTATTTGCATGAACCCAGAAGCACTCATCTGGGAGCCTCAGGCCTGTCTGCAGCATCCCAGCATGGAGGCGCTGCCTTAGGAATCGGCTCCCCTATGAATAAACCTACAGGAACCTGTGTGTGTAGTGCATTAGAGATGTTGTCTGATGCTTCCTCTCCCAAACCCCCATAAGCTTTCCTACTTATTCATGGCATTCCCCATATTCCATCCCTATGGATTCCACAGGACCACTGTGAGCCTTAGTTTCTTATTCTGTCAACAGAGAATCATACACATATCTCCTTCCTGCTTAGCCTTGAGTAGCAGTGGACATTGGGTAGCATAGTGCCTATCATAGGACCATGGAATAGAGAACACTCTGTGAATTCTGCCAATGCAGATGCCCTTTCCCAAGATGGTAAGGGATGGACCAGAAAGGCAGCCTGTAGAGCATCGGCTGGGGAAGAGAACATGGAAGCTGAAAGGCCATTTTAGAGCTGGGCTAGCCCAGTCCCATTCTTACACTTCTCTCTGCCACACCCCATCCCCCATGTGAGTGTGTGTGTGTGTGTGTGTGTGTGCACATGCACACACACACACACAAGCATGTTCAAGCATGCATACACTTGTATACATGTGCATGTGGAGACCCAAGGTTGATCTCAGGAGCCATCCTGGATTGTTTTCTAGACTGTTTAAAAGGTGGGATCACTCCATCAAGCCCGGGGCTCCCTGATGAAGCTACTTTTGCTAGCCAGAGAGCTCAGGGGATCCCATCTCTACTTCCAAGGCTGTCATTGTGGGTGGGCTGCCTTGTCCACCTGACATAACTTGAGATTCTGGGAATCTGAACTGTAGTCCTCACACTTGCATGCTGACAACTGGAAAAGGTCCATTGGCACCTTGTCCCTTGGGGCTGTTATAACAAAGTCCCACAGGGTGGCTTCTGTGCAGCTGAAGTTTATCACCCTACAGTGTGATAAATCAAACAGGATGCCAGCATTCTGGGTTCTGTCCAGGGCCCTCTACTGGACACACTCTGTGTCCTCACAGGTTGGAAAGAGGACTAGAGTGCTTTCTGGTTCCCTTTTTTAAGGGCATTAATCCCATTCCTGAGGACTCCACACTCAAGACCTAATTGCTTCCCAAAGACCCCACATTAATTCAACACAGTTGGAGGGTTCATAGACATTCTGGTCATTGCAGTGAGATTTGTGGATAAGGTCCACATGTGGTGATGGTCACATATTGATCATAATAAGGGCCCGAGGCAGGAACTCACTGCTCTGGGTCTCTGTGCTGTGCTTTGAGTGTGGTGCTGATTGTACCACATCCTCCGCAGTAACTGAAGGATCGAAAACGCCTGCAAACTATTGAGTCTGTTTTGTTTTGGAGGGTTTGGGGGGGTGGGGTAGTATAGTAAAGGTACCCAGTAAGTCAGTATTCCCCAATTTAGCCTGGAATCAGGACTCATTGGAGACAAGGGACCCAGCCCAGGGTCACCTGAGACCAGTGGAGAAGGGAGGGTGATGCAGGGGAGAAACACAACGCACACTACTAACGGCTTCCAGACCTTCTCTTTCTCTGCCTGCACTCCACCCCACCCTGTTCCCAGGTCCTGGGCCCACTGTTCCAAGGGCAGCAGCATGCATAGGCACTGGAAGCAGAATAGAGGGGCTGAGGCTGGAGGAGTGGGAGGTGCAGGATGAATGTCCACGGGTGCCAAGCTTCAGTTTGGGAGTAGATGGTGCTGATGGCTGGACTCAGTGGATGTGCTCTTGGCACTGGGCTGTCCACTTTAAAACCAATAAGATGGTAAATCTAATACTGCATGTATTTTATCGCAATAAAAGAAAACGTAAACAAAATGAAGGTAAGTTCCTAACCTTCTTTCCTCCAGGAACAAACTCACGAGGTCCTCCATGTCTGCTTTCTTAAAGTCCGATGAAGAACTCTTCACCCTAAAGCGACATGTGAAGGAGACAGATGGGGACACCCGGGGCTGGGGGGTGGGAGTCAAGAATCAAGGTCCTGGATGAGAGTCATGGCTGACACTGGGCTCAGTCACCTCAGAGCTACTGTCAGCCCAGAGAGAATGCATTGAGAATTTGTTCATCTTCTTCTGCAGGCCAGAGATAGCTTTGTCACCTTACAAGCTCCTCCAACCACGTCTTAGCATTCAAGGCCTCTGTGAGGCCCTGTGAAGCGAGGATGGCCCCACTGGGCATGTGTGAGCTGCCACATTGGAGCCACTCTCTATGGTTGTGTTTTTAAGATAAAGCAAGTTAGAGATAGCTGAATCTCACTGAAAGCCAGGAAAAAATACTGACAAACAGTGGCAAAACTCACAAGTTATGCACATAAACAAGGAGGAGGCCCCTGATTAAGAAGACAGACTCCCAAAGGTGAAAACTTGGCAGAGGGCCCCATTGCCCAGCATCTGGGGTCTCACTGAATGACCAGTGAGTTTTCACTCAGCTCCAAAGTGATGGATGATGGGTACTCCAAGGACATGATGGCAATATAAAGCTAGGCACAGTGGTGCACCTCTGTAAACTCAGTTCTGGGGAGGCAGAGGTGGGAGGGTGGGGTTTGAGCAAGCCTGGGATGCATAGGGAAACCTTCTTTCCAGGAGGGAGGGAGGGGAGTATAATGTAGCAATCCGTGGTTACTAAGCCAATGATGAAAGCTATAATCCTAAAGCCTTGATGACATCAACCCGAGAACATTCTCTGCATCTCTCAGCAAGGGTGTTTTGAATGGAGGCTGATGGAGGGGTTGAATCATCAGTTCCCAAACTGTGTGTCCTAGAATATCTTGGGTGGCCAGCTCATTCAGAAAAGGCAGCAATGATCAGGCAAGTCTTGGAAATGTTTCAATTTATATTTGCCTCTAGGGCAGCACTATACAGGTCAGTGTATTGTGAGATGGGAAAACTCTTCTTACCCATAATTTCCCCAGTTTTTTCTATAAAAAAATCTTTTCCCGGATCTGTCATCATATGGGATGGAGGTTTGTGGACTACATTTAAGAAGCTGTGTATGTCTATCATTCAGACCCCTTGAATGTCCCCAGGATTCGCTGATGGTTGTTATTCATTCTTAGGACTGGGTATGTCTTCTAGGGGAAGGAGACTCAGTCCACGGTCACGAGAAACAAATATGGTGAGAACTGGTCATAGGTGGCCGGTGTGGTGGGAGTGGGGTAATTTCCCTGACATCTAAATGAAGGGTTTATCTACTTCTCAGGTCCATGACTAGGGACCCCTTACTGCCAGGATTGAGCTCCCCACCAGAAGACAAGCTAAGCAACCAATGCCAGAGAAGGATGTCCTAGGGAAGAAAGGCCAAGCTTGGGGTCAGAAACACTGACTAGAAGAGTGGGGTAGGGGACTTGTGTTGACTGTGACCGGGCAAGGAAAGCAGCAAGTGGGCCAGACATGAACACTAGAGAAGTTGGCAGAACTTCCTGTCTTCCAGAGACAAGCAAGCCGGGCTTGGTGCTGATCTACACTCCTAGCTACTGAGAAGGCTGAGGTAGAAGGCTGGAAAGTTCAAGGCCTGCTTGTTTTACATGGATTGTTCAAGGCCAACTGGGCAACTTGGTAAATAAAACCAAAAGTAACAAGAGGACTAAGAATGTACTTCAGGAGTAGAGCACTTGCCTAGCCTGGGCAAGTCTAGAACCCCAGCTGGGCACAGCCTCCTAGGACCTCTGCTCTACTCTGCCTACGGAAATGAATCTAAAAAAGATTAACTTTTTTAGATTCCACATGTGAGGGAGTGAGTGGGTGTGGCATTTGTTTCTCTGTGCCTGGCTAATTTCACTAAACATAAAGCCCTCTGTTTCTAGTCATATTGCTGCTAAGGTCAGGACTCTATGCTTTTTATGACTGTGTAGCCTTCCAGTGTGTGAGAGTCACATCTCTTTTATTCTTTTTCTTTTTTCTTTGTTTTTGCTTTTGTTTTGTTTTGTTTTTGAGACAGGGTTTCTCTGTGGCTTTGGAGGCTGTTCTGGAACTAGCTCTTGTAGACCAGGCCGGTCTCGAACTCACAGAGATCCGCCTGCCTCTGCCTCCTGAGTGCTGGGATTAAAGGTGTGCATCACCACTGCCTGGCTGAGAGTTACATCTTTATGCATTCACCATATCATGGCTGTAATGAATAGTGTCAAGCCTCGAATACTTTTAAAAGTCAAGGTCACTATTTTCCATGGGACTGTCTTTGTGGGTGTCAGGGGCCATTTAACATAAAAGCAGGTCTTTATGACTCTTTTCACCTTTTCTTGATTAAAGCTATTTCTCCTCAAGAAGCAGCAACTGAGGAAGGAAAATGTCTTATTAAGTATTTTGTTTTGTTTCATTCATCATTTTTAAAAACATATAACATTCATTGTAAACACATGACCCATGAAACCTTGGGCTCGGGAGTACTGGAAGTCCCAAATTGTTCACAAGGAAGAAGGTTGCTGTCCCAGGTGAAGACACCCCTAAGACTGACTGTAGGTGGAGTCTGAACTGTGGGTGGAGTCTAGGATATGGATGGGGTTTAAGATGTGGGTGGGGTGTACATTGTGGGTAGGGTCTAAGGTTTGGATGGAGTCTAAGCAGTGGGTAGAGAAGTGGTCTGTGATGGATAGAGGTGTGAGGATGGGCCAGCTGCTATGGTACATTGCTGCTTCCTGTGAGGCAGACATAAGGCTCACAGGATGAGCATCTGGTTCTAGAGGCATCGTTGTGGGCTGGTCTGAGGTCTCAAGGGAGCATGGGATCTTAGGTACAGACTGGAACCCCTGCAGGAGCAATTTTGTGTCAGGTCCTATGAGAAAGTCATAGAGCGGCCTTCTGGCTCAAGCTTCCCCTTCCTTGGGCACAGCCATGGTCTCTTCCTTCTGTGGTTGGAATGCTCTCTCTGGGCTCACCAATCTCACCTCACAGGGTACACCTGTGAACAAAACTGAGGTACGTGGGGGTTGGGGGTGTACAGTCATGCAGTTTTCAATAGGTCACAGATACCAAGTTTCTTTTCTCATGCCTTCTCTCTTCCTCTTCCCCTTTGGGATCACACATGTTCCTCTATGGCTGCCCTTCTCTCCTCAGTATGCGTTGGGGAGGGGGGGGGTCCCACAACACCCACTGATGGAACTTCTTGGTAGGAAGCCTTCTTGGAACATTGCAAGATTTTTTTGTTTTGTTTGTTTGTTTGTTTGAGTTTTTTTTTTGACAGGGTTTCTCTGTACATCCCTGGCTGTCCTGGAACTCTCTCTCTGTAGATCAGACTGGCCTTGAACTCACAGAGATCCCCCTGCCTCTGCCTCCCTAGTGCCAGGGTTAAAGGTGGGTGCTACTACTGCCTGGCCCCAGAAATTGCAGTTTTTATACACACTGCCCCCATGAAAATAAGAAGGCATGAATTGTCTGTAACTCTAGCCTCAGGTGATCTGATGCTTTCTTCTGGCCTCCTTGGGCACCAGACCCACAAGTGGTACACAGACAAACATGCAGGCAAATAGCCTTGCCAGACATGGTAGTGTACACCTTTAATTCCAGGACTCAGGAAGCAGAGGCAGTTGGATCTCTGTTGGTTCCAGACTAGCCTGGTCTACAAAGTGAGTTCCAGTACAGTCAAGGCTAATTCACAGAGAAACCCTATCTCCAAAAAAAAAACCCATAAATTAATTAATTAATTAATCAGTTAATTAATTGGTTAAATAAATTTTAAAAGTAGATGGCTCCTGAGGAATAACAGCAAGATTGCCCCTCCAGTCTACTCTACTCTCTCTCTCTCTCTCTCTCTCTCTCTCTCTCTCTCTCTCTCTCTCTCTCTCTCTCTCTCGTACCTGCATGCGCACATACACACACAGAAAAGAAGGAGGGTGCTGGTGCAGGCTGGGGAGGGTGCTAACTCTGGTCCTCCCCTGCCACTCCAATCCCTCTTCTGTCCCTGTGGCCTTGTGGCCACCACCTCCACTTCCCTCCCCACAGCTCTTTCCTCTGTCAGGGTGGCTATCTGTGGCCCATCAACTGAACAAGGCATTTGTCAACTCTAATGGACGCGGAGCCCCAGTCCTGACATACTTCATGCATTGCCGGGGCCTTTGATCTCCTTGTCTACACACACAAATGAGAGGACTACTGAGACATCCAGAAGAGGCACTAGGAATGTCTTTGCAGAGGTGCTTTGGCCTGCAGAAGATAAGAGTAATGAGCTGCCATCCCTGGCCATTACAGCTGAGCTCCAAGGAACTCTACACAGAGAAGTGAGTCAGGAGGCTGGCTTCAAGGGGTCTCCCTGTCATTACTCCTTGTTAGTGTTTACATCTGCAGGATGTGGATCAAGAGGCTCATCCCTCTGGCACCACCCTCCCTCCTCAAAGATTATGGTCAACAGTGGCTGACGCTTGCCAAGGTGTGGTCCCATATGGTTACTGTCAGTGCCTAAGGGGGACAGGTATTTTTAGGGCCTATGGAGTTGTAGCTGGCTTAGAAAAGTTCTCCACATGGTTGCAAACATATACATCATCTCCCATCTTGCTCTATCTTTTGAGGCACCAAGAAAGAGAAACTGAAGTCTGTATGGGACTGGTAGGAGCCAGCATTTGGGGATGGGAATCCTTTCAGTGGACACCAAAATTATCAAATGGCAGCTGAGTCTGGGATCCCACCAGTGAGGTGGACAAAGGTCCCGTGAGTTGGTCAGGAGAGCAAGCAGCAGTTCTGATCCCGCAGCACTGAACAGTCTGTTCAGCTCTCTCCTTTGCCTGAGAGGATCTCACCATGTGTGTCACTGGGACAGGTGTGTAGTGACAGGACACATCTCGACAGTATGCTTGCTTGCTTCCTCCATGAACTCAGGCCCTTGGCAGCATTTCTTCTTCCTACAATAACTTCCTATAGAGTTGGAAGTGATCCATGAAGCCATCTAGCTTGCCCCCATCTTGCATTTCTGCATTTTAAGTCCCACTGGGAAATCTTCCCCTGCCCCCTGCTGAATGTTTCTGCTGATGGGTTTCTCATATCCTCACATCTTTGACACATTGGAAGCTCTGAGTTCTTTCTGTGTTGGGCTAATGATACCTGAGTCCAAAGCATTGATTTCTGGGCTTTCCTCCTGGCCCATGGCTAAATGGAAGAAGCACAGCCAGTTTCCATGGCTCGTGTGGAGTAGCCACTAGTCCATAGCAGGTCCTGCTCTATGCCTATCAAATGGTGGGATGACATTGATGTTGTCTAACCACTCACTCAGGCCATCACAAATCTTAGAGAGCCTTCCTATGCCTTAGAAAGATCTTTCCCAAGCCACACTACTGCCATCTGATGGACATATGCAATAATGCTCCTATGAAGCCCAGTGCCCAGACATCTTACTTTGCTTTGAGTGTCAGGGACCTATTGAGGACCCTTGTCACAAGTATTTAAGCTCAGCTTTTTCGATTTTCCAACACGCACTGGGGTCACCCCTCATTCCCTCTCCTGCCCTCATGGCTCATTTCTGGGCCAAACCTGTTAAAGAACCCCACCCTGTATCCTCATGCTATAGCATCCTTCTCCTCATTCCATAGTCTGGCCAGGATGGTTCTAAGTGGGGACTTTCGTGAATCCAATTGTCCCTGGAAGCCAAGTGCAGATCTAACATTTAGAATCACCATTTCTAGCCAACCTGGATGTCCTCTGGTGGGGTGCCCCCCTCTGTGGGACCAGGTACTGTCACAGACCACAGCATGAGTCAGCTACCAGGTCACACTCCTTGACTGCATCAAGCATCCTTAAGGGGCTATAGTTTAGGAGGAGGAAGCCTGTCCAATCACCAGGAACACGAGGGCACATAAACACCACGGGGGAAATGTGAGGACTGTCCCTGTTTGGAGTCCCTTTCTGTGCCTGGTCGCTGCCTGGAAGAGGGATCTAGGTTTCAGTGACCCCCCCCCCTCTGCCCTGTCTCTGCTGTATCCAGAACTTTCACAGCCTGGCTAATTGGCAGGCCCTCCTCAGCAGTGGAATGAGTTAGGAGAACTAGGAAGGTCCTTCAGATGCCACGAATTCTTTACAACATGTCTGCTTCAGTCACTGCATTACTGTCTTGAATTTCTGAGATGCCGGGGCAGTCAGCCTGCCTCCAACCGCTCATGTGCCTCCCATCCCGGCCCTGACCCCGTCCTCCTCAGGGCCCCTCCTGGGCATCACAACCTTAGACTCCCTGCTGCCCACAGTGTGCAGCCCACAGTCTGAGCCTGGACACCATCCAGAACGGAGTCAGGATAGGGCCCAGCTCTCCACAGAGCATTTGAGCCAATTAAAATGACAAATGACCAAAGCTTATCTTGCCTCCTCTGCCCTCTCCCCCTCCACTCTGCATTTGGACTTTCCCTTCCAGAGAAATGGACTGGGAACACCTTCACTCCTCCAGGCCTGGGTACCTTCCAAAGTTGGTGGTGATGCCATGGCTGTTCCCCTACCTCCCCACCAGTCCACTAATATTCTGGGGACCTTGCTCTGCCTAGGAGTACAAAATAGGGAGAACAGAAGACCACTGGAACACAAGTACACATCAGAAGAGGGTGACAGGTGCCCTCCACAGCTACTTCTTGCCTTACTTTTTGAAACAGGGTTCCTCACTGAGCTCACCAGCTCACTGATTCAGTAGAGTGGCCCAGGGATACCCTTGTCATGACCTCCTCAGTATGACGATTATGTCATACACATTGCGCCTGGCTTTTAAAACCACAGGTCCTGGAATTCCAACTCTGTACATTACAGCCTAAGCCATCTCCCTGGCCCCAAAAGGCTGTTTATATTTTCTAATATAGAAATCCTTGGAGCTTATGTTAAGTTCTGGCCTTGGGCCTTGAATTTCATGAAAATAGCCTTGTAATTATGGTGAAGATGACCATATTCCACCCTTGCCTTTCAGTAAAGAGGGTCATCCTCCTAGAAAAGAGCAGGCTCTTTGGAAGCAGAGGGCTGGGGAGACAGTCACATACACACCATCTCTCCTGTAGGCCAACTCCAGGAAGGCCCCACTCCAAGAAAGTTCCAAGTCTGCGGGCATCCTGTCCACCAGGGAAGTCCTTCTGCAGAAAGAAGCTCATCTCTGGGGAGAACTGTCTAAAGGGGAGGCTAGCAGGTGGGAATGGGACACATGGATGGTATGTTATGGTGTTCATCAATAACACTCCTGGCATGGTCACCTCAAGACATTTATTCTAACTTCCCTACAGCTCAGGCTTCCATCTCTAAATTTAGCTCATCTAAAGGTCTCAGAATTCGCTGGGTGGTGGTGGTGAACACCTTTAATCCCAGCACTCAGAAGGCAGAGAGACAGATGGATCCCTATGAGTTTGAGGCCAACCTGGTCTACAAAGCAAGTTCCAGGACAGGCTCCAAAGCTACAGAGAAACCCTGTCTCAACAAACAAAAAATAAAATAAAATAAATAAAAAATAAAGGTCTCAGAATTATCAACCGAAAGTTTATTTGAGATCTGAATGGGAATCTTAAAATATCCCTTTGCTCCTATTAAGCCTCCTGATGAACTCCTGTCCATCCTTCAAAACCCTGTCCAGTTTTTGCCCCTTCTATGCATCCTGCCCTCCTTAGTTACTCTGTGAGGCTCTAATTGTTCCATCAATTTTTGTGAATGTCTGCTGCATGCCAGGCACAGCTGATGCAGGGAATGGCTGAGTAAATAGGGGGGAGAAAATCTTTCCCTCTTCTGGGCATGTGCTTAAATTGAAGGAAACAGATATAGAAAAATTCTTAGAACTAAGCCGTGTGAGACCTGAACAGAAGATCCCAGCCAAGCATGGGGGTGCACACCTGTAAACCCATAAACCCAGCACTGGGGCAAGAGGGGCAGGAGGGGCAGGAGGGGCAGGAGGGGCAGGAGGGGCAGGAGGGGCAGGAGGGGCAGGAGTCCAGGGCCATCCTTGGCTACAGATTGTGTTCAAGGTAAACCCAGGCTACTTGAAACTTTATCTCAAATTAACAATAACAGAGACCGCTGGGCATTGGTGGTGCACGCCTTTAATCTCAACAATTGGGAGGCAGAGGCAGGTGGATCTCTGTGAGTTCGAGTCCAGCCTGGTCTACAAGAGCTAGTTCCAGGACAGCCTCCAAAAGCCACAGAGAAACCCTGTCTCGAAAAACCAAAAATAAATAAATAAATAAATAAATAAATAAATAAATAACAGAGACCATTGGACTCCCCTACACATACACACACACACACACAGAGAGAGAGAGACAGAGAGAGAGAGAGAGAGAGAGAGAGAGAGAGAGAGGGCGCTCCCTTTGGTTTCCTGCACTGAGCTTTGTACATGGCCTCCAGGTGAGCTGGCCAGGAGTTAATGACCCTCTCCAGCACCCAACTTCATGCCAAATGCCTCTCCCTCTGAGATGACTCAGGGCTCATAGGTCCCCAGCTCCTTGGGTCTGAGCTACTGTAGTAGTCTCCTACTGACCAACTACTAAATCAGCTTCCTAGACTGGCAGCCTGGGCCCTGTGGACCAGGCAAGAGACCACTTCCTTCCTGTGGGTGATGCACAGCTCAGCACAGACCCAGTCATAGATCCCATAATGGTGGGACTGAAAGGAGTTCAGAGAGCCATCAGCTACCCCTGATCACCTACAGAGATGACAGGTGGTGCCCCCTATAGGACAGGAATACAATTCAGACAATGGGCTCTAGGAAACCCAGCACAGTAAGTAGACTGGACACTCCTTGTTTACTGATAGCATGCATGGATACTCAACAGTGGCTGGCCACCTCGGCACTGGGTTCAAGCCCAGCCTTGTCCCTTCATGCCTGCTCTCCAGGCCCAGAAGCTGACCGCATTCACACATGCCTGGTGATAATGACACTGGTACACGTGGGAAGCATTTCTATGTCCACATGTCCATTCATCATATTCTTGGCCTCATTTGAACTTTGAGACTCTGGGAGGAAGATACCTATACTAGCCCATATTGAACACAAGCCAAATAAGTAGTCCAGCTACCCCACACACTCACAGCCTTTGACCTGGGGTGGGGGCATATATGGAGGACAGGAGCAAAGAAGCAAGGACATCAGCCTGAGGACTTGTTCAGAGACAGAGATGTGCAGCCTCTGCACTGGCCAGGCCCTGAGCCCACCATGCCTATTACAACAATATGAGCTGTTGCCCACTAAGCATCTTCTGTGTGCCAGTCCAGGGCCGGATGACTGGCACGCTTGGATCATTTTCATCCTTTGAGCAGTCTCACCAAGCAAGCATCATCACTTTCACCTCCCAGGTAAAGAGATGGAGGTTCAGGGGAATTAACCTGCAGCTAGTCATAGCTTGTCTTAGACCACTGAATTGGACTACCTAAATCCCTTGTCTGCTTTGTCCATGACGTCAGCCTTCTTCTCTGATGGACCCCAGTGGATGGTATGAGAGCCAGCTCCTCCCACAATTACAGTCTTAGTACTGCTACTGACACAGCTGCTGTCTAGTTCAGGCCAGAGACTGGTGGTCCCATGCCCAAGCCAAGGGCTCACCAAGCCTGGACACTACCCTGGAGCAGTAGACCCTTCGCACAATGAGGGGAGGTAGTGGCCTTACTCCTCACTCGGCCCACTGATCGCAGGGGTATGGAGAAATGTATACCTAGGTCTGAGACCAGGAGAAGCAACCAGAAGCAAGGCTGGCTGTGTGACCTTGGCCTGCCTCTCCCCTCTAAGCCTCAGTTCCCCTTTCCAGGCATTGAAGGGATCTGTTAAACTGCAAGCACAGAGCACTGACTTGGAGGCTCCCTAAACCAGCTTTGCTACCTGGAGCCAGCTGTCCATTCTAAGCCTCGGGTGCTTTTCCTACATAATGAAGGCATGGCAGTTGAATGCTTCCCGTCCTTACTGTGCATATGGAGTGGGTGACGTCTTCAGGGGCATTAGTACTTGTGCAGAGGGGTATCCTGCATGTTGAGGAAACAACCACCACCTGCAGAATACTTCCAAAACAGCAATGCCAGTGTCACAAAACAAGCATCTGCAGAATGTTGCCAGCTCCCTTGGCCCTGCAAATGTCCTTGTGCCTTCCCAGGGTCACAGACCGGCTGAGCACCAGGGGAACAGGGATCACAAGCCCTTTCCCAGAAGGAGCTGTTTCTCATCGCCAACCCCTTCCACACACAACAAACTAGAACTTTTTGGCTCCCTCAGGGCAGCTGCAGCTGCTGCCTGAGACAGCGTAGTGCCCTTGAGAAGGCAGCTCAAGGGCGTGAATTTAGCCTGATTCCATCCTGAGCCTCCCCTTGCCTTGCAGCCCACGACCTTGGATATGTAGCATGCTGTGTGGGCTGGACCAGGCCATAGTAACAGTGGGCAAGAAATGGGAGCTGGAGACAGAGACCATGAACTCAGCAATGGTGGGGGTCAAGGCCCAAAAACAGAGGTGTAGGGCAGGAGTAGGCTTCAGCAGATTCATGATAATAAACACATTTCTTCAGGAGTTCCCTCAGCTTTGGTACCTCAAACCACTTCCCAAGCACAAGTGCCTCTCACATCCTCTGTCCCGTGCATCCTAGCATCCTAGCAGTGCTCTGTAGTCTAGACATGCCTAGGCCTTTACCACAATTCATACCTATGCACTACTTCAGTGGACTCTAGATTATTCACCACCCCCTAGCCTTCCTTCCCTGAGCTACACAATCAGTATAGCTGGCATTCGTGGGCTTTGTTAGGGGCTGGGCTGTGCCCTCCCAATTCAGCTCAGAGTCCCGAATATTGCCAGATTTGGACAGGGGACCTTCAAAGGGGTAATTAAGGTAAAGTAAAAATCATTAGGCTGGGCTCTCATCCAGTATGGCCAGTGTCCTTATACAAAGAGATCAGGGTGCAGGCACACACTGAGGGACACTGTGTGAGGACATGGGGGAGGGTGACATCTGCACACCAAGCAGCAAGGTCTCGGAGGAGCTAACCACACACTTGATCACAAGCAACCAGTCTGCAGAACTGAGAGAGAATAAATGCCCATTGTTTGAGTCGCCAGGGCTGTGACCCTGTGCTG
This sequence comes from Cricetulus griseus, assembly GCF_003668045.3. Classification (NCBI taxonomy): domain Eukaryota; kingdom Metazoa; phylum Chordata; class Mammalia; order Rodentia; family Cricetidae; genus Cricetulus; species Cricetulus griseus. The sequence continues at coordinate 218,379,478 of NW_023276807.1, read as the reverse complement.
TAGCAGCAACAGAAAATCAGTCCAGGAACTGGGTATGGAGACATACTGAGCATCGAGAAGGCTGGGGCAGGGAGTCAGGAGTCCCAGGCTAGCCTGAGCCATAGAGCAGGAAGGAAGGAAGGAAGGAAGGGAGGGAGGGAGGGAGGGAGGGAAGGGGGAGAGGGGGAGGGAGGGGAGGGAAGGAAGGAAGGAAGGGTCCCAAAGAAATCTGGGACAAGACTCGGTGTCTGTGGCTCCTCCCAGCACTTGTCACCCTGTCCCCAACCCTAAGCCTTTCCAGTCCAGAGGCAGGGTCAGGATTTCGATCAATTCCCTTCCCTCAGCTTCTGATTCCACAGCACTCAGCCATTTTGGCTATGCAGTCTCTTGGTTCCCTTGACTCCCTATCTCCTCTCTCACTCTCCCCTTCTCTCTCCTCCTATAACCCGGTTCAGTCTGGACTGTTCCAGATGACTCTGGTTGTTCTCTCCTTCATATCTACAATAAAACCTTCTTTTCAACCATACCTAGGAGCAGCCATGCCCTCATTTTCAGGAAGGAAGGAGTCAAAGGAGAGGAGAGAAGAGAGGGTGGGACATACAAGTGCCAGGCTTAGTGTTGCAAGCACAGCCCCAGCACCTGGGTGCTAAGACTGAATGGTCGTTATTTTAAAGCCAGACTGGGCTACACAGTCAGACAGTGTCTCACTGTCTCCAAACAAAAGAAGGAAAAGAGGAGGAGGGAGGCAGGAGGAGAGGAGGGAGGGGAACCGTGATTGGGATATAAAATACATGAAAAATTTTGATTAATAAAAAAAAGATGAAGGAAAAGAGACAGGGGAGGAGACTGGAGGGACACATAAGCCCTCATCTACTTCCTTTGACTCAAATAGGAGACACAGTTGCCCAGCGACTGTTTGACAAGTGAAAGGAAAGACAGTGAATCAAAGATGAGTCTGTCAAGCGGCTCATGATGAAGTCAGGATCAGAGAAGTGTGAGAGAATGCATTTATCCAGGTTCACCCCCATGTGACAATCCTTACCTATGGCCTTTCTCTAGGTTCAGACATTCATGTGGACTTCTGTCCTTTGGAGAGATGACAGTCTGCCTCACTTTCTCAGGCCCCAGGGTAGAGAATGGAACAGGACTGTACATACTCCATAACACTCAATCCTTTTGAGGACTTCCACCCCGGCCTCAGTGTCCATCCTCAAACTCCAGGGACTTCCACCCCGGCCTCAGTGTCCCTGCCCAAACTCCTGCATTGAAGCTAGCTGGGTGGCCTGAAGGGTGAGGGCAGATGGGATGGGAAGGGATCAGCGCTGAAGGCTGTCTGCAAAGTTTGCTGTAGAAGATCAGTCTTCCTGCCTCACTTCGTTAGAACTGCACTTCTGAACATGGAGTTCTAGCATTTGGTTCTGAGCACTGGGTTCTAGGTTTTGGTTCTGAACATGAAGTTCTAGGATTTGGTTCTGAACACTGGCTGGGTTCTAGGATTTGGTTTTGGATCAGGCTGAGGATGCACCAAAGCAGCAGAAGCAACATGTGTGAACCAGAGCATCGGATAGATAGCTCTGTCACAGCTCAGTTCGTATCTTCTCATATTTTTGTTGTTATTGTTGTTGGTAGAGGCAGTGGTGGTGGTGGTGGTGGTGGTGGTGGTGGTGGTGGTATGTGTGTGTGTGTGTGTGTGAGTGTGTGTGTGTGTGAGTGTGTGTGTGTGTGTGTGTGAGTGTGTGCGTGTGTGTGTGTGTGCGTGCGCGTGCGCGCGCGTAGAAGAGGATATCAAGTGTCTTCCTCTGTTGCTCTCTACCTTAGTTTTTGAGAAAAGGTCTCTAACTGAACCTGAAGCCTGCCAATTCAGTTACTGGCTGGCCAGTGATTTCCTGGACTCTACCTGTTTCTGCTCTACCAATGCTGAGGTTACAGGCACTCGTGGCCATGCTCAGTTTTTACCTGGATGTGGGAGTTTGAACTCAAGTCTTCTTGTTTTCACAACAAGTGTTCCTACCCACTGAGCCATCTCCCCAGCCTTTTATCTTCACTTGCTTAAATAAAAGTGAGTGGTTAAGTCATCACATGTGCAGGCAGGCACACACACGTGTGCACGTGTACACACACACTAATTCAAAGAAGCAGATGAAATGAAAATAACCTTTGACTACTTTACTCCCCCATCTCCACAATGCCTTCAACTGAGGGAATCCTGGGAGAGTTCTTTCAATGTGTTCGTGTGTGATGTGCATGCATTTAACATAGAGTGTGGACTTATGCATAGAGTATGTAAAGTAAGGCCAGTGTGTAGTTTATGTAGCTATTTGCTTATACAAATTGGGTACTAAGGGCTGCAGATGTAGTTCAGTTGCTATGCTTAACATACATGAAGCTGTAGATTTAGTCCTCAATATTATATAAAACAGGAGTGGTGGAACATAACTATAATTCCAGCACTGGAGAGGCAGAGGCAGGATGATCAGAAGTTCAAGGTCTTTGCTGCTTCATAGCAAGTTTGAGGCCAGCCTGGGATACATAAAGGTCTGCTTTTTAGAATTCAGGAATTGGGGTTTGGTATCGGTCCATTCTCTATGGCTAATAAGAGAATACTGTAGACTGAGCCACTTTATTAAAAAATAGGGGAGGGCGTATTTTAGCTCATAGTCCTAGATGTCCAAGGTCAAGAGGTGAAGTCTTGTGATGTCCTTCTTTCTTGCAGGATCTACAGAGACTTGGTGAATTACCCAATAAGAAACAGGAGAAAGGACAGTTTGTCTCTTGCTTCAGGTCTCTGTCCTTCATATAGAACTGCCAGGACTCAACCATGGGGCTCTGCTCCACTCTGATGACCTCATCTAATCAGAAATCTCCCAAAGGCTCTTTGGTTACTACATCAGGCTAAGTGTCCACCATCTTGATGCTTCACTGTAGAGCTGAATGTCAACAAGATGCTAACTGTAAGATAAATGTAGGCTAAATGTCAACAAGAGATTCGGGGGGGGGGGGGACAAAGTCCTCAAATCACAGCAGCTTCTTCTCCACATTTAAAATCATATGACATCTTGAAGTTCATTTTTTTGCTCTTATCTTTCAGTCAATATGGATGGGCAATGGTGTCCCCAGTGGACCAAGTGACCTCCCTTCATCCATGGAATATCAAGGGAGATGTCGCAGTCTTGACCTCATGGGGTGTATGGAGAGCAGCCAGGGACCCTCTGATTCCTCTTGTCCTTCCTTAGTTGTCTAACTTCTATGAACACTGCTGACAGGTCAGGAGAGAGGCTGATGACACTGAAGATACTCCTAGTCCTGACTCTTTGCTCATATTTCACAGTTTGTCTTAACAGTGGCTGTAGTGAATGCAGGGGTGGGATCTGTTCTCCATGACTGTCATAGTGAATGACAACAAATATGGTGCCTCAGACAATAGGCATTTGTTCTTGAGCAGTTCTGGAGGCAGAGGCCTGAAAACTAGGTGTCAGCAGGGAAGTGTTCCCTCCACAGGCTCCAGAGAGACACTTCCTGGCTTCTTCCAGCTTCCAGGTGTTTTTTGTCTCTTGTCTGCCTCCAACTTGTCTTGACTTAGCATGGTATGTCTGTGTCTGCTCCTCTCCCATCCCATTATGGGGATGTATGTAAGCAGACATGATCCATGTGGGAAATCCAAGATAATCCCATCTGAAGACTCGAATATCTGACTTCCTTCACAGGCCAATCTCCTTGAGGGCCACAAGTCAACACGCAGCAGGAATATACTAGCCAACATGCTAGCCCAGTTCTCCATAGCACAGGTAAGAGTCCTCTTTCTTGCTGTGTGTCAAAGTAAGGCAGGACATGAGGATGAGGCCCCGGGTGGGGATGGGGATATTGGTCAGGGAAGGTGGATTTGTTACTTTCTTCATTGCTATAACAGAGTGTATGAAAATGGCAACTGAAGGGTGGAAGGACTTACTCTGGCTCATAGCTTGAGCATACTGTACATCATGGTGAGGCAGTCATGGCAGCAGAATCATGAAGGAACTGGTCCCATTATATCCACAGTCATGGAACAGAGAGACATGAATGCTTGAATTTTTTTTTTTTTTTTTTGGTTTTTCTAGACAGGGTTTCTCTGTGGCTTTGGAGGCTGTCCTGGAACTAGCTCTTGTAGACCAGGCTGGTCTCGAACTCACAGAAATCCGCCTGCCTCTGCCTCCCGAGTGCTGGGATTAAAGGCGTGTGCCACCAACGCCCGGCATGAATGCTTGAATTTTTAAGGTCAGTAGACAAAAAGCTCAGTTGCTGAGAAAAGCTTCATGGATTGAAAAAGAACAGCATCTACAGAGAGCAGAGGCCACCCTGCCCTAGAGGGTCTTGGTGATGACACCACCTCCTTGGATTCTCTGGCTTCCAATACATCAAAGAGCACATCTCTGTTGAGCCCACTCCTTGCCAGCATGATGATGATTCTGAGATGATTCAGTAAAGTACCTCAGAAGCATGAAGACCAGAGCTCAGATTCCCAGCACCCATGTAAAAAGTGGGTATGCCACCATGTGCCTGAAATCCCAGTGTTGGGGGTGAAAAGGGAGAGACAGAGTGAGCCGCAGAGACCATTGGCCAGGCATTCTAGCCAAATCTCAAGAAACAAACAAGGAGGGGAGAGTGAACAGATGGGTGGCTCAATGGCTAAGAGCACTTGTTGCTCTTGCAGAGGACACAGGTTCAGTTCCCAGCACCCATATGGCAACTCACAACCATTTGTAACTTCCATTCCAAGAAATCCTATGCCCTCTTCTGGCCTTCTTGGGAACAGACATGTAGAGGTGCACATATGCACAAGCAGACACAAACAACCTGGGGTGCCAACACTCTTACACCCACATATAACAGATACAGAGAGGAGATACTGTTAAGTGTATCTGTGCCTAAATCCCACTTCCAGGGTGCCATCATTATATCTAGATTCTAACCCCATCTCTAACACTCACTTCACTGACTGTGACCTTGAGCCAGATAGGGGAACCTGCCCATGCCTCAGTTTCCTAGCCTGTGAAATTGAGAGGTGACACCTCTTTCAAGGAGTCATGAGAATGGCAAACCAGAAAGCTTGTCTGCATCTTGTGGCAAGGGGCAGACACTCAGAGATTATTAATTCCTACCTTGCTCCCATTGGAGAGCATCTTGATTTCAAAAGGAAGACAGCCTGGCTTCCGGCCTCATGGGAATCTTTGGAGTGATGTGGACCATGATTTCTCCATCCTCATGGGTAAAAGAAACTTTCACCTATATTGCCATCCTCATTTTTGTGGTACCCTCTCAGCAAAGTGGTCTCTGGGTCACAGCTTCCTTGATGGTCAAAACTCAAAGCATCCAGAGCAAGTGAGCATGAATGCTTGGGACCTTGGGCAATGCCAGATCCTGAGATGCAAAGAAAACTCCCATGGCTTCCTCCTGCAGCCATCCCTTAGTTCCTTTGCCTTTGAGTGTTGGTCCATTTTACTCTGGCCCTGGCAGTCTTCCTCCTATAGAGAAAGAGCTTGTGGCACTTATAGACTTTGCTCACTTAGCAACTCCAATAAGAACTTCTCATTCCATGCTAACAGCTTGTACATAAGCCACGAAGAGCACTATTCTCCCATTGGCCTCATGGACCTATCGTTTTCTCTCAAGGCTGTTTGGTGACTGGTCAGACATGTGATGCAGTAGGGTGACACATGACCTCAAGGTAGGGTGACTTCTGAGTCAGCACACCTGTCACAGTCTGCTTGGTCACTCAGCTAGCCAGAGGCACAGCTGGAGAGAGGAGGGAGCACTCAGGTATTCTGCCTCCTAATCCAGAACTTTCTTCCCAGTCATCTCACATTCCCAGGCCCACTGATAAACCTTATTGACCAAGTGATTGGGATGGATTTGTGCTATACCATCTCTTACTGAATTAGGGGGCTCGCTGCTGCCGTTCAAGAGTTGGCCAACCACAAGATGTGGAGAAGCTAATCTTCAGCCTTGGTTGGGATATAAACACTATAAACAGGCATCCATAACTGCCCCATCAAAGCTGCCCCACATGTGTGTGAGGAATGCTAGAAGCAGCTGTAACACAAATAAATAAAAGACCCAGAGACAGATATTCGGGTTCAAGTTTCAAGCTGAAAATTAGAAAAGCAAAGTAGCGGGCCACTAGCTCTTACTGCTACCTCAAGTTGCATGGGTTGATCCTGCTGCCTCTCCTTAGTGTGGCTGGAGACTGAATGCCAGATACTGACTTTGCTCCTGTTTTATATACCTCCCTAATTCTGGGATTAAAGGCATAAACTCTGTTACTCTTTTAGAATGATTCAATCTTGTGTATACCTGGGTGGCCTTGAACTCAGAGAGATCTGTCTACCTCTTAATCCTGACTCCTAGGATTAAAGGTGTGTACCACCACCTCCTAGCTTCTGGCTGCTGGGATTAAAGGTGTGTGCCTGGATTCTATGGCTGACTTTGCTTTCTGAATCCTCAGGCAAGCTTTAATAAATCATAAATAATATTTCACTACAGGCAGCCCTGGCTTCAGCTTCCCTGCAGAGATGACTGCACAATGCCACACTCTTATCTCCCATCAAGATCTAAGGAACTTCTTCCGGGACACCACACAGGCACCACAAATGGCACACCACACTCAGGGTCAGGCAAGGGCCCTTACCTGTCTGTGTGTGGGTTGTGCCTCTGTGACAGTGAGCTCCAGGTCAGTTCTTCAGACTTGCTGTTCCTCACTCTCCAGCTCTCTTCCTGTTTTCAGATATTCTAGAATGTCCCATATTGGTCCCACTGCTCTAGTTTAAATGGCCATGCGAACCTCGATGCTAGCTGGAATTATAAATGTGGACCATTTACTTGAAGCGCTTGACTGCCAAGCCAAGGGTGGATGGAGCTGGGTGGAGCCTTGGTGACTGCCAGAGAATGCCTTCATTACAGATGAAGAGGATAAGGAAAAGGGCCGAATCACATGACCTAGGTCATAGGTTCACAAAACTTGTCAGAGAAGTACCAAAGGAAGTGGTCGCCATAAATAGAATTTATGGGACAATTCTCATTTGGGTGCCCTGATCCCCCATCCTTATCCATACCTGTCCTGGGGACACCAGACCTGCCATACTCTGTCTTACAGGAACCAGCAATGGGAGTCTTGGCTGGCACCCAAGGGAACTCAAATAGAGTTATGGTATCTGGGGATGAAGGACAGGTCTCCTGGGCGCCCAAGGCATCGCTTCCTTCCCCCCAGAAGCACTTAGGAGATGTAGTACTGGCCAGCCACTCATGTCTGTGTGAGGAGCTGAAGTGCTAATAAGCATGATTTATGAGTTTCTGAGCAGAGAGAATGGGAGCTGCACTCTCCATGACACAGAGCCTGGTCCCGAGGGTGCCGGGATGAGTAATGCTCTCCCATAGGCCAAAGGGCTCTGTCTGAGTCAAAGGATGATTTAACTCCTCAAGGAGCCAGAGTCTGCCGCCAATAACTTCCCCTCCCTAGAAGAGGGATGGTGCCCCCCCAGCCATGATGGTTGCCTGTGCCCATAGGAGATAAAGGGTGTGTCAGGGGCAGACGGCATGGATCTGTCAGGCCCCATGTTCAAGACAGCACAGGAGCCAACAGGTATAAAGGGAGACCAGGATACTTTGTCTATAGGCCTCTGGGGGCCAAAGACAAGGTAATAGTCTTGGGGTGATTCCCAGGACAAAGCCAGGCCAGTCAGTGAAGGGTGCAGTGTGGTTTTGAGTCAGGATAGAAAGGACTTTCCAATATTTGAACACATTCCTCCATGAAGAACAAAGTGTCTCCTGAGGCAAGGAGACCCTTCTCATGGAAAGGTTAAACAGAAATTGGTCCCATATACTGTCATTGAGATTGCTGTTGGTAAGAAAAACAGAAAGTAGTAAGTGCTGATGAGGTTGTGTTGAAGTTGGATCCCCCCCCCCCCATGCCCTATTGCTGTGGTCACAAATTGATTCAGCAGTGATGAAATTAAAATGTTCTGAAGAGAATCTTTGAAAAATTCACGTGGTCTGGGGAGGTGTTGCAATAGGTATAGTGCTTGCTGTGCAAGCATAAGGGTCTGTTTGGATCCCCAGCACCCACATAAAAAATCCAGGCACTGTACATGCCTCTAATCCCAGAGCTGCGGCCATGGGCTAGAGACAGGATGATCCCTAGGGCTAGCTGGCCAGCCAGTCTAGCCAGTCAGTGAGCACCAGTTTAAGTAAGCAACTGTCTCAAAAATAGAAGGAAGAGAGAGGCTGAAGATATGGCTCAGTAGTTAAGAGAACTTGCTGTTCTTCCAGAGAACCAAGCTCGGTTCCCAAAACTGCCTATAACTCCATGCTCTCCTCTGGCCTCTGTGGAAACCTGTACTCGCATACATATACACTCACTCAAACACATGCACATATACATAATGACAACAAAAATCTTAAAGAAAAAAGATGGAGCCAGGCATAGCAGCACACAACTGTTTTACAAACATAATTATTTATTGATTCTTTGGGAATTTCACATCATGCACCCCAATCCTGTTCACTTTCCTGCCCCTCCATATCTGCCTCTCACTCCTGCAGCATGCCCACCAAAAGAACTCCCCAAAAATTAATTAAAAACTAAACAACAACAACAAAAAAACACCTTGCTCTTCCATCTTTCCAACACCTCTTCATCCATCCTAGTGGCATCAGGAGCTGCAGTGTGTCATGCAATATACCCTTTTGTCCCATCAAAAAAAAAAAGTTCATTGCAATGAGCCATTGGTCTGGTACACCATCATCATTGGACCTGCACTGAAACTCTTCTCAGATGAAGACAAGAGTTCCCCCTGCTATTGCCCAAGTCATGGGGTCCTGCAGTTATGGTTCCTTCATGCACTCCAGCAGTCACAGAAGGGGTAGATGTTAGGGTAGGTCAACCCAAGGCCCAAGATATGGGTCTGGGTGGCAGCTGAGCTGGTTAGTCTGGTCCACTGGGACCACCCCCTCAGGTAAGGAATGAGACCATCTCTCCCTTGGCACACAGCTTTAATCTCAAGCATCAGGAGGCAGAAGCAAAAGGAACTCTGTGAATTTGAAGCTAGCTTGGTCTATATAGTGAGCTCTAGGTCAGACAAAGATATAGTGAGACCTGGTCCCAAGGAATGAATGAAGGAAGGAAGGAAGGAAGGAAGGAAGGAAGAGAAAGAGAGGGAAGGAGGGAGGGAGGGAGAGAGGGAGGAACGAAGGAAGGGGAGGAAGACAACCAATATAACCAGCACATACACACATTAAACAGAATTGCCATTTTATCCACCAATTACACATTGTGGGCATTTTGGTGCAAGGTGGTTATATCATGAAAGAATCAAAATAACCCAACAGATACGATACATGTATGCTCATGTTCACACAGCTTTATTACCTACCAAAAGAGTGGAAATGACATGTCCCTCTATGAATGGGTGAACTCCACAAAAGGAATATTAAATAGTAACAAAAAGGAAAGACATGCTGATGTTGTGCCACACCAATGAACCTTAAGCATGTCATGTTCCAGAAATCAAATCAATTGCAAAAGGTAAACAAATATCCTATCCACTGACGTGAGGCACCAAGAATGGTCAATCAGGTAGAGACAGCAGAGTAGAGGTTCCAGCATCTGGTGGCTGAGGAGATGGTGCATAGTGGGGACAAAACTGGAGTCCAGGAGTCCTTGGTGACAGTGACTGTTATGGCTGCTCTCAGTGCCCCTGTAGTAAAATGTTCCGTAAGTTGTTCACTACTTGAATATTCTTATGGTTTTAGTAAACCTGCAGTTAGGTGATCTCCTGCGGAGGGACTCCAGCTCCAACTGGCTTAAGAGGGAGGATCGTTGGAGCCCTGTGGAGACTCAGCAGAGCCAGAGAGGAAAAGAGAGAGGTAAACCCAGGGAGAGTGAGACAATGGCCTCCTCAATACTATCGTACAGAGTCCCTGATGACAGCATCTCAGCTGCTCATGCCCTGTAGCTCACCCTTAGTTCCTAGTGCCAGAATCTTACTAGCCCAGCTTAACTCCTCTAGGCCCCAGACTTTGTGTGCAATCTGGAGATGGCAATCACACCTGCCCTGTAGGTTGGCCTAAGGACTAAATGAGACAGGCCTTATACTACACCTGGCACACAGGAAGTGTTAGGAGCCATGTGCTCTTCCTTGGAGTTCCCATCTCACACTGTGCCTCCTCAAGCCTCATGGTTTCACCCTCTCATTACACTGGGCCTCTTCAACCAGGCTTTAGGGCACTGTGATTCATTCAGCCTTCCTCCCGGCTCATTCCAGGCCATGTGCTGTTTGAGCCTATTTCCCTCATCTCTGAGTCTCTATTGGCAGTGGAAGACAGGCACAGTAAATGCCCAGGGGAATGCTGGAATAATAAATGACGCTTGGTGCCCTTTGACCAAAACACCCCTCCTGCAGCTGTCACTTGAGCCCCAGCCAGGCCACGGAGAGGAAGAACCACAGGGAGACCTGTTCATGAGGAAGGCCAGAGCTGTGTCCAGCCCAGACAGGCTCCAACAACCGGATATGCAGAGCTGTTTTCTGGGTCCAGCTGATTTCACTGTGGATAAGAGTGACCAGGCAGCTTTGGCTTTGGAGGGCAGGGCTGGCTCCTCTGCAGACAGGCTAGGGGAGGAAGTGACAGTTGTGGGCCTTCATGCCTCCGGGGACATGGTGGCTCCTAAGGACAACCTGGCTGTGGAAAGCTGGAGCCTGCGGAAAAATGAGAGTGGGAAATGAGAGTCAAAGAGTCAAGGGAAACACGCATCTGTTAACGCTGCTGCTTTGGCTTTTGTCTCTAGAGGAGGAAGAGGGTGGAGAATGGCGAGAGGACGCTCAGGCTGGCTTCCTGCTCTGCCAGTCCGGCGGCATCACCTAGATAATGGCTGATAGCAGTGGAAACAGGGGACAAGATAAAGACAGACCCCGGAGCCAGGGAGGAGCGGCCAAGGGATGAGGAAGGCGGGAAGGAAGGGAAAGGTCTCAAAATGGCCTCACCGTGACTCTGATGTTGGTCTATTTGACTGTCAGATGGCATGAGAGGCCCTTGGACAGCAGCTTGCTCAGGCCCAAGCATCCCTCACTCTCTCCATCAAATGTTTAACCCCATACTTCATTCCCCTCTTCTCAGGAAGCCACTTCCTCCTATGTGGGGACCTCAGCCACCTCAGGTTTGTGCATCACCTGCTTGGGACACGGGCTTCAGGCGCTCTAGTCTGAGGCAGGGGACTTGTGGCTAAAATGGTTCTGCCTCTACATAGGCGATGCTCCTCAGTGTAGATCTTGACAGACAGCCCCAGGCTGTCCCTCTATGCTGGCCTAACCACCATTGGCATGGGTTCTGGCTGCTTATGGTGTAAGGAGACTGATCTCCCTCACCCACACTGCTTCCTGAAGAGCCAGGCCAGGCTGGGCTCTGAGGCTGGAGAATGAGTTAACCTGAGCACTTTTCAGAGGAGTGCTCATGAGTATGGCCCTCTGTCACCTATGAACATGGTTCCCTGCAGCAGCTTTAGTGTTCTGTTCCCTCCTAGGTGTGCTCCGCTTAGCTGGTTCCCCTGTGGCCAGAGGCTGTGACAGTGCTTTCTCAGTCCTGGGGCCTCCCGGTTGGGATCTAAATCCTCTCGCTTCTCATGGAGCTGTCTACACATTCTCCCGAAACCCAGGCTTTTTTGTGTGTGACACCGCTTTCTGCTTTCATATCCCCTAACTTCACACCACACCTGTATGCTTGCCTCCTCATGGAGATGTGGGGATGTGGAGGAAACAAGAACGAAAAGTCCTTACCCACAGAGCTCAAAATCTGATGGAGGGGGATGGGTAACTAACAAATAAGAATTACAAACCCTGGCAAGTGCTGTTAAGAGAATTGGGGCTGGGGGAAGAATGAGGAGAGGGTGCTAAATCAGGGGTGTGGCCAAGGATGAATATGCTTTTCCCCAGGGAGGTCACCGCCTTCCAAAATGAGTCATTATTCCATGTGCAGAATTGCAAATCCCAAGAGAGAAAGGAGAGGCAAGGTAAAAGACAAGGGCAGAGAGCAGAGGAGAAAAGAGAAAGGGGATAGGCTCCAGGCATTGTATGGAGGAGAGAGGAGAAAGGGATAGTCTCCAGGCATTGTATGCCGAGGCAGAATTTCAAAGGCCAAGTTGGGCTCTGATAACTCTCTAAACAAAGCTGTTTGCTCCGGAAGGGGAGAAAGCACTTGAATGTTTGTAAGAATTTTCCAAGAAGCCCAGCTAAACCTTCTACCATTCCAGAAATTAGTCAATGGGATGGGGAGGCTTAAGAAATATGGTTGAACAGAGGGACACCTTGGAAATGTCACCTGAACCCAAAGAACCAACCAGTAGAATTCGCCCCAAACATGGAACACGACAGGACAGGAAATCACACACCCCTTCCTAAACAAAACCAAAACCAAAGGAAGTTCTTATCAGGGAAGACATGTCTTCTATACCCCTTCACTTGTTACAGGCCCTTTCTCCCTGGGCAGGGAGCACTGAGAAGACACCAACTGTGTTCAAGTGTTCAGGACTTTGTATGTGGGCTTTCCCACACATATACCGTTTTTTAAGTAGGATAACTAGAGGATTGCTAGTGCAGTTTTACTCTGTCCATGAAGAAGGATGCAGTATTTCAGGCAAGAGAATTTTTTTTGAAGATTTATTTATTTATTATGTATACAGTGTTCTGTCTGCATGTATCCCTGCAGGCCAGAAAGGGCACCAGATCTCATTACGCATGGTTGTGAGCCATCATGTGGTTGCTGGGAATTGAACTCAGGACTTCTAGAAGACCGGCTACTGTTCTTAACCATCAAGCCATCTCTCCAACCCACCATCTCTCTAGCCCACAAGAGAATTGTTTCAAAGCTGCCCCTAAAACCCATCAGCTCCCATCAGGCATGGCGGCACATAGACTCATTATCCCAGCTATTGGGAAAGCAGAGGAAGAAAGATGTAGGAGTTCAAGGCCAACCTGTGCAAATTATTGAGACCTTCTTTCAAAGTGAAAATTTTAAAAAAGGGCTGAGGGTAAATCTCAGGGGTAGAGAGTTTTCCTAGTGTGCAAAGGCCCTGGGTTCAATCCTCATGACACACACATATTCTCTCTCTCTCTCTCTCTCTCTCTCTCTCTCTCTCTCTCTCTCTCTCTCTCTCTCTCTCTCTCTCTCTCTCTCTCTCACACACACACACACACACACACACACAGGGAGGGAGGGAGGGAAGGAGGAAAAGTCCCTGGAGAATCAAGACTGGGGATGTAGCTAGGTTGGTAGAGTGCCTGCCTAGCATGCACAAAGCCCTGAGTCAATCCCCAGCAGCATATAAACGGGGGAGATGTGATGCATGCCCATAAGCCAAGTTTTTGGGGAGTGGAGACAGGAAGATCTGAAGTCATTCCCAGCTGCAGAGTAAATTTGAAGCCAGCCTGGTCTACATGAGATCCCATTCAAGTAAGATAAACAAACAAGCAAATGAACAAATGAATAGCTTTAATGGTAGAGTGCCCTGGGCTCAGTTTCCAGTATGGGAGGGTGGAGCCAGGAGACAGAAGGGACATCTTTCATCACATGGCACTGGTGTCTTTGCCACCAGCTTCTGCCACCATTCTGAGGCTCTGGAGCTTCCGGAAGAGTGGTGTGATCAGGAAGAGAGGTGAGTCTGTGTCACCTAGCACTGGGATGGTGGCTCCTGGACTTCTCAAATCTTAGCTGTTCTCCGAGCCAGGAATCCAAGGACAGTGGGTGCTTACAGAGCACCTGGAAGCCCCTGGGGAGAGGGAGGAGCTGCTGCAGAGGACCAAATGCAGCCCCACCCTTATTCTAAGCCTCCTTTCATCCCAGGAATGTGTGCTTAAGAGACAAAGCCAAGGGATTTATCTTCTGCCTCTTGATGTCATGGAAAAAGGCCTGAATTTTGACTCAAAAGGCCTAGACTTTAATTCCAGCAATAGGCAGTGGCTTTGGCTACCAGGTTGGCAGAAGGCCTTTTAGGGCCTGGCAAGAACCTAAGATAGGATTCCCAAGCACACTCCTGGTCCTTGGAACTTGCTGGTTTAGCTCTAAGGGTTCAGCTTTAACTCTGCTGTGCCATGGTGAGAACTGGTTACCCAAGAAATTCACTAGATCCTGTGTGGTCAGACCTCTCCCCAAACCTCTCAAGTTCTTGGGGAGCATGCTGACGTGTGTGTGCAACAAGACTCACCTGCTGGTGCCACATTGCGCAGGTAAAACCCTCCTTAACACAAAGTCCACTGGCAGTGGGGCACACACGTGTAATTCCAGTACTTAGGAGGCTGAGGCAGGAAGACAGTGCATTTGAGAGCAGCCCATACAAAAAAAAAAAAAAAAAAAAAAAAAAAAGCAAATACCAAATAAAACTGAAATTGAAGCTTGCTAATGACACCTTGTCTGGAGCATTTGAATGTACTTGTTGTACACAAACTTTGACTCTATAGGCAGTGGTAACCTCTAAATGCTTGCATACATGTCCGACCTTTCGACTTTGTGACACAGTGTTGAGTCTACGAGGCTGGGGCTCGAGAACATCACAACTGAGTCACAAAAACAAACCTATGATGTTTTAAGTCACTGTACCATTCTGTGTTGGGCCATCACAGCTGTCCTCGCTTGCATTTGGCCAGTGATCTGTAGGTTGGATCTGCCTGGCAGCATGCCTGTTTTTTTCTTTTGAAAGATAAGGCAAGAACTTGAAGCCTAGTGACTCATTTTCCAGCCCATGGGGTTCCTCTCTGCCCCAGCTGTCCAAAAAGGGATTCCAGGACAGTGGCCTCAAGCCCCCTTTCATTCTGTCCTGTGCACTAGTTCCCCACACCAGGCTTTGGAACAAAATCCCCAAGAGCTCATTCATAGCTTCTACTTACTGAGCACAACCTAAAGACCAGACACCTAGTTAAGTGCTTAATTTGAGTCCTTAATTGTCCCTCCTTGGCATCTCCATAGCTCGACTGCCCTCAGAAGTTGTTGCCTTGCCATGCTTACCTCACAGTAATCATGTTGAATCTAGGAAACACATCTGAGTAAACTGCACAGGGCCCACTCAGCCCCCGGTGGGCTTCTTTCATGTCAGCCAGATATTGTGCCCAGGATGCTTTGTAATAACTGAACCCCAACACACATGCACACACATACACACACACACACACACACACACACACACACACACACACACACACACACACACATATACACATATGCACATACAGGCTGCCTCTATATGAATAAATTCAATCCCAGGAGAGCCAGCAGTCATGAGCACATGTGTTTCCAAAGCCTTCCTTAGAAGTTGACCACACTAGGGGTAGGGTGTAGGTGCTCAGACTGGGCCAGAAGGCTTGCCCCAGTGTGTTTATCTGGTTCCTGCCAAGCCTGGCCCTGGTGGAACCTTCATAGGCTTCAAAACATGAAAAACAAGGGAAACCCAGGGTAGCCCAAGGCTCACCTTCTACCAAGACCATATAGGTATACTAAGTCCCAAAGTCCACAGAAAAGGCTCAAAAGTCCTCTCCACACTCCTCGGTGTCTCAGGTCTGAGGCATGCCAGTCCGTGGAGGTTCAAGAAACCTACCTACCCAAGCCAGAAAGAAAGGCCTGGAACTGTGGCAGGGTAACCTACCCCATTGTGTCATCCACAGTGGCCAGGCTGCTAAGGGGAACAGGGTGAATTCTCATGAGAATTCTGATAAATGGGCTCCTCCACCCCTCCCCCTCCCTCAATTAAAGTGAAGCTGTCGCAGCCCCGGTGCCGAAACCACTTCCAAGCCAGGCATGACATCAACATTTCAGTGATAAGGGGTGGACAATGGGGTGTTAGACTAATAGAAAAACAGCACTGGATAAGGCCCGGCTCCTGATACTCGGGCTGATGGGAAATACCATTGTCTGTCGGGTGTCAGCTGAGTCCCAGGGCGACAGGGATTCCAGAGCCAGGGAGACTTTGTGAGGCATGGGGGGAGGGGACAGTAGGAGGGCGGAGGGCAACAGGAGGGAATCCAGAGAGCTGAGAGGCTACAAGCACCACAGAATAAAGTCTTGCAAACTAGGAGGCTAGAGCTGCTTGGTGCCTGGTGTATCCCTTCCCAGAAGCCTGCTGGTGTGCCGGCAGTCTTCATCCTGGCTCTGTTGAAGGACAAACTCCAGCCTCAGGCAGAAATGGAATTGCACTCTCCACTTGTCCCCATGCTCTTCTCAAGACACGTGCCTGAACTAACCTAATGGTGTACTTGGTTCTTCGTGCTACATGGTTCTTTTTTTTTTTTTTTTTTTATTGTGCATAGCTGAAGATCAAACCCAGCGTCTCATGTGCGCTAGGCAAGCACTCTACCTACTGAACTATATCCCCTAGAACAGTTTTCAAAAACTTTTAAATTTTTGGTCAAAGTAAGTTACAAACATGGTTGTTTTGTTTTGCGTCAGTTAATAATAAAAGAATTTTTAACAACAGAAGAAGAATAATGGGTTGTCTGTTATTACCTCTCCTCTGCTTCTGTACCCCTTCCTCTCAGCCTCTGCTCCTGGAAACCAGTATGAGCTCCTAGCTGCTGCTCAGGCTGTGAGGCTCCCTTTCTGAATGAGTCAAGCTGTTGTGTCTTCCCTGACTAAATACAAACGTCAGTCTTCAGTCGCAGGCAGCAAGGAGGCATAGCAACCTTACTCAGCCCCTGCACGTCCTCCCCACATCCGCTCAATAACATTGCAATGTTTGAACTAAATAATCATCACTGATTATTCTGGAAATAAAGATATTTCCGTGAGCCTGTTTCTTGTGTCTTTGTCCTCATTTGGATCTACTCTCCTGCTCTTGGACGCCGTCAGTGTCTCCAGAGGGAAGTCTACTTTTTATTTGCTGAGGTACGGGATCCTAGGCTGGAAGTAGTGTTTGCTTTGTGTGTTCACAGAACTGAATCTGTTGTTGCTGCTCCCCAGTCTCCAAGTGCAGCCTGACACCTCTCCATTTCCCATCCTTCTTGTCGGGGGGTGTCCATGCTGACATCATTAAAAGCATCTTTCTCCTTCGTCATCCTAGACAGAAACACATGCCCTTCAACGGTGAGAGACATTTACTATTTCTTAGCTAGTTTCTGCCTCTGCCCGTGGGTTTCTCTACTCCTTTTCTAGAGATTCTATTAGCCAGGATATTAGAAACCCGGCTGGGTAATGCAATCTTCTCACGTCTTCTGATCTCTTCCTGGGAGTTCCTTCAGTTTAGCTTTACACTAAACTACAAATTCCTTTCCCCCCCAATTGCATTCTGATTTTTAATGGCTGTTCTTTTTTTTCTTAGTGGTGTATTAGTATACTCCCAGACTTGTTAATCAAGACAATGTCTTGTTTAAACACACTGATTAATTATAGACTTATGCTTTCTTTTTCTGTTCCTCACACTATTTGTTACCTTTCATCTCTTTGTACACCATCTTTTAAAGGATTTTTTAAAAAAAATATTGTTAGCATAACAATATTTTCAGACATGTACAGTGTGCTTGAATCCTATTAATCCTCCTTTTACCACTACCTAGAAATTAAATATCTATGTCTTCTGTTGTTTTCAACCTGGAGCAATGGCCCTATGCTTGCTGGTCAAGTTCTGGTCCACTAAGCGGCATCCTCAGTCATGGGCCCCTCTCTAGCCATTCTGTTTTTCTGCCTTCTACTGATGGACCATGAGGGGTGAAGAAATGTATGATAAATTGTATGTGACACAAATGGTATCCTTGTATATCATGTTCCCATTTTTAAGTGAATTAGAAGAGAGTGTCTACATAAATAAACTCCTCACTTTTATCTGATTGCCTCATGCTGCATGCTTTCATACATAGAACATGTAGGAGCTCTCTTGCTTGAACCATAGTATGGCTTTCCCCCCACCCTTTGATGAGGAGGTGTTATGGAGAGCAGGTCTCATGTAACTCAGGCTTGTCTTGAACCCACAAAGTAGCTAAAGCTAGCCTTGAACTCCTGATCTTCCTGTCTCTACCTTCCTAGTACTGTAATGTAATTAATTCATGCACTAGGTTTTACTGGGTGCTGGGGATTGAACCCAAGGCTTGATGCATGCAATGTAACACACTGCCAACTGACCTGTAACTTTCTATACGGTAATATACAGCTGCAAACAGCCACATGTATCTACTTATCAGCACTTGTTGATGTGTTATTTGTATTAAATTGGCAGTTCCTCCTTCATTAGCTTGTCCAACTACACAGAAAATAAAAGAGAAGTACTGGTGCTCCTGAGGCTGGAAAGATTCAAAACTCAAGTCAGCAGAAACAAGAAGCCACAACAGTGGCCAATGTTTGGCACTGAGGTGAAGCATGCTGAGTTATTTGACTGGCCATGCTCAGTCATTCTGGAGCAAGCACAATGTTTGGAAACATTAAACGTTATGCTTGGAAGCAGGTTGTAATAGTAGAGCTCACTGTATCTCTTACCTCTTCGGGAATTCCCTCTGCAGTAACCATCAGTTGCCTGGTTTTGCATATTTGAAACTGTCTGTAGTTTGGAGCCCCTCCCCCCAGTTTTTCTTTCCACTTGATGACATAGAAAAAAAAAGAGACTAGGAGAATGAGATATCAGTCTCTCCAGTGACTACCATGGTAGTTTATGGCAGCAGCTGAGCCCAGTCACTAGTATGGAAAGTTCCTCCTCTCCCAAGGCTTATATGCCAGTGTCCATCCATTCCTTCTGTTCCTAGGCCCTTTGACTCCTTCAAAGAGCAGAGGTCTCAGGGCTGGGCATGCGGCTCAGCTGGTAGATTGCTTGTGTAACATACACGGAGTCCTGAGTTCACTCCCCAGCACTGTATAAAACAGGGTGTGAAGGAACAGGGCTGTGACCCCAACACTTGGGAGTAGAGGCAGCAAGCTCAGAGGTTCAAAGTCAGAAGTTCAGGGTTATCCTTGCTTATATAATAAGTTTGAGGCCAGCCTAGGATACATAAGACCCTATCTCCCAAACAAAACCAAAAGAATTCTGTGGCATCTGGAGAGTGGGGCTTCTCTAGCCTGTCTGCACCACCCTCATTCCTGCAACTTGATAATACTCTGCTTTTCTTGTGTCCAGCCCCATTCTCCGGTCCTGCTAACATGCTGTCTTTGCCTTCTCAAAGCTCTTGAGAAGAAAACTCGGTGAAGGAGATGTCCCTAGTATTTGACTGTAAAAACCCTAGTCTGTGCCAGCCAAATCCCGATGAAAACCCTCCAGGGGCTCTTTGCTGTCAAAATCCAGACTTCCAGGCATCACAGCATGGCCCTGCCTTGGTACATAGTTGGCACTTAATAAATACTATGGGATTTGTTTAACTAGACTTCAACTATGTAGACCCTGACCACATTACTATCAAAAAAGTGGCCAGAGAACTGTTTACATAAAATCAAAGATATGTTTTCAAATACTAAGACAAAGAGTTGGCTTTTAAAATAATCAATCAACAGGAATGCTGGGTGGCCACTCACTCACTGCATGCTCACCAGACATCTGCAGAGCTGAGAGGATTGCTCAAGTAACAGAGGTCACCCCTTTTTCACCATGTTCATATCTGCATTCCAGACACCCCAGTCC
Source organism: Cricetulus griseus (assembly GCF_003668045.3). Classification (NCBI taxonomy): domain Eukaryota; kingdom Metazoa; phylum Chordata; class Mammalia; order Rodentia; family Cricetidae; genus Cricetulus; species Cricetulus griseus. The sequence goes on along the minus strand of NW_023276807.1, from coordinate 218,359,902 downwards.
TTCTCAGTCAGAGCAGAAAATGAAGTCATAGCTGTTAGATTGAGTAGAAATTAAGTTTACTTTCTCTTCTCTATCCAGAATGGGTAATGGCCATGGACACAGTTTCTAAAGTCTTTCTTGTGCCAGGCCTGATATTTGATGATATTTGATAATGACCATATAGTTTAGCTACAGCTACTCCTCAATTTTGCCTCACAGGAAATAGATTAAGTTGGGGACAGTGGCGCATATCTGCCATTCCAACATCTGGAGAAGCTAAGGCAGGAAGACTGATTCTGATCTTAGTCTGGCTATGTAATGAGACATGTCTGAAACAACAAAAGCAAAGGTTAAACTATAGATCATTCATCCAGGCATTTTTTTTCTACTTGAATCTAAGCATCATTTTCTCAAGGGCTCCTCCCTCTACCTCGACTGGTGGGTGGGGTGCCTTTGCCACCTATACCACCATAATTTTCTTCTCTCTACTTCTCTAATCCCTGTCTTTTTTTCTACTGGATGAGTAGTAGTCTATGAGGTCCCAGGCAATGCCATTGTCTCTCCATTAAACCTTGGCACAACAAACAGCACTATAGAAAGATCTAGTGGGAAGAGTGAACTGGAAAGACAAGGGTGGGGAATGGAAGACCTGCAGCTCAGCGAGACACAAAGGTAGTCTGCACAGGGCAATGGATTTGAGTGTAAGGAGAACAGAAATGAGGAGAGATGCCTGCCCATCAAAATGGGTGAGTGGAGGGTGAGACAGAGGCAATCCCTGGTATTTGACCTCCTCTTCAACCTTAGTATTCCTACTCATCGAAGCCATGTTTCACAGGATTCTGCCCTCCTGGGGGCCATAATTGACAAATATATTGGGCTGTGTCTCCCTGACCCTTCTGTACTCACACCCTCTCCATCTGTGCCTCAACTTCATTCCCACTTTAGGTCTTATTTACCGCTCTCTTCTGGCTTTCGTTGTGGTAACTCCAAGCTCCTTGTCTTCCTCTAAGCACCTAGTTCTGAATTAACCCCCAAATTACAGCGGTACAGAAGGATTGCCTCTCACCAAATTCTTCCCATTTTCCCTAAGGTCTGCCTAAGATTCCTTATACAGCCCAATGATAGTCACTGGATCAGTCAAGACTCAGGTTTGAGGAACAAAAGCCCAGCTCACATGAACCTTAGTGAGCAAAGGCAGAAATCATAGGCTCTGTAATTGCTCAGTGGGGACTGTCACAATGCACACAAAAACATCAAGCATTTTAGCATCTCTCTCCATATCTGGCTTGCCTTACATGTTGCCGTCATTATCACCAAAGACTCTCGAGCACAGTGAGAAGAGACTTGTATCACCCTGCAGGAGGATTCTAATTGGCTCTGTTCAGGCCACATGCCTATATATCAGCCAATCAGTGTGAGGCAGAAGGGAAGAGATGAGCAATTAAAGGCTACCTACTAGTAAAGCACAAAATCACCATGTGTACCCCACCGTGGAAGTTTGCTGGGTCCTAAAGTCATTCGTGTGATAGACACATCATGAATAAAGTGTGGCTATGGGGAAACAAAGATGAGTCCAGCTTGTCCTGGCCAACAGGGCTCCTGCTGCCAAGAATTCCCTGCCACGATGGACAGTTTCCTCAAGCTGTGAGCTCAAATCACCCCTCCCTTTTTTGAGTTGCTCTTGCTGTGGGTTTCAATGTGGACTAGAGTACTTTCCATTGCTATGATAAACACAACTTGGGAAGGAAAAGCTTCATTTCAGCTTTTGCCCAAGCAGAGTACATACATGCACTGTCTCAGGCTCTTCCAGGCATCCATGGTGCTGTTTCCTTTCCTTACACAATCTCCCTGTATCACCCATCCCATGTCAGGCTCAGGATTCTTTTCTTCCTGCTGGATCACACTGTCCTACCCAATGGCTTCATACTTCCTGTCACCATCATCTTAGACATTAAAAATTATTTTTATAATTGTGTGTGTGTGTGTGTGTGTGTGTGTGTGTGTGTGTGTGTGTGTGTGTAGAGGTATAAATGCCACGGCATACATATGGAAGTCAGGGAACAACTTCAATTCTTCTTCCATTGTGGGTTCCAGGGATCAAACCCAGGTTGTCAGACTTGTGCTGCAGGCCACACATGGAGCCACCTCGCCAGCTACTGTGGGCATTTCTATTACTGATTCTTGAGCCCCCGATTGAGACAGCTTTTTTTTTTTCTTTTATCTGTATTTATTTTATGCTGAATTTATTCCCGTGCCGTAAGTTTTTGTTTCTTCAGTTTCTTCTGGGATATCTTTTTCTTTGTGCAGCCTCCTCTTCTGGCTTGGGAACAATCTGTTCCTTTTCTGTGAGGATCATCTCGATCTGGCAGAGGGAGCAGAGGGAGAGTTAATCTGGCCGTGCGCTCTGTAAATTCGTCGACAGCTTGTAGGTGCTTTGTTCACCTGGATGTGTTCGATGACCAGAGAATCTACAGCTAGACCCTTAAGCTCAGCATCACTCTCTGCACTTTTAAGCATGTGCAGCAAAAATTCAGCACTCTTTTTTGGCCACTGACCCTGTGTCCAGCCCCACTGTTTGGCGTGGGCACACCTGCCGACTCCACCATTGTATCCCCGGAAAGGCACACATTGCTTCTTCAATGTGACATCTTTCAGGATTTTGGTGGCTTTTTGGATATGCATACCCTTGATGGCCTGGGCAGTTTCACGGGTATTCTTAAAGTAAACCCGGAGATTTGAACCTCTTGACTTGCATGATTTTGTAGGGTTTTCTGGGTTGAGAGAGTAGCCAACCATCTTCACAGGTTACCTCAGGTCGCTTACAGGAAGAGCGTGGTGACAGTTCTTAAAGTCAGATTTACTCCAGGCTTTGTTTTCAGGGCCTCCCCTATGACTCCTGGACTGTAAACTAGTCCTCAGCCAAGGACAAAAGTGGTCGTCCAAATGGCCTTACAGGAGGGCAGAGCCTTGCACACCAAAGATCAGCTAGGTACTTGGAACTGTGGAGATGATTCAGTCAACAAAGTTCTCACTGTATAAAATGAGGACCTCAGTTCTATCCCCAGGACTTGCATAAAATCCATATAAGCTGGCCTGTGCCTATAATCCTAGTGCCGGAGAAGCACAGGCAGGAGTATCTAGGGCTTGCTGACCAGCCAGTCGACCAGAATCTGTGAGCTCAAGGTTCAATGAGAGACCCTGCCTCAAACATAAGGTGAAGGGTGATTGAAGAAAACACTCTATTTCTAGTCTCCACATACACACAAATGTGTACACAAGTTCGTGCACACACAGACCACACACACACACACACACACACAGAGAGAGAGAGAGAGAGAGAGAGAGAGAGAGAGAGAGAGAGAGAGAGAGCTTCCTTCTGTACCAAGCAACATAGTTGTCTGTGTTGGTCAGATAAAACTAGTATGCAGTTGTTACCAAGTCCCTAAATTAGTGCAGTTGCAGGGAACACACCATCTGGGATGATCATCCAAATTCTAGTGTATAAGCGGGAATCAGTGTCAGCAGTCAGTCTCCACCTGTCCCCTGTCCCCTGTCCCCTGTCCCCTGTCCCCATCTTCCTTTAATGGCCCTCCTTCTCTTGTGTTAATATTGGTGCGTGGGGAGATCACTGTGACTGCCATAGAAAGGATGCTATGGCACACAGGGTGTGGACAGGTAAATGTTGCACGTGGCAACATGACAGAGGACATGACAGAGGACATGACAGAGGAAGCATCTGAAATGACTCAGTGGTTTCCTGTTTGACTGGTCCTACTCAATGAATTCAGGAGCATGAAGTAGTTGGGGTTTGTGTCGAAGAACATGACAGCCACAGCTTTATGGCGCAGAGACACCGTCTTCTGCATAAATTAAGCCTCAATGTTCTTTCTGTCGTCCAAATGAAATAGCAAAGAAACGGAGGAACACAAGAGGGCAGGGACAAGCTGGACCCAGGAAGCCCAGAAATGCCTTTGGTAAGGAAGTAGGCACCATTGTTGCCTGCATGCTGGTTCCAGAAGCCGTGAAAGCAAGAAGTCAGGCAGAATTGCTCCCACAGGAGGGCAGGGTATGTTGGGAAGGAAGGGGGCCAAGGGCAAGGAAGGGCAAGAATAATTACCTGAGCTGGCAGCCTGCCCTGGTGAAAGAGTGACTCCCGGTAGCCCAGGGGAGTCAGAGCCAGGACGCCTTTAATGCTGCAGGTGTTGGAGTAGAAAATTTTCCATGAAGAGGGAGCTGTTCCACACGATTAAAATAACCACTTGGGCACGCTTGGCAAGAGCTTTCTGTTCACACTTCTCGGCCTGTCCTTTTGGAGGCCCGAGGATAATGGAAAGGAATTCCTTTTCCCTTCACACACTTTTGAGGAAAGGGGGAGAAAGTGGTCTGGTGGGTAGGGACAGGCTGGGGAGGCAGGGTGGTGAGACATTTTGCTGAAGCCTTGAGTGAGGCTGGAGAGTGAAAATTTGCTGGGTAAGAGTAGTCCTGGAGACTAACATCGGGGAAAAGGGAGAATGAGGTGACAGGCAACCTCACCCAGGATATTGGGCAACAGTCTGGAGCCCTTGTGACAGTGTCTCCACAGTGTTGCACCCAGACCTGGAGAGGCAGGTGAGCTGACCCTCTCCTCTGTTATGCAAAGACGACTTTCTTTCCCTTACATGGCCTGGGACCTGTGTGAGGAGAAAGCAAGATACAGCCCTCTTGTTGGAAAACGTTGTGAGGCTCACTGCTTACAGCACACAAAATACACATGGTGCCGGAGGATCAGATCATGCTAAGAATGCTGGGGACACGCCAGGATCTCTAAGGCGTCCTGCTTCTCCAACCCCATCCTCACTGTACCTGGTTTTCCTTTGTTTCTTCAGACCTGCATCAGGGACAAAACATAACCTGGACCTGCTTCACTAAGAAAGGTCCATCCACTCAGCATCTGGGAGTGATGATGGATGACTGCCCAGTTCTATTGGGGCAAGTGAACAGCATGGTCTTCAGGCTGCTGCTTCTGTGACATTTTTATTATTAGGAAGAAGCTAAAGTTAACCTTTGTCTGTACTCCTAACTTTCTAAAAATGTCCTCTAGCAATATTGGCAGTTTCCTCTGTCATAAAAGATGCTTAGGACTTACCCAGGCTGCCTGAAGCTTTTTTTCTCCTTGTAAGCCCCCAGACATCCATAGGTACTCTTAGGAGACATCAGAGAAGGTCTTTTCTAGGGACCTCAGGCTTCACTGAATTCTCTCCTCCTCTTCTTCTACCCTCCTTTTCTTCCTCCCTTCCTCATCCCTCCCTCCAACCCCTGCTCCCACCCTTGCTTTCCTGAGCACTCTTATCCAAGATTCTACCTAGACATTACCTATAGCACACTACTCTGGGAACTTGCTAGGGAGCTGCTCCTAACCTCTGAATAGGGCCCAACACCTGTATTTGTAATCTCTCCACAGGAATCATACTAAGGACAAGATGGAATAGGAATAGGTTTGACCTTATTGGAGGGTGGGCTTTGAGGTCTCATATGTTCAAGCTACACCCAGTGTGGGTACTCAGCTCATTTCCTGAAGTCTGCAGGTCAAGACGTAGAACTCTCAGTTCCTTCTCCATCACCATGTCTGCCTGTGTGCCACCATGTCCTGCATGATAATAATAGACTAGATCTCTGAAAGTGTAAGCTACCCCGATTAAATGTTTTCCTCTGTAAGAGTTGCTATAGTCATGATGTCTTTTCACTGCAATAATAACCCCAACTGAGACAGATAGTACAAACTTAATCCCTTGGGAAGGAGAGACAAGAGGACCATGAGTTCAAGGCTAGGGTGGGCTACACAGTGAGTTATAAGTCACACTGAGCTCTCTATATATATATCTATATATATATAGACAGAGACAGAGAGAGAGGCCACAAAAACAAAAGCAAAGCTGTGCTTCATATTTTTGATAAAAATTCTTTCCAAGTGAGGGATATGGATGAAACCAGTTTCTCTGAGACATGAGCTTGACCCTACAGAGCTGCTGGGCCAAAGGCAGGAATAATTCCACCACAACATGGTTTCAGCCCATCACTGACTATCCATATGTGCTGAGGGGAGTCACTTAACCTCCCTAAGCCTGAGTTCCCATCTGTGCTTAGGCTGTTTCCAGCACTTCCTCTCAGGAGTTCTGTGACTCCAAGTCTACCTGGAGCAAAAGTGCCTTAGGGCCCACCATGTGTTTTTCATTTCAGCTGCCCTCTTCTCTTACTGCCCTACTCCCAGCCTCTCCTTGTGTAAGGTCAAACCCTGGCTACTTTAAGTCCCCTCAGAATCAAACATCTAAGATGGAGATATGACTCTGTCTGCTCATCTCTATACAGGTGACTTGAAGGTCCTCTAGGTCCACCATCATAGTCAAAATCATCTCCGGTTGAGAAGAAGGAACAAATTGAAAACATGATAAAGAGCATGGGCCCCACCAGAAGGAAGAATGCTGAGACAGGAGAATGGGAGCTAGTCCAGGCTGGACACAACCCCACAGGTATCTCCTAGGACTTCTGAGAAACAGGTATTTCCCCTAACTCCAAGAGCCTTCCCCTCTCCCTGTCTGACTCCTTCAGCCTTGGTGCTTCTAATCCCTTGCACTGGCCCTGTTCTTTGCTCTCACATACCCACTTCCATAGTCTCATGGTGTCAAAATTAGCAGTATACCTTATGCTGAGGGCCACCCGAAGTTTAAACATTGCACTTTATGTGCTGACTATGGAGCTGGTAATACTAAACCAAGACACGCACAAGGTAGGGAATAGTTGGTGCTCCCTGAGCTCTGAGCTCGGACTCTAGCAGCAAGAGGAGGCCAGAGGAGGGAGGGCCTCCCATGTGCTCAAGGGGCAAGAAAGCCTCCCTAGAGGAGAAAGAACTAGGCCAGGGGCTGTGGGTTGGATAGAGCATTCAGAGAGGCCCCAGAGGGACGGAAAGAGGTTGGCTGATAAACTGCTGCTCGGTGGAACCGCGGCCGGAAGAGGAGTGGAAGGGGCGTCCTACAGAAGAGTCCCAGCCAGGAGCGTTAGCTGCATGATAGAGGCTTCGCAACGAAGGGCCTTCAGAGCAACGCTCAGGTGCATGTATGCTCTGGCCTCCTTCCTCAGACCCCTCCTTTCAGGCGAGAGTCTATACTACGAACTGGCCACGGCTTCCCAGAAGACCGAGGCTGCTTCATTGATTGGCCTGTGAAAGGCCACTTGGCAGACTGGTTGCCGAGAAACGGTTGTGGAGGCCAGGGCCGGGATTAGCGAGTAGCCCTGTTTGCTCTTCTTGTTGGGAGTAAAGGGGACTTTGGTCTCAGCTTATCAAACTGCCCTGAGTTTGAAAGCCCAGGAATGCAGCCTTGGGCAAATGTGCAGGTTCACAGGACACCCATTAATCAAATAGTTACCTTCCCTCCACCCCTAATAACCTGACCCCCACTACACACACACACACACACACACACACACACACACTCCAACCCCCTTTCTTTCCTTCAGAGGTCCCAGAAAAGAGAAGCATACCCCACCAACAGCCTCTCTCCTGGCCCAGTAGAGTGATCTCAGAACAGTCCTCCTTGAAAACTAAGTCCTTCCAGAGTTTATCTGGTGGGCCACAAGCCAGCCCGAAGGCCAGTTGGGGCTTCCGGAAGGTGGGCAGAGCCAAGGGGTTCCTCTACCTGCTCTATATGCCTAGCAGCACCTTGTTTCCTTGAAATGGAAAGAAAAATTTTCTTCACAGTAACTTCTGGAGACAGTTTGTTTTGTTTGTTTGTTTGTTTGTTTGTTTGTTTTGGTTTTTCGAGATAGGGTTTCTCTGTGGCTTTGGAGGTTGTCCTGGAACTAGCTCTTGTAGACCAGGCTGGTCTCGAACTCACAGAGATCCGCCTGCCTCTGCCTCTGCCTCCTGAGTGCTGGGATTAAAGGCATGTGCCACCACCGCCTGGCTTAGAGACAGTTTTTAATGCTTCTTCATGTAGGAACTCGTGAGGCCCTACCTTTCCTTGAAGTGCTTTTGACAACCAGTAGTGTAGCCACTAGTAAGGCCATGCTCCTGTAAACCTCCTGGCTGAAACTCATTGAATATCACACACACACACACACACACACACACACACACACACACACACACACAAAGATATGAAATGAATTGAGAAGAAGGTCAATGGGAGGAGGGGGGGGAAGAAAAGGTAATGGAGGGGCTGGAGAGATGGCTCTGGAGAGCATTGGCTGCTCTTCCAGAGGACCCAGGTTTGTGTCCTAACACCCACACAGTGATTCACAACTATCACAACACCAGTTACAGATAGTCTGATGCCCTCTTTTAGTCTCTGTAGGCGTGGAAACATGTAGTGCGCAGATGTATACAGGCAAAACACCCATACACATAAAATAGAGTTTTTAATATTAAAAAGGAGAAGGTAGTTGGGGATGAATATAATTGAAATGTGTCATCTACATGTATAAAAGTGCCACAATGAATATAATGAACCTGTTATTATATATAATCAATAATATATATTCCAATAAGATGCAAGTTTCTTTGCAGCTCCATGAAATGAAAAGGCAGTATATGTTTTTCTCTCCTGCTGGTGAAACAAAACTGATAGTCATTATCAACCCAGAGACAAAGCTCCAGGCTTCTCAGCTTTACAGAGGAGGGTAGATATGATACACCCGAACTCTGGAGGGATGGATGTAAGTAACAGTAAGTCTCTCTTCCTGTTAGTGTGTGACACTGACCTCCATGTTCCAGTCCAGGAGCACACCCAGGAGATTCCTGGTGGGGAGGCTTCTGGCTTTTAAGAGGCCATGTGGTTGTGGTGTGAGCTGGCTGTGACTATGGCTACCACAGGGCTAACGTCAACTGGTAACAGAAGGATAGAGCCCAGGAGGAAGAGTGAATGCTAAATCTTCCTCTTTAAAACATGCTTTTCCACCCTGTGTACAATACTCGAACCTTCCATAGAAAGTGGTATCAACCAAGGTACCGACTGACAGGGAGAGATTTCAAGGTGTTGGTGAGCTGTCAGAGTGGAGCCTGGAACTATGTGCAGAGGAGAGCCTGGCCAGGTCTCAACTCTATTCCTTGCCTTCTGCCTGGTGACCTCAGCCTCAACTCCTGCACCAGCCCCCTCCTGCACAAATCACCACAGCAGGCCCTTCTGAACTCTGGCCAAGACATTGGATGGCCCTCTCACTCCACCTGGAGGACAGGTGTACATTTTAAAACTCACTTGGGGTCCTGCATGTCACTTGCCCAGATCCTGGCTGCCCTCAGCTGTCTGTGCCCTGTACAAATGGGTTTGGAATTAGCTGAAGGTCAAGGGGGTCACACTACTCCCCAGACTTTGTACACCCTGGCCCCTCAATCTGAAGTGCTTCAAGGATCTGAGCTCCCTTCCCAAAGCCCAGCACCCTACCTGTGGCCCACTGTTGTCTTCCCACTGGCCTCCTTCACTACACCATCAACTGTTGTGGCCAGCCACACATCTGTGCTCAGTTCCCAGCTGAGCTGTCCATGCGGATTTGCTAAATGTAGGGCACCAACTTTCAAAGATATGCAAAAGTTGGAGAAACAGCTCTCCAGTTAAGGGTGCCTACTCCACAGTCTTGAGATCCAGAACTTAGATCTCCCAGAAACCATGTAGCAAGCTAAGTGTCCCCACAAATGCCTGTAACCCCATCTCTGATGGGAGTAGAGACAGGAAGATCCCTGGAAGTTTACAGGCCTCCAGCCTATGCAAGGAAATGAGAGCCCTGGATTCAAAGAGAAACCCTGCCCCAAAGGAGGAGAGAGAGAGAGAGAGAGAGAGAGAGAGAGAGGATACCTAACATCTTCTTCTGGACTTCATGTGTGTGTGTGTGTGCTCGCGCGCGAGCACACACACACACACACACACACACACACACACACACACGCATGTGTACATACAAAATAAATAAGTAAAATAGTGCCTTTAAAGGATTTATAAGATTGTCGTGTGGGAAAAGGTTCAGTTCTGACCTGGGTGGCTCCATGTGTACAGTCAGGGAAGCAACAGAGACAGGAACTAGGAAGGTGTCAAGTCCCCCTATCACCTTGCTCTCTAAATGGGTACAGAAGGAGTGTTTGATGACCTGACCTCTGGGTCTCTAGCTCCAGACTTAAAGCATTAGTTCACACACACAAACACTGCATGCATGTTTCAGTCAGAGCTGCCAGTCTGGACCTCACATTACTAAGCTGGGTTGAGCTACACTTGGCCCTGAGAAGCCAGTTGCCAGTGTATAAAGACCTGCTTTGCGTCTCCTGAAAGGCAATGTGGGGGAGTTTGACCAGCAGCCAGCAGGTCTTCAGGGAGAGCCGGACTCTTCTCCACCTTGACAATGCAAGGTCAGTACTCAGCCCATAGCCTCCTCCTAGAGAGCTGAGGCCTGATTCCCACCAGAGGACACAGGCCCAGAAGGCTGAGAGCCGGGTGCTGGGAAGGGGTCTTGGCACCAGAGCCAGACCAGGTGCAGCAGGGAGGAGAAGTGACCTCAACAGACAGCATAGCTCCTTGGCCCCAGTGGACCATCCTCCCTGACAGCAAGGTCACTGTTATCTGCTCTGTGAGCATGCTCACGGGGTCTGGACACCCTCCAAATATGTGCAGGGAGTTTTAGACTAACCCAAAACTGAAAGGCCTCCTACGCCTCACATTCTCCAAGTACTATAGACTGCAAACAAGGACAAGAAAAAAAGAAAAAAAAAAAAAAACAGCGCTTGGAGGTACTTCTATAGTCACACTGTGCCTGTGACCTCTGAGTGTGCTCAGATGCATGTCATTGCATGTATAACAGCGTCTAAATGAGTCAATGTGTGCACATGTCATGCATGTGTGTGTGTGTGTGTGTGAGTGTGTGTGTGTGTGAGTGTGTGTGTGTTTGCATCAGTGTGTCTGCGAACATGTGTCAGTGTGTGTATGCATGTGTCATATATACAAATGTATGTCTGTATGCCAATGGGTCAGTCTGTGTATGTGTGTATCTGTGTCCATGTATTGAGAAGTATGTAGACAGCCGTACTTTGTTTTGCGAGACTAAGTTTAAAGCTGTGAGAGTTGTGACCTATGCTTGTAATTCCAGTACTTAGGAGGAAGACAAAGGAGGATCAGACATTCAAGGTTATCCTCAGTCACATAACAAGCTCAAGGCCAGCCTGGGATACAAGAGACTTTGTATCAGTTAAACTAAGTTAAAAATTTAAAAACCTGACACGGTGGCATACATGTATACTCCCAGCATTCAGGAGACTGAGTCAGGAGGGTCCAGTAGCCTGGGCTGTCTACTGAGTTCAAAGCCAGCCTGGACTACGTAGCAAAACCTGTCTCAAAAAAACAAAACAGGGAATGTAGGCATGAGGCTGACATTACTCCAAGGGATGAGCTTGGGAGACTTGGAAGCAGTTGAGGGTACAGGTAGGCAAAAGTAGAGGCCACAGGATGCTTGGATCAGCCACAGTTGCATCCTGGCCAAGCCAGAGCTGTTGGGATTCATGACTTGTTACTGAATCCCCCCACCCTCAGCTCACATCACACAGGCATTCGGAAACAGGAGGGCTATGAAAGCGACTTCAGGTTATATGCACAAAATGTCTCTCGTGGTCTCTGCATTTCCCCATGCCTGGTCTATGGCCTCAGCCCCCTTGGCAGAGAGCTGGTCTCCTGAAGGCCCATGTCCTTTGTTAACCATGCCAGCCTCAAAGAGCTGGAGGCCTGTGAGGCATGCTCTCACGTGACTCGCAGGAGGGTCAAGACCTACAGCATCTCACCTGCAGCCGTGTAGCCCTGTAGCTCTGGCTGTCATGAGGTGTCTGAGGGCTGCAGAGACAGCTGGATGGTTAAGAGTACTTCTGACTCTTCCAGAGGATCTGGATTTAGTTCCCCGCACCCACATCAGGCAGCTCATGACCCATCTGCACACAGCTCCAGGGGATCCAAAACTCTCCTCTGGCTACCAGTGCTTGGAACATAGGAGTGGAGTGGCATGTTGGGGACCCCTGCCCAAGGGTGAAGGTCTGGAACAAGGATTTCGACGTCTCGCTTGAAAACTTCCCTCCATTGGACCTCCACCCTAGCCAGAATCTGGGGCGGGCAACTTAGGTGGGTGGCTTTTGCTTTGTTTTTAGATTATAATTACATTATTGTCCCCTTTCCTTTCCTTCCTTCAAACTCTCCCATATACTCCTCCTTGCTGTGTTCAAATTCACAGCATCTTGTTACAGGCATCTGTATACTATCACTTGTATATGCATTTTCAGGGCTGACCGTTTTGCACTGGATAGCCAGCTGATATGCTCTTCCTTGGAGAAGACAGTTTCTCCCACTCTCAGCATGCCTTAACTGTCTGTAGTTCCTTGTGTAGGGTTAAGGCCTTTCAGGCTTTCCTCAACCCACATTGACAGGTCCATTGTTGTCCTTGTTCAGTTACTGTTTAGGTAGTCACATGGGTATAGCTTCTGACGTGACCAGTAAACCCAATCTCAGCACACTCCCTAATCCCGGCTTTCAGGCAGTGTTCTCTGAACCTTAGGTGTGGGAGCTGTTTTGTAAATGTATCCTTGGGACTAGGCTCAGCTGTGTGGTTTTTATTTGTTTGTTTGTTTGTTTCTCTCTGTGGCTCTGGCTGTCTTGGAACGTGCTCTGTAGTCCAGGCTGGCCTCAGACTCAGAGATCCATCCCTGTGCCTCTGCCTCCTGAGTGCTGAGACTAAAGGTGTGAGCCATTACATGTGGTTTTCTGAGTGTGGAGTCATATGCTTAGGAGGATGAAATAGACAGTAAGTTTAAGGTTATATAGTGAGACTCTAGGTCAAATAATAATAATACAATAAGAGAAGGAATGGTATCCAACCCTAAAACATCTATTCTGACTTGGAATCTTAATTGGGTGAGACAGAAAATTGGCCAATAAAAATATAATGAGTTGGATCACTTTTATTGGGGGTCTCATGGTTTTTTGCTGGCACAGATGAGAGGCCTTTCAAAGGGCTGAACTTGAGGAGGGGCAGGACACAGAGGCACTCAGAGGCTGGGGAAGGTGACAGGCTGAGGAACAGCAGGTGCTCAAGGTAAGAGAGCCACTCTACTCAGAGCTGATCTGTGGGATTTTCCTGGAAGGGAGGACACGGGCTTAGCACAGTCCCTATGAATCATGGGCACAGATGAGGGGCTCAGCTTCTGGGACGAACATTTGACTGGGTCAACAGATTTGGTGTGCCAATTGCTTAACTCCAGTACTTTGACTTGAGATATTTTTCTCCCCCTTGTTTCAGTCTCTCTGTCCATCTCCTTCCACCCGGGATAAGGCACCGAGGCTGGAAGACTAACCCAGAGCACCAATCCTTTTTTTCCTTCTAAGACAAATGACATTGGCAAATGACACCCGTGATCTCCTGTTCCCCAGTTTTCAGTGCTGTTTTGGGGCTCTGAGTTGTTGGGTCTTTGGAATTGAATGCTAGAAATCTCTATAGTCTTAAAGCCCTTCTCAGCCCCTTCTGGCTGTCATGCTCTTCACCCTTCCCCCATCTCCTGACTTGGACCACTCTGCTGTCCTTGGTCCATGGCTCTTTTCTATCTATGACTCCATGGTACCACTGATTCTCAGAATGACAGTTGCTATGCTGGCAACATGTGTGCTTTTCATATGTCCTCTGGAGCTCAGACATACACACTTGAGCACCCCAACACCCACGCATCACTCTTAGTTAAACCCACCCAGTCCCGGTGAGGAGGCTGTGATGGAGGCTTTTCCAACACCACAAATAAAATATTTCTAAGAATAATCCAAATCACCTTTATCTCCTCCTCACATTCTGTCCCCTCTCTGAAATAATGGACACTAGCATCAGTCTAGTGATCTGGACCAGACATCTACCAATGGCATTTTTGGCCCTCTGCCCTGCCCCCTAGGAATAATGGGCCCTCTAGCTCTACTCTTTCAGTTCTGCTGATTCCTTTCTTCCACTGCCCAGACCCCAGCTTCATCAGTTCTGAACTAGTCTCCACCTGGATGATTCACCTGCCTGTATCCCTCCTTGGCCCAGTACACCAACATGGGCCTCTTAACATGTAGATTTGACCTGGCCGTACCCTTCTTGACATCTGTTAGTAAGGCCCTACCACCCTCCAGCTAAAGTCCAAGTTCATTGTAGAACACTCTGCTCCCCTGGGGCCACACTTCCTTCTCTATCCTTCATCATTCACACTTTCCCACACTTGTACCCTAGTCATCTTGCCTGCTTGCCCTGGGTGAGACCATATGGCTGTGCCCTACATTGATGCCTCTACCTGGGTCTTTTCTCTGCCTGGGTGTGCATCCCACCCTCCTTGGTGGGTATAATGTCCATCATTCTTCAGGGGACACGTCCTGGTAACTCTCTGGCTACAAAACAAACTAAGGGGTCCCTGACACCCTGCACCCCAGTTCTCCACATGCTACATAGAAAAGCCTGTCTGTGCTGTGCTGGTGGCATCTGATTGTAGCCACTAGTTGAGTTCAAGGGTTGGGTTTTATCCAACTTTGAGACCTTGTCCCCTATTTTCATACCTGGCACAAGTGGGAACTTGATACCTTTTTGTCAAATGGAACCAAACTAAACTATGTATGGGATTCTTTAAAGGAGACTTAGTCAAAAAGAAGGGAGGACAAAAGAGCCTGGTGTTGAAGTCAAGGTGTGGGTGACAGAGTTCTACCACGTGCACCTTTCCCCTTTCTCTGAAGAAGTCTTCTGCAGCTAGGAAGAATCCCCAGTTCAGCAGACTTAGAGGAAGACAGGGGACATAGCAGTAAGTTGAAATGCACTGAGGAGGAAGCAGCCAGAGGAACCCAGAAATCATGGTCTGGAAATTGCACAGGACTACTGATTCCAATCTTGAGAAAAAGCAGTATTTCCAGGTGACATGTGTGGCCACAAGTTGAACCCTGCACGTAAGACATTTGTAGAAATTGGAATGTGGAGTATTGGTAGAGGCATTGTGCAGTTATTATAATGATTGGATGATTTAATGTAATTTTGACTATGTAGAAAAATAGCTTTTAGAGGTACCTTTGGAAATCATGATATATGGTGAGATCTGCACTTCCTTTGGAGTACTTTAGTGTAAAATACACAGTGGATTTTCAGGGTAAATGATGCTATGAGAACTTGCAAGCTGGAGGCAATGAGTTCACAGCAACTCTTTTTTAAGAGTGATGAAAGCTGCTGAGTTCATGCTGATAGAAAAGTGGAGATTCACATCCAGGTGCCTACACTTGTCTTCAAATCCTTCATGACTCTGTTATGTGATTGGTTGTTTCTGGCATAGTGAAATCCGAGTGCCCAGTCACAATGGTTTGAATGACAAAAAAAGACCCCAAGCAACCCTTACCATCCCTTCAAATACTCCAAGTTTAGGGTCATCTTCTTTGAATCTCCTAGAAAAAAATTTCCTCCTGCCTATCTTCTGACCTGGCTATGTGTCCTTGAGAGTCATCCAACAGAAATACTGCTATCTCAGTTATTTTTCTGTTGTTGTTGATACAACACCATGACCAAGGCAACTTCTAGAAGAAGGAGTTTATTTTGACAAATAGTTTTAGAGTGCTGAGTCCCTCATGACAGGGAAGCATGATGGAGGGCTCACATCGTAAACCACAAGCTGGAAAGAGAGAGAAGCCTGCCCTCAGTGACATACATCCTCAAGCAAACTCACACCTCCTAAACCCAAACATCACCACCAACCCTGAGCCTGGTATTCAAACATTTGAACTTATGGGAGAAACATTCTCATTCAAACCACCATAACTACCCAGCATCCTGGACGTTAGCAAGGTGGGTTCCATGGAAACTTGGCAAAAACCCATTTTCTCCAACATGAAGACTGGTTCCCTGTGACCCCAAGTAGGGATGGTGAGCTGGTACTTAGATAAAGCTACACCACCAGGATGGGTCTCACACATCTCTTACACATGAGCCTATGGGGAAAGGAGTGCACAAGTGATGGGAATCACTATGAATGATTGTCATGTCCCAGCTGTAAGGGCTCCTGGAGACCAATTGGTTCCAACAATCTTTCTTCATAGGATGGAAACATGAGCCCAAAGGTAGAAGACACTGACCCCACACACACACAGGTTAACTGTGGGATGGAATCAGAGCTGCGCTCTTATCCACACTCGTGGGCCCATTGAGTTCCTTGACTGCTCACAAAAGTGCCCACCTGGCCCTTCTCTGCCTCTGTGAGACAGGGTGACTTGGTATGCCTGTTTCCTCCCCTGCTATGTGAGGGCAGTGATTAAGTTGACTTATAAATGATTTGACAGCATCAGTGGCATCATTCCTATGCATGTCACCAATACAGTAATGCTGCAGAGTGGGAGAAATTCAAGGCTGTAAAACAGTAGCAGCATTCTGCAAATGATCAGCTCCAGACACACACCTCCAAAGACATCAGTGAACAAAGACCCCACCCACCTGTCTCGCCCAGAGACTTACTCTGGTGTGGATAAAGCAGTTGTCATTGTTTTGTGTTTGGGGATGTTTGTTTGTTGTTTTTTATCTTTATCTCCACTCCGTTTCATTTTTGACAGTTTCTATTACTACTTCTTCAAGTTGACTCAGTTTTTTTCTGCAATGTCTAAGCTGTGATTTATCCTTCCTAGTCTTTTATGTGGAAGAGGATTGGTTAGCTCGTTCCTTCGTTTCTAGATATGATTTTTGGGGTTTGTTTATATCTTCCTTGTCTTTATCTAAATGCTCCTGAATTTTTCTTTTCTTTTTGAACATGTGGAACATTGTAGCAACTTGGCTGTGGATCCTAAAGGCTATGTATGCCATTGCTTGGCTTGTTTCTGCTCATCCTGGATTCTGTTTTCCTGCTTCTTGGCTTATCTGCTGATTGTTTTGTTCCATTTACCCTGCAGTGCCTGTGTATGAGTGTTTCTCTGTATCTATGTTTACCACAATGCATGCAGTGCTTGTAGAGGCCGGAAGGTAGTAAAGGATTCCCTAGAACTGGAGTTACAAATGATTGTAAACTGCCATGTGTGTGCTGGAAACTGAACTCAGGTCCTCCGCAAGAGCATCCAGTACTCTTAACCACTGAGCCATCTCTCCAGCCCCCTTTAATTATTTTTATATATTTATTTTTTTCTCTGTGTGTGCCTATATGTGCCTTGCCCCACCCGTGTGTGTGTGTGTGTGTGTGTGTGTGTGTGTGTGTGTGTGTGTGTACCATGTGCGTGCCTGGTGCCTGTAGAGGTGATAAGAGGGCATTGGATCCCATGGAACTGGAGTTACAGACCATTGTGAGCTACGATATAGGTGCTGGGAATTGAACCCGGGTTCTTTGGAAGAGCATCTCATGTTCTTAACTGCTGAGCCATCTTTCCTGTTCTTCCATTTTATTTTTAGAGACAAGGTCTGTCTGAACTCTGAGCTCAGTGAGACTAGCTGGCCAGCAAGCTCCAGGAATCCTCCTGTCTCCACTTCCCTCCCCAGCACTAGGCGCATACCACCACACCCAATTTAACACAGGAGCTGAGGGTGTGAAGTTGGGTCCTCAAGAGCCATCTTTGCAGACCCTCTTTTTTATTGTTTTGTTTGCTTGTTTGTTTGCTGATTAGTTGATTGGTCGGCTTTTGTTTGTTTATGGGGAGTTGTTTTGTTTTGAGGCAGGGTCTTGCTAAATTCCTCACGTCTCAGCCTCCCAAATACTGTAATTACAGGTATGCCCCATCCCAGCTATGTATGTACTCTGATCTTTAATTGGCTGTGTGAATTTTGCCTTTTGGGTTCTGGGTCTTTCATTGTTCTTGAGCTTTTATTCTGGGGACCAGATGAGTGACGGGAAAGCAGCGTATGACTCAAGTGCGGGGCAAATTGAACTAATTCCCAGTACCAAGGCCATAATTTCCAGATGCCCAGGCACTACAGGAACAGTTTTTGACCTGTGAGGGTTCTGATGATGCCCATTATGCCAAGGGGTTCCTTCCCTGAGCTCCAGGCAGCTCCTTGCACAAATGTGTCCCTCTGTTCTCTGCTAGATATGAAAGGAGAGCCCGCCGTGTCTGCAGAGCTCTCTGTGCAGCGGTCCTCACGCATTCTCTGCTCTACACTCCTCCATGCACCTGTCCACCAGGCTCACTGCCAGCTGCCCTACTGTTGAAGTCCAAGGACTCCCAAGTAAAAGGGGCAGAACAACCCTTCTCTCCAAAGCCCCTGACCCATGCTGCCTGCTGCTCCTTGTCTAGAAACCTGTTCATGTGCCTGTCCTGGTTTTGGTTTGTTTCATGTGGGAGTAAATTTGGTCCCTGCTAGTCCGTTGTGGCTGGTGATGAAGGTCAGTCCTGCTCAGACTTAGAGCAATGCTGTTTATGCTGGCTAGGCTTGGGCCTCAGAGGACCAGAGGTGTGGGTAGCTGTTGTCACTTAATCACTTCAAGGAGCCAAAACCACCTCCAGAGAAGGTAGCACAGAGGTGGGTTTGGGGACTGATCCTGGTGAGATGATCTGAGTCCTGAGTGGAGCTAGTCCTTTAGACTTGTTCACTGCACAAGAGAGGAACCAACAAGATGGATCAGTGAGGAAAAGGGATTGTCACCAAGCCTAGGGACCTGAGTTCAATTCCTAGGGCCCACATGGTAGAAGGAAAGAATAGATTCTGACAAGTTATACACATGCGTGTGCACACACACACACACACACACACACACACACACACACGTAATTTCTAAAAGAGAGAGAGAGAGAGAGAGAGAGAGAGAGAGAGAGAGAGAGAGAGAGAAGAACCAAATCCCTCCACTTAGACTAGTGGGGTCTGGGTCTCCAACACTGACAAGGACCCAGCACCGAGGTCAGCCTGCAACTCCAACTCCAGGTCACTCTATCTACTCTTCTGGCCTCTGGGGATACCCACACAGATGTCACATACATTCATTCAGACATGCACACACCTACAAATAAAAATAAATCTTTAAAAAACTGCATATAAAGCTAAGTGTGATGGTGCATGCCTGTGATCTTAGCACACCTAGGAGACTGAAACAAGAGGGTGGTAAATTCCACACTCAAAAAAAAAATTACATGAACAATAGTATTTGTTGCAGAATTATGGTAAAGGTTGCTGGGATTAGTGTGTGGAAAGTGGTCCTGAGGGCTGCACACAGTAGGTGTTCAATAGATACTATTTATTTCCTGTACTTGGATACTTGCTTTTTGGTCTGGGCTTCAGAGCCAAGCACAGCCCACCCCCACTCCCAAGACCCCCCTCCACCAGTCACCACTTTCTTTTCAGGGGCTCGAAGACTGATTCTGAGCAGAGCCAGCTTTACAGCTAATATCCCTCCACCTGCGGGTGCAGCTCGCAGAGGTGTAACATTTGATAAGCTCCATTTAGTTTGGCGGCACTGCAGTGTTTAAATTATTCAAAGACAGATCGCTCCCTCCAGCACCCCCCCCCCAAGGATTTCTGCTCTACTGAGCCTGCCAGCAGTGCTCTAGAGGAAGCAGGCATGGAATCAGCAGGCAGTTTCTCACCATAAGCTGAAATCAGTTCCAGCCCTTCTTCTCCGCCCATCACACCCCATTATTCCCTGCTAATTGCAAGCGTGGTATTTCGGGTTAACTCTTTGAGAACAATGGCGGCTTTGATTGCTGGAAAGGTGGACCCCTCCCCTCCCTCCTTACCCCACCCCCTCCCCACACCCTTCCACTGTCCCCAGTTGACTCTCCGTGTCTCGGATTCTGAAAGTCTCACTTGGGAAGCTACACTCTGGTGTGTGTGGCTGTGTTGGGTCTCTTTTGTTTTATTTTGTTCAGTTTTTAAGATTGAGTCTCATGTAACTCAGGCTGGCCTCAAATTCATTCTGGCATAAGGCTCAGATTATGTTTGATCTTCTTGCCTCAACCTCCTGAGTGCTGGTGTTGTAGTCATGGCCCACTAAGCCTGTTGCTGTCACTCTGTATTCTGATGGGGGACCTGGGATGGGGCAGCCAGTAAGGTCCTAGGCAGAGACAGTGAGGTTTTGTCTTTAACTGGTATCTAAAAGCATCAGCCTGGAAATCCAGCATGATAGTGCAGGCCTGTCATCTCAGCACTCAGAAGACTGAGGCAGGAGAATTACCAGTTCAAGGCCAGACGAGGCTGCTCAGCGTGCTTCTGTCTCAAGCAAACAGGATCAAAGTAGATGCAGATGTTTGGCAAAGCCATCTGTCACACTGCCTAGGCTAGGCTCAGTCTTGATCCCAAAGCTCCTCCAAATAAGGAGGAGGCACTTTCACCCCCGGCACCTGGACCTGGTCTCACCCCTGCCTCACCTGGGCAGTTGGTCCACACTACTCACAATCAGTCTAAATGATGGCTGTGCAGCTGAGGAAACATTCTCCCAGGGACTCTCTCTGTCATCCCCACAACCTATTGGCCTAGATTTTGGATGGTGTTCAGTTAGGACAAATAAAACTAATTAAATACTGAAGAGATGGTCCCATGGGTTAAAGAGTGCTCACTGTGAACCCCCCAAATGCTGTGAAAAGCCAGACTAGGCCATGTGCCTGCAACACCAGCACTGTGCAGAATGGAGACAGGGGCATCTCTAGGGAATTCTGGTAGCCAGCTTAGCTCCAAATTCAGTGAGAGACCCTTTCCCAAGGGAATAGATAGTGTTAGAGCCCAATGCTCAAATCTGTCATTCTCTTGTGTGAGTGTGTGCCCCACCCCGGAAATGCACTGCATATATATAAAAAAGGACAACTAATGTAAGATATTTCAGATCTCAAAACCTAACATGCATTTTGCCTGGTCTTTTACAGGCAAAGGTTCTTGACTCAAGCACTGGGATTTGGATTCAGAGGGACCAAGGCAGAGTGGCTCTGAAGATATATGAGCCTGCTCTAGACTACACCCTGACCCAGAAGACTGATGTCAGGAACATAACAGATGGTGTAACCAGAAGGACCTTCAGGGTAGACATCACAGCACTTCTGTGCCCTGGCTTCCATCACTGCACTGGGTGGCTGTGAGGGAGCCACTCACTGGGAAGACTGGAGACATGTGAACTCCATGTCCTGCTTTTGTAACCTTCTTAGAAACTTGTAACCACTTTGAGGTACATGAAACTTTAGCGTGAGGAGGAACCCATGGCAGAAGTACTTGGGGTACATGAAAGCCACCTTCCTGGGGAGCTTGAAGGTGATTCAGGCATCAAATGGTTCCTGACAACTCAGATCTTTGGCAGGGATATGAGTGAGGCAGGACAAGTGGTAAAAGGCAATTCATAGAATCTTTACCCGGAAAGCCTAAGGCATCAGTGAACGAAAGTGATTTCTAACCTTGTGAAATACAGATTCCCTGTTCTAACCTTATGGTTCAACAGTTCCCTGTTTGAGCCACACTGGCTGTCAGGAGGCTTTGTGGAATTGGCCCACATGCAATCAGGAACAGCAGCAAGATTGGTCCTTCCAAGGAACCTCAGGAGACTCTGGCTGACCCAGGTTCTACCACAGGGTCTCTAAACGACCACAGGACAGAAAAGCCTCCAGAACTGAGATGCCTTCTCCTGCCTGCACTTCGGGATAAAAGCTGTACATTGCTTCCTTACAGGGGAGATGACTCCATCCATGCCCAGGGGAACATACCACCCACACTGATAACAAAAACAGCCCTGATGAAGTCAAACCCATCAGAATTTGATAACATCCAGTCACAAATCTGCCCTGCTAGCCTTCTCAAACCACAGGTCCTGCAAACCAGACCCCAAGAAGGCCTACTGGGTATGTTTTCAGCAACATTATCCACAGGCCGGTTACCTTCCTTAGTGTATTGCTACTGTTCTATTGCTGTGAAGAGACTATGACCAAAGCAACCTATAGAAGAAAGCATTTAATTGAGGGCTTGCTTACAGTTTCAGAGGGTTAGTCCAGGATCACCATGGTGGAGAGCAGGCAGACATGGTACTGGAGCAGTTAGCTGAGAGCTTTACATCATGCAGCAGGGAGAGATAAAGAGAAAGAGAGAGACTGGGTCTATTCAGAACTTTGAAACCTCAAAGTCCACTCCCACTGACATGTCTCCTCCCACAAAGCCACACCTTCTAATCCTTCCCAAACAGTTTTGCTAACTGAGGATCAAGCATTCAAATACATGAGCCTATAGGGGGGCCACTCTCATTCAAACCACCACATTTAGTAACCAAAAACCACCAGGTCTTGCCCATGGCAGAAGTGTCTCCAAGCAATAGATGATATGGGTAGAAAATAAGCCTGTCAGACAAGGTAAACATAGACCTTTGCACCATAGACCCAAGTTCCAAAGGGCTTGCTGACAGGGCCACCCTTAGCCACACTGACGGGAAGGTCTCCCTGCCTCCTTCTATGGGTGCTTGCTGTATTGCTGTTCTAGAGTAAGGGCTTCACCGCCTGCTCTTACAATCACAATATGGATTATAATCCTGAAATTTTATACTTTAACTGTGTGTGTGCAAATGAGCTCATGCATGTTTCACTCTTGTGTGCACACAAGTGTGGAGGACAGAGGACAGCCTTGGCCTTGGATGTTGTTCCTCAGGTGCTGTCCACCTTTTTTTTTTTTTTCCTCTTGACAGTCTTTCACTGACCTGAACTCCTAGAAAGCTAGGCTGGCTAGTCAACTGGCCCCGGGGTCTACCTGGCCTCCCCAGCACTGGGATTACAAACACGTGCCACCACACCCAGCTTTTTCTGCATAGATTCTGGGAGATCAAACCCAGGCCCTCATGCCCCAAGGGAAGCAGACTCTTCCCTGAATGAGCTATACCAATACCACTGCAACTTTTACAGACCACTACTAAGTATCATCCAGCCTTGCTACATCCAGCCACTCCCAGTCCGGGATGGAGTACAGCAGGAGCCAGGCTGACCCACAGCCAAGGTGAGCTCTAAGACTCCCCTACTGCATAACCAAACCTGCCTTTGGTGCCAGTCTAGAGCCCAGCATCTCTCCCTCTTCTTCACTCAGTTCAAAATTGCTTCGTGATCAACAACCTACCTCTCCCCTCCCCGTTTTCTCTCGCACAGGCAGTGTGCACCTTCCAGACATCTCATGTGTACATAATAAAATCTGCATATTTCAAACCATCTTACTGGGCTCTTTGGAAAATTGGGCTCGTCCAAGAATCTTTGGAAGAGGCCAGTCTGATTCCACTGCCTTTCGCAAGGTGCTCTAAGCCAAGCTTGCTCTGAAGTATATGGTCCTCAAACAGTAGGAGGGGGAAGTGATGTGCCTTATTCCTACACCCCCAAGGATGCTGGAGACACGGGTCCTCAGAGAAGGTGAAGAAGTGGTGGTATGGGGCTGTCCCCACAAGGAGTTCTGAGAATAGCAGCTTGATATGGGACTCCATTCCTTCCCACACACTGAGGATGCCCAGGTTTGCACAGAAGGGATGCTTGGGGCTCTGGAGGCCAGCCCACTCTGTCAAGGGTTAGGAATGGGGTTCAGAGAGGTTCAGAGCTAGTGAGTTAAGAGCTGGTATCAGAATGTCTGGCATTAACATGACTGTGTCCTGACACAGTCCTGTGACTCCTCTAATCAAGGAGTCAATTCTGGGCTCCTGGCCTCAGTGACACTGTCAGCAAGGATATTCATTTCAAAGCTCCCAAATGTGGGAATCAGATGGTCTCTGCACTAAGCAACTCTTTTAATGTGTTCAGCACACCACAGAGTAAGAAGTGTATCTTTAACTAGCCGGGTGTACATGCACCCGAGTGCTTAAAATACAGAATGTAGAATTCTCCAAATGAGACTCACCCTGATGACGGGCAATGTGCTCCAGTTCTCTTCCCGTTTCTTTCCTTCCTTTCACTGTCGTTTGTTTGTTTGTTTGTTTGTTTTGTTTTTTTCGAGACAGAGTTTCTCTGTGTAGCTTTTTTGGAGCCTATCCTGGCACTTGCTCTGGAGACCAGGCTGGCCTCGAACTCACAGAGATCCACCTGCCTCCGCCTCCCGAGTGCTGGGATTAAAGGCGTGCGCCACCAACGCCAGGCCTTCACTGTCACTATTGAAAAGAAAAGTTCTCCTTTGTCATCAGACAAACACTAGATGCAAGGAGTGCTGGTGGCCTATGGAGGCCTCAGAAGAGGGGGCAAGTTACTAGTAGGCTACACTTACTCATCACCTGGCCTTTCTGGGATTGTGACCCCAGGAGGTCTTAGCTCCATGTGTCACTCCACTGCATTCTGATACCCAAATTCCAGGCCCAGTGGACATGCTCGGCTCAGTTGCCCTTGTGTCAACTTCGGTAACAGCAACTTACATATATTACATCACTGATACCCCAAGCAAAAATAGAAGAGTCATCCCTTGTTATCTGATAAGAAAAGCAAAGCCAGGTAAGATAGTCAGTGAAGTGCTTACACACAAGCATAAAGACCTAAGTTCAGATCCCCGAACCCACAAAAAAGCCAGGCAAGGCAGTATGTGCCAGTAATCCTGGTGCTGGAGAAGTAGCCACAGGAGGATGCTTGAGGGCTTCCTGGCCAGCCTATCTAACAAGATCAATGAGGGCCAGGTTCTCTCAAAGACTGTCATGAAAAGTCAGGTAAAGTGATTGAAGAGGATTCCAGACATTGACCTCTGGCTTCTGCACACTCATACAGAAGGGAGGGGAGGGGAGAGGAGGGAAGAAGAGGGGAGGAAAGGGGAGGGGAAGGACAGTCAGACTGTTTGATGACTTTGTCAAGGTCATCTGCAGCCATTACTGTCAGACTTGTGTTAGACCCCCAGAAAACTCAGGTATCCGGGGTCCCAGGCCACGAACGCAGTCACCCCAATCACCAGGTGGGTTTGAGAGCTTGCTGCAAACTGC
Organism: Cricetulus griseus; assembly: GCF_003668045.3. Taxonomy (NCBI): domain Eukaryota; kingdom Metazoa; phylum Chordata; class Mammalia; order Rodentia; family Cricetidae; genus Cricetulus; species Cricetulus griseus. Next base: position 218,335,091 of record NW_023276807.1, on the reverse strand, counting down.
ATGAGGCTTTATTGTTGTTTAACGAGCTAACCCCATGTTAGCTCGGGTCTTTTACCCACCCGCCATGACGGATGGCTCGCAAAGATAACTCCTAGGGCCTCCCAAGAGATCTTGTAGGGCAGCGTAAGGGGAGTGTCTAGGGGTACGCACAGGCTCAGGATTGGTGTGCCTCCAGGCTTGGAGGGTTTGCCCTGTGTTGATTGGTCAACTGGTTGTTATGGCCCATAGGCCCTCCCAGGGTGGTTGCTATGCTCTGCGTCATTGCTGTGTGCTTGTCCGTAAAGTACACCCAGGGTCGCAAAGCATAGCGCCACCAGCTAACTTCTGATTGGTTCCTTGTCACAAGGCAGGCACCTAACCTCTAGTGACTAAGACAAGGTCATACAGCACGTGTTACTGTCGTGGCTGCCGAAATGGGGAGCTGGTCTCGTCACTTGGTCTTCTGGTGTTCTTTCCACAAAGAACCTCTGTTGTGCCATCCCCAGCTTTCTTGCCATCTCTGTTCCTGGACATCTGCCTCCTTTCTGTTCTGGCCCTTCTAGTCTCCTCTAGTCCTTCAATTCTGCCTGGATCAGGATGGCCTTAATTTTGGGGAGTTTCTAATAATCACTTTACAAGGAGGGGCTTCAGCCAGAGAGCCTGCTTCCATGAAGTGAGCCAGCCAGTTTAGCAGTTTATGCAGGGGCTGCAGTTTGCTCAAGAGGAGATGTACAAAGCCCAGGGTCTCCAGCTCTCCCAGGACTCTCCAAAGATGCCATGGTCAGAAATGACTTCAAAGGCTTCCAGGAAACTTGACCAAAAGACACTGCTGGTGGCTGAGGGTTTTATTAATTGACTGTGTTTGCAGCTTCTTCAAAACAGGGAGCAGATGCACTGCACCATAGGAATCTCAAGCCCTGCGCCTGTGCATGCTTGCTGGCTCATCTATCGAGGGTGACTGTCAGATATTCTGGGATTTGTTGTATTTGGGATTAAATGTGGGGAGAGAGGATAAAATTAACAGGGTTTCTATAAATATAACTTCTCTGGTGCTTGTTAAAACTCTGGGGTCACAGGAAGTCTGCCTTCCAACAGGACTGTGTGGCCTGAGCCTGTTTACTTGAGACGTCTCGCCAAGAGCTAGCTTTGCCCCATTAAAACTAAATAAATAATTTCCACAGAAGCTATTTTTTGGCCCTCTTTGCCAAAAGTTCTGGGAGAAAAGGCCAGGACAGAAGCGTCACATGTGTGTTTTCTGTCGAGGTCTCGGGCCCAGTGGGAAGTGAGTGGACTTCTGGAAGCTGTTTCATGACAGATGCAGCTCAGCTGGCAAACCAATCCACAGAGAAGGAAGGACCCATGGGAGCCACCATCCTCGCCACTTTTGACTGGCAGCTCCATGGCTTTATATATGTCTGCTCCCCATAAGCACCAGCTTGGTTACTCAGTAGAGTCATCTCATTGAGCTTACACAAATGCAAGGCACTCACCTAAATTTGACTTTCAGAAAAACCTCAATGACGTTGCTTTATTTTATATTCATATTTGTTTGTGGTTTTGTCTGTTGGTTTGTTGTTTTATGAGTTTATGTTTTTATTATTATTATATTTGGGGTGGGTCACGTGCATGCCATGGGACACACATGGAGGTCCGAGGACAGCTGGCGGTGTTAATGTTCTTCCACCATGTGGGTTCTGGGGATCAAACCCAGGTCTTCAGGCTTGACAGCAAGCACCCTCTCCTGCTGAGTCATCTTTTGGGCTCCCGTTTTTGTCATTGTAGACAGTCTCAGTAGGTAGCACAAGCTGGCCTCCAATTTACAACCCTGCCATCTCAGATTCCTAAATGCTGGGATTATAAGCATGCATCCAGGTCCAACTAAGTAATTTTTTTAACCTAAAGTATGTTGTGTATGATCTTTGAAACATCTTATGTTAATTTACAACTTGTGACTTATCTGAAACTCAAATCTAATGGGCCATTCTGCTTTGCTGTTGCTGTTGGCAACCTCTCTTCAAAAGGCTTAATCTGCTAGTCTCTCAGGGAAATCTGAATTCTAACAGGATAAAGACAGCAGTTATGAGCTGAGAAAGGAGCTTTGGGGCCTGGTGCATTGCTGACATGAGAAGAATTGGCTTCACATCTGAAAAGGTGCTAATCCAGCCATCTGGCCCCATAAGGAGGCTGTCCCCCAGCTCCAGGGAAGGCTGAGGGCTGGTACTGACTTCCTCCAGTCCATATGGGTCTCAACCCACCAAGACAGACTATCAGAGAGAACTTAGAATGTCTCCATAAGGACTGCTGAGCAAGGGAGAGGCAGGAATCGACAGCACAGATGCAGAGCGACAAGAGACAGCAGCCACAAGGAAAAGAGTTTTTACACAGTGTTTCCTGAATGTTTTGTTCACACTATTACTGGCGGGTTCACGGATTCAGGAAACTTTGGGCCAAACATCCATGTAGAGAAAACTGTGGAAGGACTGGAGGAGGTTTTGTCAGAGAAGTAGAGCAGGTACCTACAGAACTTCAAGGGTCCTGACTGCCAGGGAACCCTTGAGAGAAGCCTCGAATTTGCTTCCAATTTAGTGAGAAAATAAAGCCAAACTTCTGGAGTCTCCTCAGTCTTACTTCAGGACAAGGAACCATCCCACCACAACTTTTTAATGGGACCAGTCAACATAAAGCCTCCAAAATTTCTACTAAATTCAAATTCATGCTCCGGTAAAACCAGCACCCACAGCCTACTAACTTTGGTACCAACTGTAGATTTTTTTATTAAATTTCTTTAAGTTAGCACGAAAAGCAGTAGTTTCTTTATAGCATTTTCATACATTTCTCTTCTTATGTTTTGTTCTCACTCCCTCCCTCTCCCATACCCTGTGGACCTACTCTGGTGGTTCCCTTCCTCCCCACAAATAGTTTCTCCTTCTGCTTGAACATCACAGGTATTAAATGACTCTCCCCCTTTCCACTATGCTCTCTTCCTCCTTTTTCATGGTCTCCTTTCTAGTTTCATAACCTACAAACATACAGAAACACACGTACACACACATAATCCTGTTTTGCTATTTAAATATTTTAAATCAGCATATAACATGACAACTGCCATTATGACATTTTCAAACAAAGTTCTTGTCATTTTCATCCCCTGTGTCTCCCTGGCTCTCTTACTACCCTGACTTCCACTAGTAGCCTCCTCTTCCCAGATTCTTTTCATTTTTTGTCTTCAAGCTAGCTTCTGCACATAAGAGAAAATATTGTATATTCAAAACATTAAGGAACCTCTACTGGCCTACACCAGCAGGTGACAATAACAAGGTGGTGTCCCCAGAATACATATGACAATGTCTAGAGATGTTTGGAGTTATTACTCCTTAAAGGAAGAGGGAGACCAGGGATGCAGTTGCTAAATAAATAGACTACAATGCATAGGCCAGCCCCCGACCCCCCCATCTCAGAGAAGTGCCTGGACCAAAAATATAGCCTGAATTGTTCATTTAATCCTTTGACTCAATCGATGAGCATCTATTGAGCAACATGGTATCCCAGAAGTTGGAATAGATGATAGGCCTTGGAGAAAACAAGGCATGGTCCCTGAGGGTATCCTGTCACACTGGGGAAGGAAGACTCCGTGCCTAACAAAGGCCACTACTCTGGTTGGGAGAGAAAAGGCAGGAAAGAGAAACTGTGCCCTGGAGAGATCTGGGGAGGGCTTCTAGAGAGATGAGCTGGAAAAGAGTTACGACGAATGGGTGTTTAATGGGCAGAGACCCAGAGATGGCAAAGTAGTATGGCAGCTTCTAGAAACCATGGAAGTTCTGGGTAGCAATAAAGGGGGATGGGGAGTCCAACATGGAAGACTCCAGGCTACTTGCATTCTGGGCCCTCCTGCCCCTGCTGAGGATCAAAACACAGCCTGATGATCCTGTGCAACCCCAACAAACTTACTTGAGGGTGGAGGATAACCTGGAGCAGGAGGTCAGCCAGAGAGGCTGAGAAAGTAAATTCCAAAGCCCTTGAAGCTAAAGGAGGGGGCAGTGAAAGGCAAAACTGGAGGGTTCTAGGACTCAATGACAGATACAACTGGAGGCAATGGTGGGTGGCAAGGATCTGGAAAGGGACCAGAGTAAGAAGAATGCTGATGTGGCAGATCAGGTTGGGATAAGATGTATTAGTCAGCTATGGCTGCTGTAACAAACACCACTAATCTTCAGTATCAGAATGGATAAGGGTATAGTCAGACAGTGGTGGTGCACACATTTAATACCAACACTCAGGAGGCAGAGGCAGGGGGATCTCTGAGTTTGAGGCCAGCCTGGTCCTCAGAGCGAGTTCTAGGATAGCTAGGGCTATACAGTAAAACCCCGTCTCAAAACACAAAAGCAAAAATCAAATACAGAGAATGGTTGAGGTTAGAATTGGAACCATCACCAGGAGCAGTAAGCAGAGCATCTTCTAACCACACCCAGGAGCTGTCAAATATCATTGATTAATAAACCTTGACTTCATAGGCAAGAAGACAGTAGCTACTTCCCACAGATCAGGCGGCCAGCTGCTCCTCTTAGCCAGAAAAGAAGGAACACCCACTTTTTGATTAATGACAACTCTGCAGCAAGTGCTTTACACATGGCAAGCCATTTTGCCCTCACAGTGACACTGCAGCTATCTGTTGCTATCCTTGTAATATAGATTCAGAGACCAGAGGTCAGAGGAGTCAAAACTTAGCCCAAGCCCCACTACCAGGGCCTCTCTTATACTTGAACATGCTAACTAAAAAAACTCAGTGCTTCCTGGAAAGTCCTGGCATTGTATCTCCTGGGAGAGACTTGATTCTATGTTACCATGCATCCATAGCCCAAATTCAATAGCCTCCATCTCACCAGGGACATGCCCATGGAGCAACAGGTAGCCTGCAGGACACTGGAGCCTCCAGTCAATATTTGCCTAGTAATTCAGGCGGGTAATAAACAGCTTATAGGTAGCCTCCCTTGTACCACATAAGCTTCCTCAACCAGGGAACTGGGCCCAGCCTGTGAAAGCCTAGGCTAGAGATTTTACTCTCTAAACCCATGGAACATAGGTAACTGTCCTGGCTGTACCTTAAACCCCCAAGGAAGCCTTGAATGTCCTGGATCCAGGCCACCTCCAGAGCAGCTGAGGTAGTTCTCAGGCACTGACATTCTTGTGGAGGTCTTTTCACACACCTGTGGTTGAGCAAAGCAAGCTAAGGTCAATTGTTGTGGCAAACACTCTTCATTGTTACTCATCCCAAGGACCAGAATGAGAGCTATGGCATTCAGCCAGGGCCCCTTTCCCTCTGCATGTATAGCAACAGGTTCCTATCTCCAATGTCACTGTGCAGATGGACACATGGCCCCGGGAACAGGTGTGCTACTCAGGTATACGTGTGCACCAACAGGTACACATGTTCCTCACACGCCTCAGAGAAGAGGGCTCCAGGCCTGGGCAGACCTCTGTGGCTGGGGAGCCAAGGCCAATTGCTGCAGTTTTCCCATGGCACCCACCACATTAGCACCTCTCTGGGAAGGGTGACACCTGTGCACACCAGTATGAAGAAAGGAAAAGGTGGTTCTCCCTCCACCTCCTTCCTGAATGAGGAAACCAAGGCCCAGAAGGCGGTTAGGAAAGGGTGACCATCCAAGGCACTGATGGCAGAAATGCAGTATGTTCCACATAGCCTCCAATGAGAGTCACGTCTGGCATGCTTCTGGGGATGTCAGATGTGTTCACCAAGTCAGCTCCACCATCCTGGGGGGAACAGTGGGGCTGTCCCCCAGTTTTAGGTAAGAGGGAACAAAAACAGAACTTTCTGTTCCCCCTTTAAAAACTGTGGTAAGTTACACATGTCTACAATATGCCATGTAAACCCTTCACACATAAAGTTGAGGAGTACTACAGCCATAGCCAATGTTGTAGGCCACTCCCACTATGCAGCCACAATGATGCCGTCCTCCCCATCCATTTGCGGGTAGTTGGTTTGGCTATTGTAAACAATGAAAGTGGTGTCAAAAGCCTCTTTGAGACCCTGTTTCAGTCCTTTTGGACATATACCCAGAAGTGTGACTGATTGATCAAATGTCAGTTCTGCATTTAATTTCTTTTTATATTTGTATGTGTATTTGTATTGTATGTGTTGGCATGTGTAAGGGAACATTGTACATGTAATCATGAATGCACATATGTACATGTGCCAGACACCATCCATGATTTTTGAGAGAGGGTCTTTCACTGGCCTGAAGCTCGTCAAGTAGGACAGAATGACTAGATAGAAAGCCCTGGGTACCTCCTTGTGTCTGCCTCCCTGCACTGGGATTACAAGCACACACCACCATGCTCAGATTTTTCATTTTCTTTTCCTTTTTTTTTTTTTATCATCATCTCCTAGTTAGGGCTTCTATTGCTGCTAGAAAACACCATGGCCAAAACAAAAGTTATAGAGGAAAGGGTTTATTCAGCTTACACTTCATCATTACTGTTCATCATTAAAAGAAGTCAGGACAGGAACTCAAGCAGGGCAGGACTCTGGAGGCAGGGGCTGTTGCAGAGGCCATGGAGGGGTGCTGCTTATTTGCTTGCTGCCCATGGCTTGCTCAGCCTGCTTTCTTATAAAACCCAGGACTACCAGCCCAGGGATGGTACCACCCACAATGGCCTGGGCCCTCCCCCATTGTCCACTAACTAAATGAGAAAAAGCCCTACAGTTGGATCTCATGGAGGGAGGCATTTCCTCAACTGAGGCTCCTTCTTCTCTGATGATTCTAGATTGTGTCAAATTGACAGAAAGCCAGCCAGTACACATCAGTTCTGGGGATTGAACTCATGTCCTCATGCTCACAAGGCAAGCACTTTACTGATTGAGCCATCTCCCCGCCCAGATTTCATCCTTAAAGAGGCCCATCCAGTTTTCCACAGCTGATATACCATTTTTCTGCTCATCATTGTTTTCCACTCATTTCAGGTTTTAGCTGTAAGCAGCCATCCTTATGGATGTGGTGTAGCATTTGTGATTTTAATTTTTATCTCCCAAATAATCAGTGAGGTGCAGCACCTTTCATAGACTTCTCAGCCATCTCTATACCTTGTTTGCAGAAATGGGGGATGCAGGGGCTAGCTAACTGTGGCAAGCCTGCATTTGCATGAACTTGCTCTCAACCACTAGCACTGGGATAACACACATGAGGGTTTTCAAACTCTATCCCAAAAGCTGTAAGCATTCAGTGTCAGCAATGCTACTTTCATATCACGGCTATTTTTACAACCATTGACCTGACAGCTACTATTACTTCATTTGACACTAATGCCGATTACCTCCATTGACATTACTGCCACTATTACCTCTTTTGACAAGACTGCTATTATTACCTCATTTGACATTAATACTGCTATTACTACCACTGACATTATTGCTACTATTACTGCTACTTACATTGCTGCTGCGGCTTTGGCTGCTGCTACAAGGCTTCCCAAGGCAGAAGTCAGTCAGTTCTCTCTCAGAGGGCAGCAAATCCAACAATACAACAAAACACAGGCATTGTTAATATCTCCTTAGCCGTAGAAGAAAATATCAAGCAACACACCAGAAAGTTAGCTACCACCTGTAACTCTGGCTCCAGGGGATTTGATTCTCTCTTCTGGCCTCTGCCAGCACATGCACATACACAGACATAAATAATAAAATAAATCTTTAAAAAGTAGTTGCCGGGGCTAGAGAGATGGCTCATTGGTTAAAAGCACTGGCTGCTCTTGGAGAGGACCTGAGTTCAGTTCCCAGCACCCACATGGCGGCTCACCATCGTCTGAAACTCTAAGTTTCAGGGAACCCTTTTTCTGGCTACCACCAGCACTGCCTTCGTGTGGTGCACATACGCAGATGCAGACAAACACTCATGCATATAAAGTAAAATAATGAAATCTTTAAAAAAGTGAAAATCAAAAACTAACTAAAGACAAGTCACCATGCAGGTGACCTCCTAGCAACAGAAACTGTGATGAATAACCTGCCCAAATGATAATGTCTCTCCTGTGCTATAACCATCCAATAAAGACTTGCAAACTGCCTCCACAGCACCCAAAGACTCCTTCAGGAAATCCCAGCTCCTGACACATGAGAGGCCAGCATCCTGCCCTGCCCAGTTACTCCAAAATCATCTGGCAAGATGTTCTTTCCTGACTCTATACCCACAGCCCCTGGACAGAACCAGGCCACCTGGATTGCCATAGGCACTCCCGTCAGCCATGTGCTGGGAGAGGGTGAAAAAGAGAGAAAGATACTGAGGCAGAGAGGAAGCAAATGGAGCCAGAGTGTTCTTGGGAAGTGAACAGAAGTGGAACAATGAAAAGCTGCCAGGTTTATTTCCTTAGGGACATGATATGCACAGCCTCTCTACCAGCTGTGCACAACTATGTTGTGTTGAGCACTGAGTATATCCCAAACTCATTTACACAGACAGCATCTCATTGACCCTTTGCAGCAGCTCCCCAAGATAGATCATCATTGTCACTCCTCTTTACAAAGACAAAGCTAGCACGAGTAGCACCAGGATCTGGGAGCTGACAGCTCAACCTAGAGTCAAAATCCTTCGCTCCAGCACTATGGGGCTTCCTTACCTCCAGTCCCAGACCCAGCATGTGACAATGTCTGCACACTGGGGTAGAGCTCTCCAGCCATTCAGGGCCTTAGCCATCACACTCAACTCACACAAGCAAACTCGGAGCACCATCCCAAGATAGCCATGCTGCAGACCCCAGGGCAGATGTGAACCTATCCTGAGTTATTCCCAGTGTTCCTGTTCCCAGGGGTCCTATCAAGTGCTCCATCCACATCTGTCCATGGGAAAATGGCTTCTGGTCTGAATGGCTCTCTCATTCTCCAGTACTACCTCTGTTATCTTTTTCTTCTCCCAATCACCTTCTGGGTCTTTTTTTCTTTTTTCCTCCCTAGCCTTGGCTTGTGGAGGCTGCAGCAGCCAAGTGCAGAGCAGAGTATAATAACGTGGAAGGAATTTGGAGTTTCTAGGCAACCTAGCCAGGAGGAGATAAAGAGCAGGGAGGAGTAAAGACAGCCAGAGTGCTAAAGGAAGAAAAGACAGCTCACAGCTGGAGGGACTCTCTGTGCAAAACTCCCAGAAGTGGCCAAGGAACCACACGCAGGATGAGCATGGTCAGTACTCTGCATACACTCTCTGGGCTGTGGTGGTAGCTCAGTTGGTAGAGAGCTTGCCAATATGCATGAAGCCTTGTGTTCTGCCCCCGGCACTAAATAAACATGGTGCCACACACCCTGTAATCCCAACCCTGAGGAGATGCAGCCAGAAGGATCAGAAGTTCAAGGTTATCTTCAGCTGCATAGCCTGAGATACATGATAGCTTGTCTCTAAATAACTAATAAACAAACAAATGTGCTCACTGAGCAACCACCATTGTCCCGAAAGGTGAATGTCCCCTTTCTTCTCCCCCACCCTGGCCTCCCGTAAGCCTGTGTTGATGTCATGAGACACAGAAGAAATGATTCTGTTGAGGGATTTCGAAGGGAACAGGAACTTACTGGAGCCAAAGAAAACCTAGATGGACTGGAAGGAGCCTAAGCCGCTGGAACGCGTTCAGGATCCTGAGCTATCTGCACAGATGACGCTGGGATGTTGCCACAGAGCTCTGTCCAGGATTTGAGCCAAGGGATTAAGCCACATGTTCAAGAAACCAGAGGGACCATGTGCCTTTCCTTTTTACAGATGAGACACTGGAGGCTACAGCTCCTCTCCGCCCAGCTTCAAGCCTCTTCATCTGCTTCTCCAGGAAGGACATGAACTCTGGGCCCTTCGGAGTCTGCTCCACTGGCCCCTACACCTATCTGCTCCTTGCCTTGGTCTACCTCCCACTTGCTCCCTCCTTGCCCTGGGAGGAGAACATTCTCTCTGTCACCCTGAAGGGGTCTATACCAACCACCTGAGAAGGTTCTGTCTGGACCCAGATCCTCTAACCTCTTCCATCTCCCTATATCTCCTATGTCTCTTGACAGAGTCCAGAAACAGGGGGCCAAATCCAACTTCAAGAGGTATTAGCACCCCCCAGCGCTCCCAATTCTTGAATGACTCCAAGAGCCCAGATGTTTCGTGTCATTGAAAATAAACATCTAGATGATTTAATACTTCCTGCTATGTCTCATTTGGCTTCTGGCACATAGCTGGTTGGAGGTCACCCTGCCCCTTATTCCTGGGCCAGGGCACCTGTCTTGCTCCAGCGGAGCCACCAATGACCCCTGATCCTGGTGACCACTCTGCAGGAGCTGTGGAGCCAGGACTGTAAGAGACCTCCACACACACGGGTGATTTGCTAAATTAGCTTTGCTCATCAGTGGACCAGGGATTCACAGCAATATTTTTAAGCTAGTTCCAAAGAAGCCCCCACACACATGAAGGCTGTCGTGGAGAGAATAGGGATTTAAGGTTTAAGAGGCACCCGGAAGACATTCTGTCTGTGCCAAAATTCCAAGGCTGAAGGACATCCGCCCTCCTCTTACAAATCCTGGGAGAAAGAAAGGAACTCTGTGTGTTTCCTAAATTTTACCAACAAGAAGCATTGGCTGAGTGCTAATGGGCTGGGAGGGAGCCAGTGTCTGTTAAATGCCTCCACACCATGCACCATGATTCATATGTAACTTACAAGACAGCAGATGTGCCAGATCACAATGACTTAGTGACATTTAGAGGGTCATAACAGCCTAATACAATACTTTCCTCTTTTGCCTGGGACAAAACTGGTGTGAATACACTTACTGCTTGAGTGGCATGGTTGCCCAGTACCTACAGTTGTATGCACAGCATTTGTGATGATGGCAGTAAATGACTGTGTTTCTGGTGTGTCTATTTGCCAGGCTATACTTCTAAATTATCGTCTTAGCATGTTCTTCTATTTATAAAATCACTTGCTGCAAAACAATGTTCTTGTTTTCATCAGCTTCACATGCTTCACTTTTACTGTATACCTTGATGACATCAAGATGCCACATCAAGCAACTGACCTGCACCATCTCTAGGTATGTGTCACTACTCCACGATATACATGTATCCATCATATCATCTAATGATATCAACCTCAGACCACGCCCCTGTCTTTAATACACGCATAGTTGCATTTTGGAGTTTTTTGCTTGGTTTAGACAGAGTCAAATGTATAGCAAGTTCACTTGGACTTGCTATGTAACTGAGGATGACAGTGACCTTCTGCTCCTTCTGCCTCTGGCTCCAAAGTGCTTGGATTGCAGGTGTATAACACTACACCTGGTTTATGCTGTGCTGGAGATTGAGGTCTGGGCTTTGTGCATTCTAGGTAAGTATTCTACCTGGACTACATCCCCAACTCCTCATGGTGGTATTCTACATTCCAGAACTTTTGAGACCTTGAGGGCATGCCTATACTATATGGAAGTCATTGTGTGGACTAGGGTACTAAGGTGTTCAAGGGCAGATTCCTGTCCTTGAAGCATGCGCCTGCAGATGTGTTGGGCTCTGCACCACATCTGGCTGCTCGAGAACTGGGCCTGCTGCTGTTTCCTGGCCTCTTTGAGGTTATGGGGAAGATCCAGTGTTTTTTAACTATGGAACCATCTCTTCAGGCCATTTTAAACCACTTTTTAAGCATGTGAATCTATGGCAATGCATACGTGGGCATTGTTGTACAACCATTGCCACTATCTAGCTCCAGAATTTTCCATCTGCCCCCATTAATCACCAATAGCATTAAGGATATTTAAACAGCACAGATGAAATTCTGTTATTTTATTTTTTTATTTTTTGAGACAGGGTTTCTCTGTGTAGCTTTGGAGCCTATCCTGGCACTCGCTCTGGAGACCAGGTTGGCCTCAAACTCACAGAGATCCGCCTGCCTCTGCCTCCCGAGTGCTGGGATTAAAGGTGTGTGCCACCAACGCCCGGCTAATTCTGTTATTTTATATTTATCTAAAATTACATATAAGTGTATGCATGTACATATGTATATAGTTTAAATGAAATTGTGCCACTTGGGTGATAATGCTACCTCCAAGAGCCAGATGTTATCTAAAAATGTTTTTCAGCACCAGATATGAGAAACCTCCTTTGAGGGTTTTGGACAGGGGAGTAGTCCAGAACACTTCCAAAACAATATAGGCTATTGCTGTTGCTTCCCAGAAGTTAAGTCCCTATTGCTGAAGATACCATACACTTTGGACACAGGACTCAGATGATTCAAGCCAGAACTGACCTGAAAACCTCCTCCCTGAAGGCTATCTTGCATAGTACAAGAAGGGTCTATGCAAGCTGCCAAGGGAAAAAGCAATAATGCCCACTCAGCCAGAAGAAAATCATGTCTGGTAATAGAAACTAGCCAACTATCTGTAGCTAGTAAAATCATCAACCTTAGAGAACTACAACTGTCACTTCCTTGAGCCGGTATACCCTCTAGCTGCTCTTTAAATACCTTCCTTATACCCGCAGGCAAGTATAGCATCCACCCTCATCAAAGAAGCTTCTTTTTGCTGGGCATAGTGGTACACACCTTTAATCCCAGCACTCAGGAAGCAGAGGCAGGCGGATCTCTGTGAGTTCAAGGCCAGCCTGGTCTATGGAGTGAGTTCTAGAACAACCAGGGCAACGCAGAGAAACCCTGTCTTGAAAAAGAAAACAAACAAAAGAAGCTTCTTTTGGAGCAGACTGAAATCATTACAAAAAGCCATAATTAATCAAAATGCAGGGAATGACTGGTTGTGGAGCACCCAGCTCCAGTTGATATCACACAACTCTTACACCTGCAGCTCAGGGAACATTCCCAGAAAAGGGGCAGGAAGCACCAGGGAGTCTGCAGCTAGACTGTATGTTTTATATATGACAGGGAAGCTACATATATGAAACTTGAACAACACAGCAGCTTAGACAATAACAAAACCAGTTGGCATGCCAATATGGGTGAGGGAAATTTCATGAGACCTTACCCCGATGAAGCAATGAATTACTGCTGACAGAGGGAGCAGTAGTCTTCCCCAGGAATGAGCCCCCTAATTGGCTATCAAATACCAAGTGATCAGCCCTAAAAACATATACAAGAATCAGCAGTTTGTATTTATATATTTACGTGTGTGTGTGTGTGTGTGTGTGTGTGTGTGTGTGTGTGTGTGTTAATTAAAGAAGAGGCCATGAGCTTGAACGGGCATGGGAATAGTTGGAGGGAGGAGGGTTAAATGATACAATATTTTAATTAGAAAATGTTAAAAATGTCAACTGTCTGGTGCTGGAGAGATGGCTCAGAGGTTAAGAGCACTGACTGTTCTTCCAGAAGTCCTGAGTTCAATTCCCAGCAACCACATGATAGCTCACAATCATCTATCTATAATGAGTTTCGGTGCCTCTTCTGGCATGCAAGAACACGTGGAAGCAGAATTTGTATACGTAATAAATAAATAAATAAATCTTTTAAAAAATATATCAACTGTCCATCCCCCCAGTTTGGGAACCCACCATTCTACTTTGGTTTCTATGAGTTCTTTGACTCTAGAGATCTCTAACTCCCTCGCTTCTTCCTTCTCTCCCCATCTCTATAGAGAATGTCTTACTATACAGCACAGATTGGCTTCAAGCTGCAAGTCCTTCTATCCCAGCATCTTAGTTACTTTCTGATGTTGTGATAAGACACCATGACCAAGGCAACTTATAGAAGAAAGAGTTTCTTTGGGGATTGCAGTTTCAGACGGTTAAAGTCCATGACCATCTCGGAAGTAGACAGGCAGCCGTGGCACTGGAGCAGTAGTTGAAAGCTTACATCTTAAGACATGACCATGAGACAGAAAGAGCTAACTGGAAATCTCTGTGATGGCTGTTTTTGGTTGTCAACTTGACTATATCTGAAATGAACTACAATCCAGAAATGGAGGGCACACCTGTGATCTGGACCTTGAGGCTCAAAAACACAGATTTTTGAGCCAGATCTTGCGGCAGGAAGATGAACCTTTAATCTGGTCTATACCTTCTGCTGGAAAACTATTTAAAGACAATGGAAGAGAGAGGGTTTCCTTCTTCTTTGCCTGCTTGCCCTTGCCTAGCCAGTAAGTACATCCATTCCTTCACTGGCATTGGAGCCTACTTCTTCTGGATTCCAGGTTATACGGAAGACCAACTGAGACACCCAGCTCCGTGGGACTGAGAAATTACTCTCGGGCTTTCCATTGTTGGGTTAGTTGACTGCAGCCTGTACATCATTCCAATAAATTCCACATATATGTATGTATATATCTATAGATAGAGAATCAGAAACAGAGACAGAGACACACACACACACAGAGAGAGAGAGAGAGAGAGAGAGAGAGAGAGAGAGAGAGATCCATTCCATAAGTTCTCTGACTCTAGAGAACCCTGACTAACACAGCCTCCAACAAGGCCACCCTTCCTAGTCCTTCCCAAACAGTTTCGCCAACTGGGGACCAAGAATTCAAATATGAGTCTATGGCAGCCATTCTCATTCAAACCACCACACTCAAGCTCCTGAGTTCTGAGATTACAAATGTGTGCCATCACAGTGGCTTCGTTTATCTTATTGTGGGTATCTTATCTCACTTGGTATGATGCCTTCAAGTTTGAATTTCTCTGTTTGGGAAGCTTCTTAACCAAAGTATGGTGGCTGGCTGAGTTATCTTCTCCGAGAAGTGGCCTAGTGCTGGCTGCCTTCCCTAGGTAAGCAACAAAAGTTCATTCTCCCCTCCCCACTGCAGAACAGCCCTCCTGTCTCTCCCCCAGAAGGCCTTCCTCCAGAGCTTGTCACATGAGAAGCCTAGTCTCATTCCACCTGTCCAGGCCTTGCTAAGGTTCTCCAAGACCCTACATTACTTGCCACTAACTTCCCTGGGGTCTTTGCCTCCACACAGGAAGTCGTCCCTACCTACCAGGGTGGTTCCCTTTGAACTCCTGAACCTACAATCACTTCCTGGATGCTCTTGGCAGCTGTGGCACAAGGGCTGGCCATTGACCACCTTTGTCCTTATAGGACTTCCTGCCCCCTCTGTCCATGTAACAATGAACATGCCCTCCTCTCCTCCTATAAAACAAGCGATGCCAAATCTGGTGCCCCCCCCCCCAGCTCTGCTTTGTTCAGGTTTCCCATAATCATCCCCCCCTCCCTGCACTGTTCAGGAGAGCCCACCCCCATCTCTCCACCATTCCTGAGAATAGAGTCTACCAACTCCTTCGGTGCCCCTTGTCACTCCAGGGTGCCTGCCTGAGGTAGCTCCACCCACCTGCCTGAGAACGGCAGCCATGGATTGCAACACTCACACCTTTAGACTGTGGGTGCCACATGGGCAAGGACTCTGCTGTTTGTCTTGGCTCCACCTTTTTTATTAATTCCCTGCTGTCCTTGTTTAGGGCCCCATAAAAGGATAGAATTAGAAAGAGGAGGATTGCCTACTGGCCTTTGGCGCTCCCTCTTCAAAGTAGATGTTGGGAGAGCGCCTGCTTACCTAGTTCAGAAGTGAAAAGGTCACCTTTCACCTACATACCAAGAGGCACCCAAGATGCCCTGCAAAACATGCAAGGTGTTGCTGCAGGTCCAGTCCTCAAGAACTTCCTGTTAGGAGAAGTCACCTCCCAGAGTCTATAGTTCCACCTCATCCTATCTACCGCCTGACTCCAGACCACTTTGACTCTCTGACTCTGTCCAGAGATGCCCCAGTTCCCTCCCAAGGCATGATGCCCTTTGTTGAGTGCCTTTCTTGTGGACCACTTACTGTCTTTCCACAGCCTGACTTTTGGGAATATGGTTGGTCAGTCTGTTCTTCGGTCTCCCAAAGCCTTCCAGACCTGTGGCCTCCTACCATTGTCTGAAAATGGCTGTCCCAAAGAAGTTATGCAGGAGTTCACTCCTCAAAGCCATCTCTGTCAGCAGCCTTGAGAAGGTGGACCTTAATCTGACTGTGGTGCTCAGAAGTGAGATTTCCAGAAAATAATCATTAAAGGAGGCCATTGGGTAGAACACCCCATGATTGAATTCTGGTGGCAGTGCTAAGAAAATGAACAGACAAAGATGCAGGTCTGTGCCATGTGATATTGCTACTAAAAAATATCATTGCCACCTTCACCTTGCAACTCCAGGACCATAAGCCCAAACATACATACACACACACACACACACACACATATATATATATATATATATATTATATATAATTATTCCTTCACAGGGCTAAACAGCTGCCTTGCATAGTCCACTGACACCTCACCTTGTTCACATAGGTGAGAATAACACTACCCCTATCTCACTGTGGTGTCCTCTATTTCAGCTTCTCTCCTCCACAATTCAGGAGCCACTTTGGCCTTCAGCTTCTCCTCTGGTCCATTAAAATGAAAAGAGGGAGCCTTTAATCCCAGCACTCAGGAGGCAGAGACAGGTGGATCTCTGTGAGTTTGAGACCAGCCTGGTCTACAAGAGCTAGTTCCAGGACAGCCTCCAAAGCCACAGAGAAACCCTTTCTGGGGGGTGGGGGAGGAAAGAGGGTCAGCCAGTAAGGATGCTGGTCACCAAGTCTGATAATCTTAGCAAGGCACCTGGACCCTTCCGCTCCTCCTCCAAACCTCAAAACAGTAAATGCTTTCCCATTGCCCAGAGAATAAGGCATGGGGAGCCCAGCTGCCCCACCCAGAATCACCTCCTTTGGCCTTGATGTGATATCTCGTACTGTGTGAATACACTTCTCACCAGGCATAGAATGTTCATGTTTTCTTGCTCTCTTAGGGGAAATGTGAATTAAGTAAGAGAGAATTGTGGGTTTTAAGAAAGGAGAGACTATGCTGCCTCTAATTGTGGGAGGAGCGATGGAGAGAAGAGGAAAGGGGAGTGAAGGTATGAAACATAGGATATCATCCCTGAAAAAAATCTATTCAAACATAGGACTACCAGCAATAATGAAAATATGAACCTAAATGTGCACAGAGCTCTGTCTGTCTTCAACTTCCTCTCACTAAGCTGGAGAGGATCCCAGCAGGACATAGTGTGGTCCACACCTAGATGCAGAGCTGTGGCAGGGTCCCAATTTCTTTGGAATTTCTAAATGTTGGGTAGGAGGATGGATTCATTCCTAGTTAAAACAGACATTCTCATAACGATGATAATGTTATGAATTAAAGACTGACGTGAAGTAAAAGGTGGGTGCTTGACAAAGCAGACTGGGAGCCTCAAAATGGAACCAGCCCTTAAGAGAAAAGGTGAATTCTGACCCAAATATTACCAGAAAGGTCTGCTCCTAGGTGTGTGGGTGGGGACGGGTGGTTGCAGTCCTCTTCTCTCTCCTCCCTTTCCTGTTGCAGAGCATTTGTTCACATGGTAAAGATGTGTCTTTGCCAAGGTACCTCCTGATTGGTTTAATAAAGAACTAAGTGGCCAATAACTAGGCAGGAAGAGTTTAGGTGGGACTTGTGGGGACAAAGAGGTCTCTGGGAAGAAGAAGGATGGGGTCCATCCAGAAGGAGAGGAAGCAGGAGGTGCAAGATGAAAGAGGGGCTATGCTATGTGGCCGAATGTAGGTTAATATAAGTTGATTAATTTAAATTATAAGAGCTAACTGAGCCGGCCGTTGGTGGCGTATGCCTTTAATCCCAGCACTAGGGAGGCAGAGGCAGGCGGATTTCTGTGAGTTCGAGGCCAGCCTGGTCTCCAGAGCGAGTGCCAGGATAGGCTCCAAAGCTACACAGAGAAACCCTGTCTCGAAGCTAAAGGCCAAGCTTTCATAATTAATAATAAGTTTCCTTGTTGTTATCTGTGGGCTGGCGGTCCAATGATAGTCCAATAAGAAAGTCTGCAACACTTTCCCTCCCTCCCATACCCCCAGAAGAACATGGGGCTACAACATGCTGTTCTTCCACTGTCTGTGGCTGATGTTCATGGGACTCTGTTGTCCTCAACTCTCCAAGGTAGTGTCATCATGTGTCTCATGATGTCCAGGTAACACCATAAGGAACTTAAAGTCATCCCCAAGTGCACCTCCTCAGAAGGCAATAGGACAAACAATCTAGAAAACTGTGACCTTGAAAAAAAAGAGAAAGAGAGAGATGAAGGTATATTATTGACATAAGATTGGGCTGGTCAAGCAGGGAGAAAGTGATGTCAACAAGGACCCTCAACGGTGACCCATGCTTCTGGAAGAGGACCCTCCTGTCAAGGTTAACAGCACCTGGTCATCCGGAGGGAACAAATGTTTATACCTTCAACCTGGATCAATGTTCTAATCCCAGATTGCCTATATTAAAAACTAAAGAACAATTAACCCCAAAATCACAAGCAGCAAAAGAAAAAAAAATAGATGAATTATGTAGTAGTTCCCACTTAACAACTTCTGAGTGAAAATGTGTGTGGTAGAATGGGAGGGAATATCTGCACACGATTTGTCCAAGAAGGAGTTAATATCAGTGACACATAAAGAACTCTTGTGGCTAGAGGGCTGACCCCACAACCCCCTTTGTCTGCCATGTGGTGGCTTCGGGGAGGAAAAAAACTGCTCTCCCTTCCCTTGCCCTTTGCCACCTGCAGCAGGTAAGAGAGCTGGTCCCAGGGTCACAAAAGTAGGAAAACTTGCCCTGCCCCTCACCAGCTAGAGCACACAAGACAGTGGCACCTTGCCTGGGAAGCATACTAGAGCTGACCCTGTTGTTGTGCGCACTGGTGACATAATGTATGGGCATGAAAGCAGGAAAGATGCCCCGTCCCCTCCCTTGTAACCCATGAGATGGCAAGGGTAAGGGAAATATGCACCACCCCTCTGACCCTCACCCCTTGTCCCCTTCAACAGGCAGGAGAGCCAACCTTGGGGGCATGAGAATGGTGGTGTGAGTGTGGGTGAGCTGGACTCAGTGGTGTGAGAGCAGGATAACTGGCCCTGCTCCTGCTGTTTGCTGTATTGGGTGAGCTAGCCAGGGCAGTGCTGGAAAGCTGGCCCTGGTGATGATGAGGGAAAGCTGGCAGGCTGACCAACCCAGCTACCACCCAGGCCCAGAGCCAGGACTACAGGGTAGTTCACCTCAACGCCCACCTCAACTGCCAGAGCATGTAAAGGGGCCAGACCTGCAGATCCAAAGCCTTAGGATCTCCATGACACAATAGATATCCAAGAGGAGTCCCAATGAGGGCCTAGTACTGAGGCTATAGCAGAAGCCAGAGGCCTCCAATCAGACCAATGACTCATTGCAATGAACACCTACAAGAAAAGATGTATGTAGTAGAGGGCATACTGTGTGACTCACTGGGCCACACTACAGCTTCCACGCTGTAGTTTTGTTTTGTTTTTTGTCTTGGTTTTACTTTTAAATTTTGTTTTTGAGGGTGAGGTTGCAAAGACAGAGGCCTGAAGTGAGGGGTTGGGGGAGATAAGTGAGTTGGGGATGCATGCATGACGTGAAATCCACAAAGAATCGATAAAAAGTTCAAAACAAAACAAAACAAAACAAAACACTCCTGTGGCTTACCAACAAATACAAAATAATGCAACTGAAAATGGCCAAAGGATTAGAACTCACATTTCTAGAGAAGATATATAAATAGCCAATAGCACACAAAGGGACACTTAGCCCCACCATTAGGGAAACGCAAGTGAAAGCAAAGGGAAGCTGTGGCTGAATTGTTGAAGGAAAGACCTCCAGAAGCCAAAACCAGACAGGGACAGTGAAGCATCTATGCCATCCATCCAGCTGTTGGTGTGTGAGACAGGCACTCTTCTGGGGTTAAGGGACAGGTGGAGGTGATGGGCAAACCCTCACAAGATGGTACACTGACTGGGGTTACCCCAGGACCTTCATTCTGACCAACTACTGGCTTGATCCTAAAAGCTGAGAGGCCTAAGAGGAAGGGAAACAGCCAATTCCTGGCAAATTCACATCCCCCAGCCCCAACCTTACTCCCTGCTGGGCAGAGGAGGGGTTAATACCTCCTGAGGCTTGGGGCATTGTGCCATTGTTCTAGAAGAACAGTTCTGGAGGCAGAGATGTAGTCAAGGTGAACCCCTCCGGCAGATAAGAGGCAGAGTCCTGCCCAGTTTCTGACTGCACCTCACTGTGTCTCCCAGTTAGTTGCCACATGACTGCCACTCACAAACCTCTATGGAGGCCATCATCTTTTCCAACAAGCAGAACAATGAACCCCCATTTAAGTGGCCTTTTTAAGTGACCCATTCTCCTGCCACTGTTTTCACCTTTCTCTGTCTGCCCCATCCTTATTTCCAGACCAAGACTTTCTGCTCTCCCTAAGGTCCTCTGTCTGAAGGGATTGTCTCTGAATTTTCCTTTCTGCACATGTTTGCAGTTCATGTCACAGGGAGCCAGTTCCTCCTGAGAGTCTGTGTTTTCTGTGTTGCATCTCTCAAACAGAAGAGCTCAGCAGACATCTGTAGACCCTCAGCTCCTAAGGACCCCTCCCACTGAGGGAGCTGGTACCTGGCCTTCCCCTGGGGTAGTCTAAACAAGCATCTTCAAAAAAGGGCGTTTATTGCCAAGACAGTAGAGATAAGCAAGGCTCATCTGTCTGCCACAATGACTCGGGCTGGGCCTGGGTTGCACATTGTCAGAGTGATTTTAGCAGAGCCTGCAAGCCATGAAACTCTTACAAACTCCAGATAAGGCCCTTGTCTTTAGAGAGCTTGGAGGAGAGGGGAGTGGGGAGTTGTAGCGATAGTCGCCACTGGAGATAAGGAGAATATATATTTTGTTTAACCAAACCTGTCTATTGGCTAGAGACACCAATGAGCTGGCATCCATCAAATCCTTTTCTGATTTACACGAATACCTGATTCCCCCGATAAGGAAAAGTGTAAGTCAACACAGCTCTGTTGTCATTGGGTGTTACCTGCCCAGATACTAGAGTTTTTATCTACAGATTCATTCACAGGCTTCCTTCAGCTTTATCTGCGACTTAGGTGTGACCAAACTGTCTTGCATGCCTATAAGCACATATGAGTGCTTGCGTGCGTGCATGGGCGTGGGTGGATGGGTGCGTGTACATGTGCATGTGTGTGTGCGTGTGCATGTGTGTGTGTTCCAGAGGTCTGTGTATGATCATGTCATGAACAAATACCACAGATAAATGGTGATTGGACTCCAAAGAGGAACAGAGGGAGGTGACAGCAACAGCAACATGATGAATATATTTCATAATCAGCCCAAAGCCGCCAACTGTTGTCTACTCCAACAAGCTCTGGCCTGCTATCCATCAGCTCTAACTCGGGGAGGACGAACCCCAGGGCTACCCTGATAAGACAAAAAACTGTGGTCAATCATCCTACACCTCTGGACTCAGTTTCTCCATTTATGAAGGAGAAAATTATATCCACCCCGTGCACATCCATCATGAGGATGAATGGTCCACATTACGCCAAGTGATCCTAAGACAGGAAGGTTGGTGGATTAAATAAAGATTTACAAAGAATCATGTCCAAATGAGGCTTATTTATGATGTGCTTCATGAAGGTAACAGATGGGAACTGCAAGGATCCCCAGGGAGAACCTACTTCCAGCAATATCATTTTCCAGAAGAAGAGAGGGAGGGCAAGAGGGAGGAGAGGGAAGGACACACACACACACAGAGAGAGAGAGAGAGAGAGAGAGAGAGAGAGAGAGAGAGAGAGAGAGAGACTCAAAAGGAATTTGCCCAAGATGAATTATTTCCTCACTCTACCTTATTCCTCGGGTTCCTTCAGTTCAAGGCTCAGGAAGGGTATATCTGAAGACACCAAGCCTAAAAAGTAACACTTGGAGAGCCACGAGATGGCTCACCAGGTTAAAAAAAAAAAAATACTTGCTAAGAAAACCTGGAAACCTGAGTTCCATCCCCCAAATCCACAATGGCAGGAGAGAACTGACTCTCAAAAGGTGTCCTCTGGCTCGCACACAACACATATGCACACACCATGGCACATACATGCCTCACTCACATACATGCTACACACATCATCATCATAAATAAAAGGTTTTCTAAAGCAATGTTTGGAAAGAAGGTTTAGCAACACAGAGAAACGGTGGTAGGAAATGTTAAGCCACATGGTGGTGCACACTGTTAATCCCAGCACTTGGGAGGCAGAGGCAGGAGGATCTCTGTGAGTTCGAGGCCAGCCTGGTCTACAGAGTGAGTACCAAGACAGGCTCCAAAACTACACAGAGAAACCTTGTCTTGAAAAAGCAAAAAATAAAAAACCAAAAATAAAAAAAAAAGAGTTCTCTTGTTTTGCTTGCAACATAGACATCTATATATGTGAAAAATTAAACCATCCCCCAGCTCTCACCTCCCCCACCATCTCCTCCCGTCTCCCTAGGAAACAAGCTTTCTGAGTCTTTCTAGGTGCAAACCTAAACCCAGTCTTTGTACTTAACAGTCTTCTCACTTGAAAGGGCCAGTGGAAAGTGTCTGGTGCCATTCTTCAACTGCCACCAAGCCACTAGGAGACATGTATGACCATCTACCTGCAGGGAGATTTACTCCTAAGAAGTCACTGACTCAACATGGCCTCTTATGCCCAGCCTCCAAGATCACTGGCCTCCCAGACATAGTCACCTCTGGCTTAGTCATAGATCTGTGTGTGATGGAGATGGAGATTCTGAGACGCCACTGAGTCAATGTATGTGAGGGACCTGATAAAGCAAGAGTTATGGGATAATGAGTAGAGTGGGTTCTGTGTCCACCTTTTTGATACACAGACAGTATTTCTGGGAGTCCACTGCTCCTCATGAACCCACCAAAACCTGTCTTTGTAAAACACTGACAATTTCAACTCTGGGTATTTATAATTTCCTGACCTCAACTTTAGAACAGACTATGTTGAGGCAAGCAAACTTGTGCGGGACCCCACATGGCTCCTCACTATGCCCATTAACAGGTAATTCCATCCCTTGACCCCCAAAATACACTTCCACATCTAGGATTGCAATCTTACCAACCAGAAAATCATATTTCTTTACTAGTGTTGTATGGAGGCTATTTTTTTATATATGAATGTTAAAACCAACTACAATAATGAAGGCTCTTGTGATTCTGTGCCAGGGACCAGTGTGGAGACAGACTGTATGGGTTGCTTTAACAGAAATGACTGAGTGAAGGAACTGCCAACTAGCATTCTAGTTAACTATTGTCCTAGTATTGCTGTGATAGACACCATGACCAAAGCAGCTAGAGGGAGGGCAGGTTTATTTCAGTTCACCCTCGAAGGTCAGAGTCCATCATGGAGGGAAGTCACTGCAGAAAATCAAGCAGGAATTGAAGCAGAAATCATGGAGGGGCTCTCTGGCTCACCCTCATCTGGTTTTCTTATACAGCTCCAGACCCCCTACCCAGGGCCAGCAAAACTTTCAGTGAGCTGGACCCTTCCATACCAACGAACAATTAAGACAATTCCTCGAAGACATGACCACGGGGCAATCTGACCTGGCAATCCCTCCAGTGGCGACTCCCTCAAATACCTCTGGGCTATGTCAGATTGACAGCTGACACTAGAACAACTAAGTTTGAAAAACTAAAAAGGCAACAAAATAACCCTAAGATATCATCCAGGCAGACATCACTCCTGGGGTAGGGCAATCCATAGGGAAAGGCTGAGCTTATTCATCTTCAGACACCTAGAGGAGAGACTGGTAGCTGATCCCACACTGCTGAGGCATGATTGACAGATGGTGCCTGCAAAGAAAGGAACACTAAGACTCAGCTGGTATGCTTCCAGGACAGAAACAGGAAGCAAGACAGCAAGCACTGCCCCCCACTAGTGCTGAGCCCTCTCTATAGCTCCAGGGTGAGGTATGCTTCACAGACTGAACCAAAGCATCCCAGGACAGACAAAGGAAAGCTAGGTTGATGCTCAGAGGCTCCGGCTTCAACTTGCATCTTGTGCCTGTTTCATTTCCTTCTTTCAGTTATTTTTTAAGATAGTATAACGTCGAGGTCCAAGGTGACCTTGAACTTTCTGCCTTGGCCTCCCAAGTGCTGAGACTCTAGGCATACACCACTGAACTTCTTGCTTCCAATTTTTCCTTTCATTTTCCCTGTAGTATCACATTGGCTTGCACCTACAGAAAACCTATGATGACATCTTTCTTTATCTCACAAAAGCTGAGAATGAACCTTCCACACTTTTCTAGCCTTGAATCATCTACTTAATACTAAATGTTGACTCGCTTTTATCCCATTATAAAACTATAGTCTAAATTCTACTAAGCCGTTCCTTTTCATCAGGAAATCACGCTACATTTTATTAAATATCTTTTCTATTTTGTTTCCTAATATTAAACAACTTGGGTTTCTAGAAGTAATGAGTATTTGGCACTCATGCCGAAATTTTTAATACAGTGCTGATTTTAGCTTGAGAACATCATGTTCATTTAAAACTGTTGCATCAGCAAGGTGTGGCTCACGTCTGTGATCTCAAAACTTGAGAGGCTGAGCCTCAGTCAAAATAAAAGAGGGGGGGAGGGAGGAAGCGGGGAAGGGAGAGATTAAGGCTTCCTGGTTCAATATTAAGAAGAAACCTGTGGGCTAGACATGGTAGCGGTGCATGCCTTAATCCCAGTACGTAGGAGGCAGAGGCAGGCAGACCTCTGCTTGTTTGAGGCCAGCCTGGTCTACATATAGAGTTCAGGCCAGCCAGAGTTACACAGTGAGATACTGTCTCAAAGAAGAGGAGAAAAAGGAGGAAGAGGAAGGAGGAAAGGGAATTAATTTGTGGATGTAACTCAATGGAAGTGTACTTATACTTGAATAGCATGTACAAGACCCTGGGTTCAATCCACAACAGAAAAAAGGGGGGATAAGAAAAGGCCCTGTAGGGGGCTGAAGAGATGGCTCAGATGTTAAGAGCACCGACTACTCTTCCAGAGGTCCTAACAACCACATGGTGGCTCACAACCATCCGTAATGAGATCTGGTACCCTCTTCTGATGTGCAGATGTATATGGAAGCAGAATGTTGTATACTTAATAAATAAATAAAATCTTTTTAAAAAAAAAAAGAAAGAAAAGGCTCTATAGCAAAATAATTTGGGGGGCTGGAGTATACTTCAGTAGTGAAGCATCCAAAGATGTGCATGGCCTTAGATTACACCCCTAGCATGAAAACAAAGAATTTGAATTTATTTTATTTTGTCTTTTTGTTTTGTTTTGTTTTTTGAGACAGAGTCTCCTGTGTAGCTCTGGCATCCTGGAACTAACTCACTCTGTAGACCAGGCTGGCCTTAAACTCACAGAGATCTACTTGCCTCTGTCTCCCAAGTGCTAGGATTAAAGGAGTGTGCCACCACCTCTGGGTTTATTTTATTTTAAAAACTCAAACCATACAACTGTTATTGTCCCAAGGATCTCTGAGTTGAACCAAGCTTTAATTTTTCCCATATACGGTGGGACCAGATGCCATCTCTGTGATCTTCTGGCTTCTTTATAAAATGTTCCTAGCTCTTCCTTCCCATTAACTCCAATTCCAGATCTAACCCAGTCATTTGCTTCTTCAATCCCCCATAAAGGGATGAGGGTAGGAACTAAACATACATTTACCGCATGACCAAGTGATCCTGCTTCTTGGTGTTTGTACTAGCGAAGGAAGCAGTCACATTTTCAAAACTTTACACAACTTTACACAACTGCTGCGAACAGTTTTACTTATAATCACCAAAAACTGGAAACAACCAAAATGTCCCACAGTGGGTGAATGCTATGTGAGCTGCGCTATGTCCTTATAGAGGTACATCAATGACCAGGAAGGCACTAAGGGCTCAGAAAATATCTTAGATGGGTCTCCAGGACATTTTGCTGACTGAAAACATCAATCTCCCAAAGACACATATTGTGCGATTCTATTTAATAACATTCTCGCAATAACCAAATTATAGAGGAGGAGAAAACTAGTGGTTGCTAGGAGTTAGGGAGCTGGGTGCAATGGGGTGCGTGTGGTGTGAGCTTCCTGGTGTGGTGGTGTTCTGTGTTCCAGCAGCCATAGTGGTCATGTGTGTCTATTTGTAAGACACTGCACATGTCTATTTGTGATAAAATGATAGAGGATTTGGCACACCTGTACTAATGTAATATCCCTGTTTTAAGAGAGCGCAAAAACTACATAAGAGGTACTCACTGAGGCTGGAGAGATGTATCAACAGCTAAGTGCTTGCTGCTTTTGCAGAGGACCCAAGTTTGGCACCCACTTTGAGGGGCTCACAACCAATTGTAACTCCAACTCCAGGAAATCCACAGTCCTCTTTTGGCCTCCTCAGGCAACTGAACACAGACACACACACACAGACACACACACACACACACACACACACACACACACACACACACACACACAAATAAATAAATATAAAATAAAATTTTTTAGATATAATAGTTGCAGGAGCTTGCTTGTTCATGGGGATCCACCTTTACTATCTTTGAAACTTCCTATGAATTAAATATTTAAAAAATTAAAAGTTTCATTACATGTATACATATGTATATGTATATGCCCACCAATGGTGAAACAATAGCCAGCAGATTGTCCTATGGGCAGAGCTGCAAAAGGAAGGATATGTCAGCTGCAGTTAGAGTCTGCTCATAGTTTACATCTCTTTTTAGCAAAATGGACATTATGGTTAGGGATTGGAAATGTTGCACCTTTTTCCTTTTAACATATAGAGCTTCAAAGGAATGCTTGATCACTGAACAACTGATCCAAGCAGAAAGAAGGTTCAAGATAGCAGTACCAGTATCCTCATGTATACAGCCATCAGCCATGGGTTACTTTGTGTGTAGCCCATGTCAGTCAGTACTCTTTCTGTTCTAAGTGTCAAAACTGATTAATCTAATAGGGGTTGAGGATGTAGCTCCATTGGTGGAGCACTTGACTTATATGCACACAGTCATGGGTTTGATCCCTAGCACTGCAATACTGACATATATATATATATATATATATATATATATATATATATATATGTGTGTGTGTGTGTGTACATATATATGTATATTATGTATGTGTGTATATATACATATATGTATATATGACATACTAGCCACATAGTTGATTTTTAAGGATTCGAAATATGTCATTGATCATCCTGAAGATGTGCATTCTACCAACTTTGCAATGCCAGTGGACAGAATGACCTTTTAAAAGATTTGTTTATTTTTATTCTATGTGTATGAGTGCTTTATCTGCATTTTGTGTCTACATACACTTTCATGCCTTGTGTCCTCAGAGCCCAGAAGAGGGCACTGAATCCCCTGGAACTGAAGTTACAGATGGTTGTGAGCCATCATTTGGGTTCTGGGAATTGAACCCAGGTCAATGCTCTTAAAAAATGAGCCATCTTTCTAGTCTTGACAGATTTTTTTTTCATTCTTATCTTTGATTAGAGAGTCCAAAGAAAAGTCTGTAGTGATCTTCAAATTCTCCAAACATAGCATGCTTGTCCTGAAGCCCCAGAGAAGGATGGAGAAGATTCCACTACTTGAAGACAGCAGAGAAACCTGCAAAGAAAAAAAAAGTTCCTTAACAAGGAAATTTCCAGATGGTCTTTGTCCTCAAAGACCTTATGTTCCAAGAGAAGTAACCAGATGAACCCAAATGCATAATTTGTTCATAAACACATGAGACGGGAGGGTGTAAGCTTTTGTGGCTGAGTCTTTATCTTGAAAAGACATTGGCCTGTCTAGGGTGTCTGTAGAGTGGGATCGTTGAGATACTGGTCTGGTACCCAAGTGCCTGGAAGTGCTAGGATAGAATGACTTATATGGGGAGACTCCCAGGAGCAGGTTCAAAAGAGCGAATGTATGAAAAATATCCACTGTTCAAACACATGGGCTGCTGGGAGGATCAAACTGGATAAGAGATGGGAACACTTGTAAACTGTCTGCTGCTGCACAAACAGCTGTTCATATTACTCAGCTGAAAGTGAGTAGAGAAACCCAAACACAGGGAAGAACACGATAGGCAGATCAGAGTCAGCCTTGCACAGT
The DNA here is from genome assembly GCF_003668045.3 of Cricetulus griseus. Lineage (NCBI taxonomy): Eukaryota > Metazoa > Chordata > Mammalia > Rodentia > Cricetidae > Cricetulus > Cricetulus griseus. The sequence continues at coordinate 218,307,129 of NW_023276807.1, read as the reverse complement.
GAGAAGGCAAGAGTGGAAGCCAGAAGACCCGAATGCAAAGCTTCCTGAAAAGTTAGATACAAAGGTCAGAGAACACACATGGAGCTGGGTGAATGTCAGGGGTGCAGCCCTTTCCTGGTCTGCATAGCTCCATCCCCAACACACACACACATAGAGGGGGTTCAGTTAATCCAGTTGTGGAGTGTCTCTCAAAGCTCATGTTTTAGGGTTGGTTCCCACCTGGTGGAACTAACCATTAAGAAGAGATTGGCATTGCAAGACATACTTTATCCTGACCCACCTCTCCCTCCGTTTCCAGGCTGCTATGAGGTGGGCCACCATACTTCTATAGCCTCACTGCCCTGATGTTCATGCTGAGAAACAACACAGGCCCACAGTGATCAGGTCAAGTGGCCATGCACTAAACCAGAGACCCAAAGTAAATCATTCCTTCATTTAAATAGTTTCCTCAGGAAATTGTCACAGCCTTGAAAAGCCGATTCAGGGAAGTTAGAACCTTCCCCAGCCCCAGTCCCAGGGTCTCCAATGTCATTGAACCAAAGCAAGAAAATGCAGCTGGGACTCAATCTGAGTGTTGACTTAACCAAGAGGCATGGAGTCAGACTAATGCAATTCTAGGAACTGCTTTAGCTAAATGCCGGGGAATTTACATAAGAAACTGTCCTTCAGGGTCTATTGAATTGCAGGCCCAAGAGGTGAATGTATTTGGGATTTAGACTTTGGTGCTGGCTGCACAGTCTTGGACATACTAACAGCAAACTGCACTATACATGTTAAAAGCATGAATCATCTCGCCGGGTGTTGGTGGCTCACGCCTTTAATCCCAGCACTCGGGAGGCAGAGGCAGGAGGATCTCTGTGAGTTCGAGACCAGCCTGTTCTACAAGAGCTAGTTCCAGGACAGCCTCCAAAGCCACAGAGAAACCCTGTCTCGGAAAAAAAAAAAAAAAAAAAAGCATGAATCATATCTCAGTTCTAAGAAAAGAAAAAGTAAAAACTAAAGCATGGCAGACTAGAGCAGAGAGGTGATGTCAGTCAGTGCCAGGCAGGCAAGAATACAGACTGGAGTCAGAAGCTGACCCTGTCCTCACCTCTGTGCATGCTTCGGGGACTGTAGAAAATTCTGGAGTCACTGAATTCTTCCAGAATCACAGGAACCAATGAAGTACCACACACTAGGAGTTAGTCACTCAGGGCACCCTGGTCTCATGCTGTAGCCATGTCAGCATGCCACAGATGACAGTCAGCTACACACAGCTCAGCCTCAACTCCTAGGCCTGTAGTAGTAGTGGCCCACTGACACTTGCCTGGCAGGTTGGTGTGGGTGCCCTAGCAGGATCCCTGACATCAGTGCAAACCTCCTGTACTTGTTACTGCTCTTGTTGCTATGACTAGTACGGACAAGAAGCAAGCTAAGGGAGGGGACATTTCTTTCAGTGTAAAGCGTAAGAAGGGAGGCAGTTCATCCATCACGGTGGGGAAGGCAAGGCTACAGGAGCATGAGGCAGCTGGTCATTGTTGTATGCACAGCCTAGAAGCAGAGAGAGAGTGAGAACAGGAAGTAGGATAAGAACAGAAAATCTTAAGCCCACCTCCAGTGACTTCACTTCCTCCAGCAAGACTCCACCTCCTAAAACTTCTCCAACCTTCTGAGGCAGAGCCACCAGCTATGCCCAAGTGTTCAAGCATGTAAGTCTACAAGAACACTTAACATTCAAACCATAAAGTTCATTTGCCCACAGATAATATTAACAATATTAATATCTTGCCCACAGATAGTATTAATAATAACAGCCCTCTGTCAATTTTTTAAATGTCAGGAATCACAGACTATGTGAATCTCAACAGGAGCCCTGGACAATAAGAATTATTACTGTACCTATTTTATAGACTTGAAAACTGAGGCTTAAAGATATCCACTAATGTCAGACATGGTGGCACATACTTTTAGTACCAGTACTCGGGACTCAGAAGCAAATGGATCTCTGTGAGTTCAAAACCAGCCTTGTCTACATAGTGAATTCCAGGACATTCAGGACTGTGTGGAGAGACCCTATATTAAAAAGCAAAAACAAAACAAAATGTATCTACTAATGAGTTCACATGGAGGAAGATTTGTACCTTCGGAGGCTGTCTCTTAAGTCTGGGATCAATGTCAGGTCTTCTAGGGAAAGGACTATACTGTTATGGAAGTTGAAACTTCAGAGCTGCCCCATAACAGGGAGAGGGTGAAAGGTCAAAAGGCAAGGGACTGTCTCATTCTGTTGCCTATACTACTTTAAAGCAATGAACATATAACATTTTGATAAGAGAAACCAATAAAGTGTGTATTTGTGTCAGGTGGTGGTTGCATACACATTTAATCCCAGCACTCAGGAGGCAGTAGCTGGTGGATCTCTGAGTTCAAGGCCAGCCTGGTCTAGAGAGTGAGTTCCAGGGCAGCCAGCAGCCAGGGCTACACAGAGAAACTCTGGCTCCAAAAACAAAATAACCAAAAAAAAGTGTGTGTGTGTGTGTGTGTGTGTGTGTGTGTGTGTGTGTGGGGTGTGTGTGTGTGTGTGTGTGTGTGTGTGTGTGTGTTGAAAGAACAAAGAGAAAGGGCTTCTGGTGAGGCTTCCTCTGGCCTGTCCTTGTGGGTCACTGTCTTTGAGACAGAGTCTTACTATGTAGTCTGGCCTGCCTAGAATTCATTATGCAGACCAGGCTGGCCTTGAATCCACAGCAATCCTCCTGCCTCTGCCTCCCAAGTACTAGGATTACATGAGACCACCACCACATTGTCTCAGATGTGGGTCTATGTGACTTGTGCTCAGGCTGGAGTTGTTAGTACTTACAGCTCCACCATGCTCACGGTCCTCATCCCTGCCTTGTCCCTCTGACCCAAGAGGACAAACACATATTCAAGCTGTCTTCCCTGGGGTCAGACGAGAGGAGTCCCATTATAACCTCATTTAAACTTTGCTGGGCAATGGCTTCCCTTCTCTCCTTTGAATCAGTCTGGTCTAGTTGTGGCCATAGAACCAACCACAGGCTAGACTGCAAGATAGTATAGTGTCAGGTCCTCCCAAAATGCATGAAACTTCTGGGAAGTTTGAAGCTTTCCACTTCACAACATAATGACTCAGCATAGAGAGAAATTAAAGTACAGCATGTGTCATTAACAGCCCCAGATTTGCTTAACCCTGATTCTTTTGACCAGGTCCCATTTATCTCAGGGTGGTCTCAAACTGGCGAAGCAGCTAAGGGTGACCTTGAACTCCTGAGCTTACCTGCTTCTACCTCCAAAGTGCTGGAATTACAGAATGAGCCACACACCCTTTCTTCATGGTTGTCTTCCCCCCCACACACACAGGAAATGTGTATTTTTCCTGAATATTGATCCTGCAGGGCTATATAGAAGGCCCAGATTCCTGTGATTACACAGAGACAGCAGAGCTAACATTTGAGCCTGGGATATCTTGCTAGTGTACTAGAATACCCAAAAGTTTCCTGTGGGTGTTCTCTCAGCTCTGATGCAGTTCTGGAAAGAACTCCACATCCAACCATCTCCTTGGCTACGAAACTCTACGAACTCCTCAGAAGGTCTACAATCCTCCCGTCAATGGCATGCCAGCTGAAGTAAGAGCATATTGCTGGTCCCAACAAGGAAAAGAGAGACCCTCTGCAGTTTTAGATCAAAACTTCATAAAAGGCAGAAAGTATTGTAACAGTTTCTCAGAAAATGAGACACAGATTTGCCACCTGGTTCAGCAACGTGACTTCTGGGGATATTCACGAAAGAATGGAAAGCGGTGCACAAAAGTGTTTAAACAGTGTTTCTCTCAATAGTTACAAGTAGCAACATTTTCTCCAAGAAAGAGCTCATCAATTGGTTACCCAGTATCAGATGGTCATCCCAGAAAACAAACATGCAAGTAACAGTTGTATACAGACTGTGCAGGTTGTACTTACTATTAGGAATATACATAGATAGCTATAGATATATATACACTTATGTTTGCATGTAACAACAGTTAATGAAAATGAAGACATGAATTTGAGAAAGACAGGGGAGGTATATGTGAGGATTTTGAGGGAGAAAAGGGAAGGAGAAAATGATGTAATTACATTATAATCTCAAAGAGTAGAGGAAACGTTTTTTTTTAAGTTGGCAACAACCCAAATATCCACCAACAGATGGATGGAGAAATAAAATGTGGCTTGTACACACGGTTCAGCGTCATTTGGCCTTAGAGAGAATGGAGATGCTAGTATGTGCTATAATGTAGATGAACTACAAGGACATAGTGTTGAGTGAGACAAACCAGCCACTAAAGGACAGATAATTCAGGACACCAATGATAGGTGTCAGTGGTCATCAAACTCATACAAGTAGAAGGCAGAGGGGCTGGGAACGTGTTGGTTGAATACAGAAGGTGGAGTTCCAACCCCCCCAACCTTCCCCCTCAAAAATTAAGAGCTTTGGGTTTCATGCATGAGGCTGCTTGATCCCCAGCACTATATAAACTAGATGTGGTGATCTGTGCCTTTAAGCACAGGTGGTGGCAGGGTCAGGAGTTCAGGTCATCCTACTTAAGCAAGTTTGAAGCCAGCTTGGGCCACAAGAGACCTGGTCTCAGCAAGAAGAAAGGAAAAGAGGGAAGGAAAGAACAGGGACTGGAAGGGGCATCCCTGTAGTTCTAGCACTTGGGCAGGAGTAAGGCAGAAGGATGGGACATTCAAGGCCAGCCTGAGATACATAGTAAAACCCTGTCTCAAATCAAAACTAGGGCACTAGAGAGATGGCTCAGTAATTAAGAACATTTGTTGCTCTCCCAGAAGACCAAAGCACCCATATCAGTGGCTCACAACCACCCAGAACGCTTCATACACAGAAACACCTATGGACAAGTAACTAAAAGCAAAAATAAATCCTAAAAAAATAGGGTAAGAGTGGGGTTGGGGGTGGAGTTAGTGGCAGAGCTCTTGCCTAGCATATTCAGAGCTTGAGTTCAGCCCCAGTAATGAGAGAGAGAGAGACAGAGACAGAGAGAAAGAGAGGGAGAGAGAGAGTATATCTAGAGAAGGATATGATTGTACATAAATGTCCTTAATGCCACTGAACCCTGAAGTTTAAAGTGGTTGAAGTAGTAACTTTTGTGTTTTGTTTATTTTATAATAACAACAGTAAAACCCATGTGACCAATGCACTAGGCTGGTGACAGTTGGCCTGCTGGACAGGGAAGGCCTGTGCCTCATCATGTTCAGCTCACTCTTCAGGAATTTTAATGACCTGACGCTTCGGGGAGTTTTACATGAACATCTTCCTGTGGAATAGTTTCTGCAAGTCATCTGGTAAGGGCAGAGCGTAGAGACAGAGGGCCAGAGTGGACACCTTATTCATCACTCTGAAAATATTTATAACAAACTTCTTGGAAGGGAAAGACAGTCCTGGCTCTTCCGCATCTTCCCCTTTCTTCCAGGCCTTCCTTCACCTCTCTTTCTCTCCTGTGTGCATTTTATTTTCTCCTGAAAGAGCCCCCACCCCCACCCCCCACCCCCAGCTACCCTCCGTTCTTCTTGTTCTACATTTGGAGATCTGTAATACCTTGTCTAGATTCTCGCCACCATTCAGGGACTGTTTCAAGGCCCCCGGGGAAGCTAGGAACTGGGAAATGCATTAAAGCATGCAAACATTGTGTTTATTCTTGTTATTATTAAGATGTTCCCCTGGGAGACACCAACTCTACAGGGGCCATCTACCCTGAGTAGAACCAGAGAGATCTGTTTGCCTGGTTCCCACGGCTGACTCTGTGAACCTTTCTCAGTGCCTAGCCCTTCATTCCTGGGTCATTTGGGGGCCCGTGGAGAAGGAGCTCCCCATGCCTATGAGTATTCAAGAAGAGCAGTCACCTAACAGAAGATTCTGATGTTCTTCCTATGCTAAGAATCCACAGGTTATCACCAGATTAGGACTCAACTGACCTGGAATCCAATGTGGGTTCCATCCTTCCCTTGCTCTGTGACTTGGCCACCTCTCTGAGTCGGGTTACCTCATTCAGCATTGTCATCTGCACTCAGGAGGATCTGCTGCCCCTGGTGCTAACCAACAGTGCTCCAAACATGTCTGCTTTTCACTGCCATACTGGGTGTTAGGAGAAGGGACTCTGGCCACCTGTAGGACCACTTTTCTAAGGGCAGGCCTGAGGTACAGCAGCAGGTTGAGGGAGGAGCATGCTCACTGTGCATGGTGATACCCTGGGGGTGTTGCATCTGTGTGGAGTCCTTCGGAGTGACCTTGGGCAGCCTGAGTAGAACCGAATGAATATAGACTTGTTATTAAAAAAAAAAAAAAAAAAAAAAAAAAAAAAGTCTAGCCAGGGCTTTATACCCTTCCAGGCTTCCTTCCACTTCCACACGTACCAACAAGAGAAAGCCAGCCACGGGACTCGCTGAATTAATGAATCACTTCTCTTATCTATTTTTGCTGTTATCTAATTCTGAGAGGAAAGCTGGGAGCAGAGGGAGCTGGGAGATGTAGCTCACAAACGTCTCCCTCCCACCGGGCAGAAACAGGCTGGAATCTCTGCGCCTTGAGGCTGATCTGTCCCTGAAAGCTAGACTCCAACAAGCCTGGAAGGGCTTCCTGCCTCCGTGGGTGAGTCACCTCCAAGTGTCCCTCCTGCCAGGAAAGGCCAGGAGGAGCAGTTGAGGGAGTAGTGTGCATGGTGGAAAGGAACCTGGAAAAAGGGAAGGACAAGGCTTCAGTCCAGGGTAACCACCCAGGATTGGTGGGGCAGGAGTTCTTCAGCCTTTGCCTGGAGGGAAGGGAATTGATTGTTTCAAGGACAACCTGCTGAGGCAGCTTTCTGTTTCTCTCTCTCTCTCTCTCTCTCTCTCTCTCTCTCTCTCCTCTGTGTGTGTGTGTGTGTGTGTGTGTGTGTGTGTGTGTGTGTATGTGTGTGTGTGTTATTCTTTCTTACAGTTGGTTGTCATTTTAGTTTTTCTCTTTCTAGGTTCACTGCCTGATGTGATGGTTGGTTCCCCCTAGGAGAAAGCAGGACAGTGAAAGTGGGTTGGCCACAGAAGCTAAGCAGATTGTAGCAGGTGTCTGAGCCTTTTCTCCTTCCAGCAAACCCAGATCGTATTGCTTTTCTTCCCATCCCCTATGGCCACCTGTGTCCTCTTAAGGACCACGGTGGAGAACTCAGGCAAGCCCTTCCCAGCCATGCCAGAGCTTCCCCACTAGCTGTATTGGTTTGTTGGTGAATGGGTCTTTCTGGATTTTTTTTCCCCCTTTGCTCAAACAGGCCAAGGGTCAGTCAGGGACTGTGTGGGTTTGATTTTCAATGATTCTGGCTGGGGTCGGACTTTATTGGGATAGACGTGTATGGAAGCAAGTGTGTTTTCTTTTCCTGTTCACTATGTGCGAGGAGAAGCCTTGGTCTGTGTGTACTTTTACAGCTGAGTCAAATTTACATCTCCTTCTCAAGACCGGGGTGGTGGGCGGTGAACTTTGAGTCCTGTTTGTAGCAGAAAAACTGAGGAGAAGACTCAATTCAAAAGAAAGGGAGCCAAGAAAGTGGAGACAGTACAGGGCTTGGAATAGGGAAAGGGAGATCTTGGAAGAGCTGCAAACAACCCAGGTTCTGCCAGACAAGTTAGGGCTGTCCGGACCTCCTCCTCTCCTCGCTCAAAGATTCACAACAGACATCTGAGCATTTTCTATATTACTGCCTTTGGTGTTCTTCTGGCAATAGGTAGGATTTGGTGTAAAATGTCTAGGTTCCCTTCTGCTGGTGCGGGGCACATTGCCTCAGCAAAGCAGAAGGCGGAATTATATCCCCCAGCAGTAAGTCCAGCCCCTCCCGGTGGTAAACTTCCAGCGGTAAACTCAAAAGCTGCCTGGAAACTTACACCTTCCCCCTGCCCCGCACCCCCAGCACCTCATTTCCTCATATTCTCATTCCCGCAAACAACCCAAAGCTAAAGGAAATTCAAAGAGTTAGTTGGGGAAAATAATAATAATAATAATAATAATAATAATAATAATAATAATAATAATAATGTCTATGCGAGTTGAAGGGAAACCTTACTGTTCAAAAATTCTATGAACTGCGGTCACTTGGCTTCGTTGTCTACAGTAATGGTATTGCTGCTTAGAAGTCTCCGGTGGTTCATTTCTGCTGTCTTTATTTTCAAAAATCAGTCTAGGGTAAACAGTATTCGAACGTCCCCATTTATGAGCTTATTTTTTACGGGCTTACTGTCACCAGTTTCATTCTTCTAGGAACGTGTTCCTGAACAGGGTTTTTGTTTTATTGGGTCACATTTAGGGGGATCTTAAAGACGGTTTTCTGTGATTGGCACGGAAGAAATATTCATGAGCTGTTCTTGGTCCCTGTTGTGTCTCTCGGGGCCAATCAAATACCCATTTCCAAAGGCTTTCCTCCTGGTTCTGTTTTGCACCGGAAGGAAAGTCATGGTTTGCACCCGTGAAGTCTGGGGAGGTTCAGAGCTGGGAACTGCCCAGAGGAAGGGGTTCGGGGCTACAGCCATCAATCTCCAATTGTCTAAACACAACGCTAAGTGGAGATTCGAGGCAATTATCCGAATAATATGGGGGAGGGGCACTTTCACCTGCTTTATCTGGATCGAAAGTGCCGTGTAGGGACAAACCCGTGATGCCTTTAGGCCCTGGGGGTTCTCAGTGGTCTGGTAATTTGGACAACCTTTCTGTAGGTTCTGAGAAGGAAATTGGGAGAGATTTCTAGAAAGGCTTGAAAGGAGATCCTGCGGGGGGAGCAAAGGGGGCGCCGCAGGACGCCCGGATCCCCGGTGATAAAGGTCCAGAGCTGATCTAAGGTCAACAAACCCAGCGGCGTCAGGCTTGGGCGGAGGGTAGGAAAGCTCAGGGATGGGCGCCAGAGAGAACCAAGATTCAGGCAGTCCCCTCAAAAAAAAAAAGAGCTGTGGGAGTTGAGCTCCGGATCTGCTGCAGTACGGGGAAGGGAGTGCGGGGAGCGACCAGAAGAGGAGGCAGCTTTTTCCAATGTCAGTCAGCCATGGAAAGGCGCGCGGCACCCAGCCTGTACCCGCGGGTCCCCAAGTGTCGGGGGGCGGGTGGGGGGGAGAGCTTTGCAAATCCCGCCACCAGTTAGGCTTCGAAAGGAACAGAAAGTGACACTTTTTGAACGGGAGGGTGAGATGTGGGGAAGGAAACAAAGAGTCTCAAATAATGGGATGGCAGAAGAAGCCTCAACACTGCCCAGCGAGACAGAATTGTCCCCAAATGAGAGAAGTTAGGAAGAGTGAGATAATATCATTAATGTTGCCATATCAAATCTTTGTTACACAGCACTAGGTGGCTCACAAACTCCTGTTGTATCCTTGTTTGGGTTGTTTTTCCCACTCCCCGGTACAGAGTAAGAGAAAGACAGGAGAAATATGCCTAAAGTCAGCCGGCAAGAGAGGCTTGGTCTAGTCACTAAATGACTTCAGAGAAAGTCTCCCCTCGAGGCTTTCCGGTCTAGGTACTCAGCCCGCGGGTAGCGTGGCCGGGAAGTCTATAAATTGCGCTGTTTGCCCCTGGGCGCCTGGGGTTCGGTTGACCTCCCTACAGTGGGCCTGAGCTGTCGAGGCAAGCCAGGTGGCCAGGCGGACCAAAGGGGCGCTGGCAAAGCAGGCCCTTCCTCAAGACTTGGAGGATTCCCCACAAATGGGATTTGCTGTCACTTTACCGCGCCCCGCTTACCACTTAGCTCTCCGTTTGTTCGTTTTGCGATCCTGGTTTGTTCGTTTTGCGATCCTGGTCCCTGGCGGCCCAAGTCACTTGGGTGGGGAAAGTGGCGATCGAATGCGCCGCCAAGGCTCGAGGATACTAGCGGTCTGCTTTCCCACTCGCAGGGTTGGTGGGCTAGGTAGCTCAGGTGACTGGGAGGAAGGTTCCAGCCAAGGTCACTCTTGTGCCATACCTGGACCATCGTGCTTAGTGCCTGTGACTCCTAAACTGAACAAAACCCCGGGACCTAATGACCTGGGACCACAAGAAGAGCGGGCATAGTGCCTGCTGATTACGAACCCAGTCCTCTCCGGTGTCGCTTGCGGTATTTAAGACCTCCTCGCCTTTAGCCGCTGCCATCACCGCCTGAAAGGAAAAACTCCTAGGAAACCTAGTACTCAATTTTAATTTACTACCTCCGACGTGAGAACCCTAAAAAAAGTCCGTTCAAAATTGCTCAGTGGTAGCCTGCTCCCACAGAAGGGAAAGAGAACCGTAGGTTTAGGGGTCATTTAGAGCATTGATAGAGTGATTGCCAAGCTCTTCCCTCAAAGTTACACGCGCCCCCAGCTTAACTGTTCTCAATACCCTTATGGAAATACATAGCGGAGGGTCTTAGCCATCCCAGGCGCCAAACCACTCTGCGCATATTCATTTCCCTTCTTTCCCCAGCCGAATGTGGAGCAATATTGAGGGAGTGAGGATAAACACCTCAGTACTCGGGTTAGGAGTCTCAGAGGCGGGATGATGAGTGGCCAGAGAAACTGGGCCTAGGGGAAATAGTTTCAGCTCGGTTCTCGGTTCCAGGCTTCCACAAATCGAGAGCAATCCTTGAAGGTGTAGATTTCTTGAACTTCTGGGGGGAGTCTGGCTTGTCTGTGAGAGCTGCACCCCTCTCTAGCAGCAGCATGCTGAGGGAGGACACGCTCTAGCTACTCCTTCCTCCACTTTGTAAGAGTCCCGCATCTTACAAAAACTCGATCTTAGTAAAATGCCTGGCAGAGCCCCGCAATACCCTCTAGCCCGGAGGTACCCCTAAACAGCTACACCACCGTGTGCAAGGCAGTATCATTGGCTGGGTGGGCTCCGGCGCTCCTCCCTAGACTGGATGCTGTCGTTTTTTACATACGCGGAAAGGTGCTTCTACCTCTGTCATTCTCAGGGGAGTCTTCATTCGTTCTGTACAATCTGCTTGACCTGGTTTTCTCATTCTTTTTCACCCCTGTCTCTACCTACCCCTCCCTCGCTCCCTCTCCTCTCCCCTCTTCCTGGCCTACTCAACTACCTCTCCCCATATCGCTCTTCCCTAACCCCCCCCCGCCCCGCCCTCCCCCTGTTCTCATTCTCCTAGCTCAGTTCCAGAATTTCCCTATTTCGGCTTAATCAAAATTCTCTCCTTCACTTGCCCCCATTTCTTCCAATTTTGTTCCTTTTTTTCTCCCTGCCAATTACCTCCAAACAAATCGCCTGCCATTAAATTTCCCTCAGGGACTTACTGGGCCTTTCCACTTCCGATGGGACATCATCCTTGCACTTTATAATAAATTTGTCTTGTTAAGTTTCATGTGTTACTCCCCTTGCACTGGATGAATCAAAAGCCTTCCAATGATGAATTATTATTTCCATTTCAATTTCTGAATATAAAATTCCAGAGTAGTTAATTCGTTTGCCCTTGTGGAGTTTCTGAAGCCTCTACCTCTGAATAACTACTGAACTATAATAATTTCCCAAATAACTACCATTCGAAGTAGAATTTTTTTCCCCAAATTGAGCAGTAATATATAAAACGAGGCCAGATGCTTTATCCTGCCACAGTATTTGTTATGGCTCCCCACTAATTCCAGAGATTTAGCAGGAAAATGATAGGATGCAAGTGGATAACTACCCTTGTTCACCAACTAAGATTGTATTTGCTTTCTGTTAAATCTCGGTGGTTCTATCATAATAATGATAGAACAATTAGCTGTTCTTTGTAGATAAATAGTGATTTCGAGTGCCTGCTGTTTGCTTTATGTAGAATTTGTTGTTAGATCATACATGAGGAACTTTTTTTTTGGTTTTTCGAGACAGGGTTTCTCTGTGTAGCTTTGGAGCCTATCCTGGCACTCGCTCTGGAGACCAGGCTGGCCTTGAACTCATAGAGATCCACCAGCCTCTGCCTCCTGAGTGCTGGGATTAAAGGTGTGTGCCACCAACACCCGGCCACGAGGAACATTTTTATAGAATCATCTTGGTAATAGATGAATTGTGGTCTCAGAAATTGACTGGAGGCAGAAAAATTAGCCTCTAAATTGAGAAGGGAACTCTCTCTCTCTCTCTCTCTCTCTCTCTCTCTCTCTCTCTCTCTCTCCTTTTTTTTTGACATAGGGTCTCACTGTGTAGCTTTGACTGTCCTGAAACTCACTCTGTAGACCAGGCTGGCCTAGAACTCACAGAGATCCACCTCCCTCTGCCTCCCAAGTACTGCGGTTAAAGATGTACCACCAGCACAAAACATTTTCTCTTAAGAAGCAAACAAAAAAAATCATTAACTCTTACAACAAATCTATAACAAACTTTTAAAAACCAAGGTTACTAGCCAAGCATGGTGCCTCTCCTCTTAATTTCAGCACCAGGGAGACTGAGACAGCAGGATCACCATGATTTTGAGGCCAGACTAGGTTTCCGATTAAGGACCACCCCCATCTCCAAAACAAACAAAAATGAAAAAGAAAGGAAGGAAAGGAGGAAGGTCAATAATGGGAAGAAATTTGACATAGGAAACTGGGGGGCGGGCAAATGTGAGCATGAACACTGTGTTGTGTCTCATGATTTGAAACAGCAAAAACGAAGAAAGTTGGACTTAATGCTGGGATTCTTAGACCCCGTTTGGGCAAGAAGAAGAAGAAGAAGAAGAAGAAGAAGAAGAAGAAGAAGAAGAAGAAGAAGAAGAAGAAGAAGAAGAGAATGTCCCAAAGTGTTTCTGGACCCTTAATGTGGACTAGCAGAATTTTAAGAGTTTCTGTCTTGGATTTCCCCCCTAAATTCCAGAGACAGCAGAGACCCCACCTTACCAGGAACTACTCAGGGGTTGGGGAAGACTTGAGGTTTAGGCGGGGTTCTGGGGAAGTCAAGTGAAAGGACGTTGGTGTTCTGCAGTTTCTTAACAAACTCTCTGGTCTTTGCACCTTCCTGGTTCCCCTCTTCGACCACCACCACTGCTGGGGTTTACTTCAACTGTGATAACGGAAGGGCTGCTATCTAATCTGGTCAGCAGCAAGAACAATCCATTAGCCCTCAGTATTTAGCATTTATCCGTCCGTGGTGGGGGAGGATGGAGAGACTGTACTTCTGGGTCCTACTGCACGAAGCCTGCCATTGTGCCATTGGGGTTAGGGGAATGAATGAAACTCATAACTCACCAGTGAAATGATGTTTCCTGGTGCTGATGAATTGCATTTCCACCCATCGCCATACCTCTTTGGGTTGAAGGGCTAGCTTTTCTTTTAAAGAGATCAAATGTTCTTACTTAAACTCATCATCCTAAAGACACTCTACGATTCCATTTTTCGCTAGTGTTCCTTGAGACTGCAGAGACATAAATACACCCACCCATTCATTCTTTCATTCATTCAGCAAACATTTGCAAAGCTTTGCTCCACGCCAGGCATTGTGCCTTGTACTGACAGGCTAAATTATTTGCCCAAGATGAGGGTTATGCTGACAACTGGGGCGGGACCCTAAATCAACTATTGCAATCCCGTGACTGACTGTTTCTCTCCCCCAAGGCATACAAATCAGAGACGTGGGGAGTGGGAAGGGTTCCGGAGGTTATCTGGTCCAGCCTTCCATTCAATGCAGGAATCCCTTCTCCAAAATGCTGCTGATCAGACCCCTGACTCTGCCAGCACAGGGAGCTAAGAGCAGCCTTCTGGGATTCCCTTTGAAAGCAGCACAAGGTCCCCCTCTTCGACAAGACCTAGGCTTTCTCTTGCCTATGTTCGGAGTGCCAATCCCTCCCTGTTCGTGCTTGGTGGCTAGTACTCCAAGAACCAGGGATTACTCATATTCCCACCCAAGTGCCAGTGCTCTCCTTTCTGTCCTTGAAATGGAGGTTCCTGGGTTGCTGGCACTGCCCCCTTGAAAGTTGAAAGCACATGGGTCTTGGCCAAGCTGATTTCCTTCAGTTGCCCACAGGGGATGTATGCTGCCAGGTTAGAGAAAACACTGGGCAGTGGCCGATGTCCAGAGCCTGGATTCTAGGCCCAATTCAGCTCAGTGACAAGCTAAGTGACCTTGGAAATGTTATTTTTGTAGCGCATTCTAGAAATGAGATACGTGAATGTGCTCAGTAGCTGAGCCTGACACCTTTTGCAAAGATAAAATTGATCTCCATAAGTTGTCTGAGGTCACAGAAAGTAATTTATGGACAACAAAGAACGTTATGGAAGCTTTCCCATAACTTCACTGGTGGGTAATCCTAAACAAATTACCTAAAACTTCTGTGGTTCAGTTTCCTGGGTTTTAAAGTCCTCTTCAACCAGAGCCTGCAGACAAGCCTCCAGATCCCTGAAATAGCCTACACAGTAAAAAGCATTCAACTGGACATTAATAGCCTCCTTGTTTTTGTCTATTTCTCTCTATATTTTGGGTTTTTTTCCTCTCTAAACTTGGGACTTACAAACTCTTCAAATATCAAATATGTTTAATAAGAAGCAGACATTTTCCTAAGTCAATGAATATGTCTTTAACTATCTTATCCAAAATTGAGTGCTTTGGGAAGCACTGTGGGAACTGTGGCTATGATCTTTTGGAAGGCTATCAGTAAGTCTCCATACAAATCCCTGTGACTCTTTACATCACCTTTTTCCATGGAAAGAAATGTACCCTAAGGAATTGCTGAGACTCCTACAAGAAAATGGACTGATAACTAGAACTTAAGACTTGACAGTCACACCTCAGAAGTGTAGTTATTATAACAAAAATTGACAGTAACCTACATTATAAAACAGAATTTATTTCATAAATGACTAAATTCATAATGTGGTTATTGTTATATTTTCTTGAGATATTTAATGATATAGCAAAATCTCATTGAGAATTTTTAGTTTTAGTTTTTTTCTGATTATTTGCTAGCCATGGATATTCCAACCCTGGGCCTCCTTTCTGCTAACTACACGCCTACCACTGAACTCCTTTTTTAAAATTAAAATGGATTGGGAACCACTCTTTAGGATGTAAAACTCCTTTGAGAAGGCAGAAGGACGAAGAATGTTCTTAATGGTTCTTTTTATAGGAGCAACTAACAGTGGATTTTTCTATTGTTATGCTCTCTGCATTTTCAAATGAGCAATAATGTGTTTGTGTTTATTTCAAATTTGAAAGAAAAAAAACCATTTTGAAAAGAATGGGTCAGGTTCCCTACTTTATGGTTTAGCCAGGCAGTGGTGGCTGGTGCCTTTAATCCCAGCACTCAGGAGGCAGAGGCAGGTGGATCTCTGTGAGTTCAAGGTCAGCTTGGTCTACAGAGTGAGTTCCAGGACAGCCAGGGCTACATAGAGAAACTCTGTCTTGTGGGGGCAGAGGGGGGTTCCTTATGGCTGTTTTTGGAGCAAAGCCCCCAAGTCAATGTGGTCGAACTGTAAAATAGTCCCGGTTACTTCCTGCTTGCTGAAGTTCCTGCCAGATGTAATGATTTCAGCAGAGTCCTCCCTCCCCCTGTAGGGAAGCCCAGCCCTCCAGACAGTCTAGAATCTGCTGCAACCTTGAGTTTCTGAAACTGAAAGCACTCTGTTCTAGTGAATTTTCCTTGGACTCACACTCCCTTTGCTGGCAGGAAGATTTGGGGATGCTGAGCCAGGTGCTGGGCCAGTTAGGAAGCCAAGCTGATTATTCCAGCCTGGGAAGAGGAGGAGGGTGCATTGGGGGTTGGGGGAAATAAAACTTTGAGCCAAGAGGCCAGGGGTGTTCAGAAAGGAAGACCTTGGTAAAGACAGAAGAATTACAGTCAGAACTTCAAAGACCAAAAGCACTGCAGGGTAACAAAATGCCAGGTGCCACCAGGGACCTTTCTTTTCTGACACTGAAATCATCTCTTAGCAATTTCCAGAGGCCAGCAGGCAAAATGTGGGCAGGAAGGGGAGAATGGTAACAAAAAAATGGGCAATGCAGCAAACCCTGCAGAAAGAAAGTGCAGTGCAGATTCTGCATGACTAAGAAAGCTTTAAAAGATCCCGTGCTGTTGCTTGTGTCCAAGTAACACACTCAGTAGGTGAAGACACAAGCAACAGGTGCTACCCCTATTCCTGGCTCCTTAATTAGCAAATTGTATTGTAATGAGTAGGCTGTACTGTGTGCATGCTGTGAATACCACTGTGACCCTTTCTCTACATTTTAAACTTTTCTTAAACTTCAGGATCAGCCTTGATTGTTCCGATGGGTAAACGATTCCCACAAATTACAGATTTGGGGGTTTCTGTAGTATGGCTTCCACTCCATCTCTGTTCAACTCTTCCCATCTCTGCCAAGTCAAGCAGGACCCAGCCAGACTGTAGTCATCATCAGTCCCCCCTCTCCTGAGTCTCATGCAAGGGGAGAAAAATCAATCAAACTTACATACAGCAAGGAACAGGCCATTTATATGACCCTGTTATGGCAGAGCTGCAATGCAAGCAAGAGATACCAAGAAGCAAGGAGAGCAAGGCCAGGTGGGATTGTATCTCCCCAGTCTTTGGAAAACAAACAAGCAAACAAAAAACCCACGTCATTCCTAGAGCTGGGAGTTGCTGGGTCTCTGAGTGAATGTGATCTCACTGCTTTTCTTACTATGGTACCCTCGTAATTCCCAGAAGTGTCTCTTCAGCCAGGACTTTTATTAAACAACCATAGACCTCAGGGAAGCTTCCTAGGCACCCAATCTTTATGTTATTTTAAAATTATTTTCATTTGTAATCCATTGGGAACGGGGGACTTCAAATGCCCTTCTCGGCTCTGCTTCAAGTACCATGCTCACATGGTACGAGCCCCCTCATCTCTGTGTTGAGAATGTTACGGACAGTTTTGGTGTCCTCAAGTGCTTTCAGCTATGTGTCATATTTGCCCATCCCAGCAGCCCTCTGGAGTAATCAGTGTAGGTTTTACTGTGATAGTTGAGGAAACTGAGACTCGGGGTTGTCCTGCCGAAGGTCACATCACTAATAAGTAACAGAATTAAACTCTAATGCTTGATTTAACTACCCCAAGCTGCTTCCCCGCCCTCCGAGATGCCTGATATCAGATGGCCCTTATCAACTTCTTTGTAATTGCTCTAATAGGGGTTATCAGGATCCCTTATTTTGCCTATCCCAAAATCATGGAGTTAAAGAATAGCAAGCACAACTCTAGGCTCTTAGGGCTGGTAGAGCCCCGCCCCACCCCTTTCACAGGTGTGGCCCAGAGGGGTTAAAGTGATCTGCCAAAGGTCAGTCATGTGTAAGTGGAGAATGACCAATGCCATTTTTAAAAATTAGTTAAAAGAACTGCCTACCAAGCCCATTTTTATGGCTTATTTTAAGCAAGTTAATGAGTATACCAGGCACAGCTTTAACCCCAACTGAGCAAATGCTGACACTCGTTTATAGATTGAGCAGATAAGTAGCAATAAGGAATTATTCATCTCTCATTTATCATCTAGCCTCTGCAAGTGCAAGTTATAAAGTGAGGCAAATAGCAGTTTCAGACCCCACACATATAAGGTCAGAATGGCTAAAACTGCATGGGCTACAAAGCTGTGCATTTATAAGGTATCTAGACCTCAGGTCTCCTGGGATGAGAAAAAGGAAAATATTCAGGAAATGTGTATGCATTTCACAAACAGGCTGTAAAATTAATCTCTTTGGAAACATGTGCCATGTCACACATGTGGAGGTTGGAGGTTACCTTGAAAAGGTCAGTTCTTGCTTTCCACTATGTGGGTTCTGGGTACGGAACTCAGACCATCAGGCTTGGCAGCAAGTGCCTTTGCCAGCTGAGGCAATTTTCTTATATAGATCCCAATATTTGGTCTTCATATGAATTCAGCCACTAATTGATTCTTCTAAGTAATATTGAGCACCTACTGCATGTAGAACACTGTAAGGAATTATATTATTAATCATCAACTATTTCTGCTACCTTTTAAGTTTAATGAGATGGAAAGCAAACAAACGCACACACCTAAATCTCATTCCCATGAGCCTTTGGGGTGAACAACTTCTAGAGTCAGAAGACGGTGTGCCTGGGAATGAACAGAAAGAAAGAGAAGGCTGTCTGTCAAGTCTAAGGAAGGCACAAGTCCTTTGTCCATCCCCAATAATGAAGCATGAGAGGGGGCTGAGTGACATCATAGCTAGAAATAAAACCATGAATTGAAAGCCTCTTTCAAGAACCTAATCCCAAAGGCCATGAAACACCAACAGCCTGGAAGATAGCTGATGGGATCTGTCCATTCATTATAATTACATTTGGGGCATATGTTGAAACACTAATAAATCCACAGACAATGCACTTGCTATTCAGAAAGCTGGTTTGCCTTTTTATTTATTATTTTTTTTATCAGTCCCAGTTCACCAGTGGTAGACCTCAGGCCCAAGGTTCAACATCAATAGCAGAGCAGTCACAAATCCAATAAGTGACTTTGCTCCCAGCAGCCATGAGACCCCACCTCAAGACACCACCACGCGGCTCTGTTCACTCGTCCAGTGTCTGGCCTATGTATTCAGGCACATGACCACTGACTCTACTGGAAAGAGAACAGGGAAGATGTTTACTCAAAACCCCAGACTCACTCGGCTCAGCAAATTCAAGTAACTTATGCAGAGGGTAAATATACAAGTATGTGCTGTATTGGACCTGTCTCAGGCAACGCAGGACACTGTGTCACCTATGGGTCAACAATGAGAACTAGAACAAGGCAGGTCCAGATGCCTGTGTAATAGTGACCTCCCTGCACCCATTTTCTTTATTGTAAGCATTGGAATATGTATTAATCCACAGGACTATTAGGAAGCTCACCTAGCACTATAACACAGGCCCGATTTTGGAATGGCTTGTCCTCAGTCTAAGGAGGGAATAGGGTGCCCAAGAGCTTTTATCAAATCCTCAACCCTCCACTTGCCCAGCTCCATGACTGGCTGGGACAGATCACTGGGCCAGATCTCTGAAAGGGGTGAAAACTAATCCAGGTTCCCTGGCTTTCAGGCCCATTTCCCAGAAGCCCAGGCTGCCCTCTTGCCACCCCTCATCCCCTGGGGATTACATTTACACTTAGGATGCTGAAATGAAAAAGCAGGTTGATGATCACTCAAGACCCTTAGTCTTGGCCATCAATAGTCCTAGCTATGCCACCAAAAACTCAGTAATTCAGGAAAGTCTGTAACGCTCTCTGGATGCTAATTACATCATTTGGATTGGACAGTGCTCCACAGTAATGCCAGAGAGGCTGGTGCAGAACTGATAAGTGGGCCAAAGGTACCTGGGGCCGTGGTCACCACTAACAGGGAACTCTGGTTATGGTGCTGATGAAGCATCACGTGGCATTGTCCCTACAAGAGCCTCTCTGAGCTAGCTTACAATTTTGCAGTTGTTTCTGCTACACTCCTGATTGTGTGTAAGAGGAAGATTTACATAGCATAGGGATAGGTTGAAACCTCCAATTTTCTGAATTAATTAATTCAGGGTTACATGTATCCCAGGGAGGCTGGCTTCAAATTCATAATGTAGCTGAGGATGACTTGAACTTCTGATTCTCCTGTTCCTACCTCCTAAATGCTGGGATCACATATCCTCACCTCCCCACACACAGTTTATGTAGTGCTGGGAATCAAAAAACAGCACTTCGTGTATAGTGCATAAGCAGTCAAGCCCAATTTTTAAAATTTAATAACATCTTTGGGGGCTTTATTTATTTTTATTTTATGTGTGTGAGTGTTTGTCTGCACGCATGCATGTATGTCATGTACATGCCTAGTACCCTTGGAGGTCAGAAGATGTCAGATCCCCTGGAATTTGAGTGACAAATGGCTGAGAACCACCATGTAGGTTCTGAGAACCTAACCGGGGTCTTCTGCAGAAGCAGCCAGTGCTCTTAACCACTGGGTCATCATCTCTCTAGACCCTTAATTCAACATAAAAACAACTACAAAATCTACTACACGTTAGAAGCTATGGGAAATACATATGATTTTTTCCCATGAGGAGACTGAAATTTAGGGGAGAGGTGTCCACATACAGTTAGGTATGAAGAAGATAAAGAAATATAATGAGTTTGGAAGCAGAGGCAGAAGGGAAGTTGACTCTGGTATGGGTGG
Source organism: Cricetulus griseus (assembly GCF_003668045.3). Taxonomy (NCBI): domain Eukaryota; kingdom Metazoa; phylum Chordata; class Mammalia; order Rodentia; family Cricetidae; genus Cricetulus; species Cricetulus griseus. The sequence goes on along the minus strand of NW_023276807.1, from coordinate 218,287,066 downwards.
CTTGTTTTGTTTTGTTTTGTTTTTCGAGACAGGGTTTCTCTGTGTAGCTTTGGAGTCTGTCCCAGAACTCGCTCTGTAGACCAGGCTGGACTCAAACTCACAGAGATCCTCCTGCCTCTGCCTCCCAAGTGCTGGGATTACAGGTGTGTGCCACCAACGCCAGGCCTGGGGTGGCAATTTTTAAAGGGGGATGACAATACTTCCCATCTGTGTCCCTCACAATATTGATTCACTGCTCCAAGGAGTTGTGTCTGGGCACTGGGATCAACCCATTTGAGTTTCTATCTTTTTGTTTGTTTTGTTTTTCAAGACAGGATTTCTCTGTGTAACAGCCTTAGCTGTCCATGGAACTCACTCTGTAGACCAGGCTGGCCTCCAACTCACAGAGATCTGCCTGCCTCTGCCTTCTGAGTGCTGGGATTAAAAACATGTACCACCACCACCCAGCTTCAACTTCAATCTTAATCTTGGCTTTGCTCATACTAAACTGGACAAGGTACTGGGTAGCTACAGCTGTCCATCTCTTTTGCCCATAAAATGGTAAAGTAGACTGTGTAGAGTGAGGTAGCTCAGACTACATACTTGGCAACATGTAGGGAATATAGTAACAGCCAGTTATTCAATGAATGTTCACCCAGGGAATGGCTGAAAGTTTCACCTACGGTCTAAGCCTTTTCTTATACATTCAAATGGGCACCTGTTTACATTTTTTCCATTATTTTTGTTTTATGTATATGGGTATTTTGCTTGCATGTATATGTATGCACCATACATGTACAGTGTCTGCACAGGCCCAGAAGAGGGGGAAGGTAGATCCCTTGGGAGTAGACTGAGTTAGTTGTGAACTGCCAAGTAGCTTCTGGGAATTGAACCCAGGTCCTCTGGAAGAGTAGCCAGTGCTCTTAACCACTGAGCCATCTTTTCAGTCCCCCTCCCTTTTGCTTTTGTTTGTTTGTTTGTTGAGACAGGATCTTTCTATGTGGCCCTGAAACTTACAGACATCCCCTGCTGAGCCCTGGGTTTAAAGGCATGCACCACTATTCTAGACTAGGCCTCCCATTTTGAGTTCTTTGTAGAACACATTTATTATCTATGGTTAAGACTGAGTTGAGCCAGGCAGTGGTAACGCAGGCCTTTAATTCCAGCACTCCACAAAGGCAGAGGCAGAGGCAGAGGCAGAGGCAGAGGCAGAGGCAGAGCAGAGGCAGAGAGGCAGAGGCAGAGCAGAGGCAGAGGCAGAGGAAGAGGAAGAGGCAGAGGCAGGCAGCTCTGTGAGTTCAAGGCCAGCCTGGTCTACAGAGTGAGTTCCAGGACAGGCTCCAAAGCTACAGAGAAACTCTGTCTCAAAAGCGAAAACAAAAAACCCAAAACAAACAAACAAAAACCTGAGTTGAGTACTAATGATTGGGGGTTCCCAACTATGAATTATGTGGAACCAAGAGTATGTTCCTGGAGCCAGGTGGGCAGTGGTGGCCTTTAATCCCAGCACTTGTCTTTTTCTCGGGTCCCAAAGGAGGGGGGGTAGTGGAGGGAGCCTGTTTTCTAGTTCTTGGTCAAAGGATATGTTCTTGCTTTACTGTTCCAGAACAGAGAAGGTGATCCTAGGGAGGGAGTGGAGGCTTTCCATAGAAAACGCTGGACAGGTAAAGCCTCAGGAGCTGTTTCTCCAGTTTGTTGGACCTCAGATAATAAAGAGCCAGGAAGCCTTCTTCTCCATCCAAAGGCCAAGGGAGGAAAACATTTGTGCTAACCAAAATGGAGGAAGGCTCAACCTGGGCCTTCCTCTATATTGGGAGGTGGTGGCGGAGGCCTTTAATCCCAGAACTTGGGAGGCAGAAGCAGGCGGATCTCTGTGAGTTCGAGACCGGCCTGGTCTACAAGAGCTAGTTCCAGAACAGCCTCCAAAGCAACAGAGAAACCCTGTCTCGAAATATATATATATTATATATATATATATTATATATATATATATATATACAAAAATAGAAAACGAAGGGACCCTGCTGTCTTCACCTGCAAACGGACTTGGCTTTAGTTACCGGGCCATCTTATCTGTCATCTGTCACTGTATACACACGCCTGTGGGATACAATAGTCGTTGGTGTCAGCGATCGGAGGGCTGGGCATACTCCACGCCGCGGAGTCCGCCTTGACCGCGAGCGGCGCTGCGGAGCGGTAAGAGCCCAGGCCGAGGACACGCAGGGCCGGGAAGGAAGCGCGGCCGGCGAGCAGGGCGCCAGGCTCGGCCTCCAGCGCCCCCGAGCCGGGCCGGGGCGCGCCAGTGGGGCGCTGGCAGCGGCCGGGGGCTGACCTCGAGCGCCGGCGAGTCTGCGCCCTCCCACCGGCCCGCGCTCGCCTCCCGCCGCCTCGGGTAAGGCGGCGGCGGTCAGCGCGCACCTCATCAATAAGACCTGACAGGCCGCCGGCTCCGCGGCCATCCATCAAGCCGGGGCAGCGCGGGCGGCGGCGGGTACACGGGGCGGGAGCCGGGGCCTCCCGGAGGCTCGATGCTCGAAGCTCAAACTCACGCCACCGGGTGGCAGGCAGCACTCTTCTCTTCACTACAACTCATCCGGCTCCCCAGGACTTAAAAAATACATCCGATTGCTTAGAAATGATCAGCGCGACCCCTACATTGCTTGAGTGGGGAAACAGAGGCCAGACTGGGTGCTGGCACACCTGGGGCCTCACAACCATGCTGTGATACCTGAGCCGAGCCTATGGCTCTTCACCTTGACATCCAGTCCATGCACCATCCACGCTGGTACTATCGTGACCCACGTATGACAAATAGAATGGGCTAAGTGGAAGCTGTCAGTAAAACTCCTACACATTAAAACTCGAGGTGTAACTTAGTTGATAGAGAGCTTGCTTAGCTGGCCTGTATCTGCTGGACCCCATACACAAGCCACGATGACCTGTAATCTCTGCACTTGGGCAGTGGAGGCAGGGGATTATAATTTCAGTCCCATTCTCCGTTCTGGCCACACAATTCTAAGCTAGCGTGGACTAATTCGCGAGACTTAAACTCAAGAGCGATTGGGGGGGAAGTGTCTTTGAATTTATTTAGTATTTCCAGGTTCACACTACCGTTTCTCCCAAGAAGAGAACATGTTAGCTCCTCATACATTTATCTATCTTTCCTTATTCTGTTTACAGGGTTGGTTTCTTTACTGATAAGAAGAAACTTGAGTTTATTGTCCATACCTACGAAATGAGGTTTTACATAGCAGCAGCTCTTGTGCGGGAATCGTTACCATGCAGCTTGGGGGGGGGGGGACAGGGCCAGGGGACGGGACACCTGGCCTGAAAACCCCTACAGACCTTGTAGTCAGCCTCACCCCACCACAGGCAAGTCTCAGCACATTCCTGATTTATTCCGGTCTTCTAAGGGTAGGTGGAGGCTGGTGTAGCCCCACAGTGGCCCTTCATTTTCTCTCCCCCAAATAGGGCTGGCTCAGGGTGTGCCAACTGCAAACCTTAGCGTCCATTTCACTACTCAGTTTTTCCTTTCCCGCCTCACCTTTTATTTTCTTACTGCTTCATTACCAACCCCTCTAGAGGCTTGGGCAAGGCACCCCAGTCCAGAAACTGGCCAGGCCAGACTGCTTCATTTCTAACAGGAAACACAATGAATGTGTGTGTGGGGGGGGGACCACTTGGGGTTGTTTTGGGTGTAATGGCAGTGACAGGGCATGAGAGCACAAGCGGGGCCGGATATTATCCGTACTAGAAATGCTGAGTTTGCAATGGTTTTCCTTGACTCAATCAGTGCCGCTAGCAGGTAGAAAGCCTGCTAGTCCCCCAAGCTTTGAACTTGGTTGCACAAAAACAGTCTTGCTGGCTACCCAGGCTTCCCAGCTCCAGTATCCGCCCAGGTAGTCCGGAGGTTGATGCCTGAGGACAGCAATCGGTGTCTTCTGTTGCCTGGCTTCAGGCTTCTCAGGAGAGGAGGGGAGGGGAGGGTCACATTAGTGAGTGTAGGAAGTGGAGTCAAACGCATACTAGGGGTGTGAAGCTCCCTGGAGACGGAGAATCAGGCAGAGAGGAGGGGGGGACTGGAGAATTTTATCTTGCCTCCCCACCTCTCTTCTGCTTTTTACTGTCAGATTTATTGACATGTTCTCTCCGTATTGTAAACCTACCTACCCGTTTTACTGTACAGTTCTCTGTGTGTTGGCAAACACAGCAATGATGTAAACGCCAAAACAATCAAGGTATCAGAACCATCCTAGCACTGCTCCTAATTCTCGGCTCTTGTCACCACCCCTTTCATGTAACTTTGTCTTACTCTGTGGCCCTGGCTGCCTCTGATTTGTCTTCAGCTGCTATGGTTTTGTCTTTTTCAGAATGTCCTACATAAATGTTTCTTAAAATATAGTCCTTTGAGTCTTCTTCCATGACACTGAACACATTTCAGATTATTCATGCCCTTGGGTGTAGTTGCAATTCATTCATTTTTGTTGCTCAACACTATTCTGTTGCATAGATGGATGTAAGGTTTATTTGTCTCTCACTTGAGCTTCCCAGTTTGGAGTAATTATGAACAAGCCTGTAGGTTTTTTAGATACCAGTGATACTTTTTTGGTATGTGAAACAAAACACTGGAAAGAGGGGCATGTGGCCCAGCTAGTATTGGAGTGTTTTCCTAGCATGTGTGAAACTCCCCAGGGGGGTGTGGCCCATGCTGTTAGTTCTAGACTCTGAAGGTAGGGGCAGGAGGATCAGAAGTTCAAGGTCATCCTCTATCTTCAACCACATAGCAAATTTGAGGCCTCCCTGGACCACAGAAGATTTTGTTTTAAAAATTAAAAGCAATAAATAAAAATTGCTAGACAGTGGTGGCACATGCCTTTCCAGCACATGGGAGGCAAAGGCAGGCAGATCTCTGAGTTTGAGGCCAGCCTGATCTACAGAAAAAGTTCCAGAGCAACTGGGGGAAAAAAAAAAGGACAGCCAGGGCTACATAGAAAACAATAAATTGCATTGTTTGTTTATTAAAAAGCACATAAATAAATACAATAAACGAAGCTTTTCCTATTCCAATGTACATTGCAAACAGTAGAGTATCTGAACAACCTGCAAAAGAAAGAGCAAGAATGACATTATCCCTAACAAAATGTGGCATGGGGAAGAGAGTAGGGAAATCAGCTTTGGAGTAAACTAGTCCTGTGCTTATTGAGGAATCAATGTCTCTTGATTGATGGCCTATGGCATAAGACAGTGCTTACCTGCTCTGCCTTTTTCTGCTCTCCTCTGCCCCACCCATTGGAAAGCAGTGTGGCATCCGGAAATGGACATCTCTGGAGACTTCCTGGTAGGCAAATCTGAATCCTACCCCTTTCCCCAAGGAAAGGTCCCACTCTACTTTCTGTGTTCAGTGAAGTGTGATGGAGGGGTTGCTGTCTGGAGCTGGCCACCTTTCCAGGAGCACTGTTTGCCCCCAGTACTTCGGTACCCATTAATCCATTTCTTTGCTCCTTGGCTGTTTCCCCTTCAAATCTTTGTACCTTACAAGTTGTTATTCATTAGCATCTCTGAGAAAGAACCCAGACTTTAAGGAAAGTACACCCTGTCCCTCATCTAACCAAAGAAGGAAAAGTTGAAACCAACCACTAAGTGCTGTGTGAGGCTTGGTTCAGAAAACCATAACTAACTGCGTTGTGACCGCAGCGGGAGCCCTAGTAGTCCAGATTCCAAGCTCCCTGTCCACTTTCTGTGGAAGCAAGGTGCTGATTGTTTCCCAACCTAGAGGTTCTGGAATCGGGAGAGGGAGAGGAATGTCCACTCCAAAGGCACCTGAGAAGTGGATGGACTCGGCTTTGTTGCTGGTCCTTGACTAGGAAGGGTCAGCCCGGAGTGGTAGGTGACTGCCCGGGACAGTGTTACTTCCAGCCTCCTTCGCCGCCCCTCGACTCCCCGCCCCCCCCCCCCCCCCCCGCCGCCCGCCCCAGCTTGGTTCTGGGTCTGAGTCAGAAGCTGTTTTTGCACTTGGGCTTCGGGCTTCCTTGACACTTTCCTGTCTCTCTGGGCGCCACGTTGCACACGCGGCGCCTGCTTGGGCGTCTTCTCTGGCTCAGGGGTCACCTCTGGCTCCCAGGGTGAGGTGAAGGGTGCTGGGGTCTTTCCGGCCACCTTGGGATGAGGGGGAGGCCGCCTGTTCGGAAGCAAGTCCAAGCTGCAAACGTCAGGTTCCAGGGGACTCTCAGGGTTGCTCCTGTGTTGGGAGTCCTTGGGGTGAGGGTGGGTGCTGGTGTACAGTTGTAGAATCTGAAGAGCGGAGTTCACCAGTCCTGTATAGCTTTGTCCTGGGATGGCCCCCTCCTTTAGCACCTAGCCCTAACCCTTCTGGCTAGTTTTGTATCTTTGTGTGTCCCAAACCTCCACCCCCAAGTCCCCATACACTGTATCTGCCATGTGACATTCTACCTATTTGATTCATTTTTTCTTGTTGTTTTTGTTGTCTGTCTTTGTTTTATGCAAAGAAGCTGGCCAGCACAACACCAAGTTCCCACCCCTGTACGTTCTGTGCACACAACAGTATTTAAGAAATGCAGATCGAATGCATGATATGAACCCATCTCATTTAGGCTTTGTCTAGCCCTGGACCTGGACCTCATGCCTTCCTTCCTTCCCCCACTCCTGGTCTCTGCCTGCTTTATTTCTTTCTCTCCTTCCTCTGTGTTTTTCCTCCCCATCCTTCAATTTTCCCCTGTCCTGGTATCTGACAGTCCCCTGTTCCTCCAGAATGTCTGGCTCTGGGCCTTCTGAGATGTCAGAGCCATGCACCTAGCAGCCTTCCTTGGAGGGTTGATTCTCTAGGATCCTGCTAAACTTAACAGCAAGCATCCAGTCTACACCCAGACATCTATTCTTTGTGCCCATTTCAGGGCTTCTGCTGTTTCCTGAGGTGTAGCTTAGATTTTGGTGGGCAATCTGTAGTTAGGAATATGTTCCACCAGGGCTGAATCAGCCCTCTGCAGATTCTGTCCTTGGCCCTGGGTCCCTCCTCTGAGACTGGGTGGGAAGGCTTTGTACCACCCAAGGACCGAACCTTATAAAAAGAGCTTTGTGCTCTCTTCGCAACACCAGAGATGCTATTAACTGCCCCCTCTTTGCCTTGTGGCACACTATTTTAAGGGAAGAAAAGGCAGAACCAGAGAAAGAGGGACATCTCTTTGAGTTTAAGGTTAGCCTAGTCTACACAGCAGGTCTCTGCTTCAAACAAAGCAAATGAGCAAACTTCTTCCCCCACCCCGCCCCCAATTCAACCATTCAGCAAATACTCACTGAACACCTACTGTGCATTAGCCTTCGTTTTTACCTCACAGACCTTACTTTCTGGAGGGTGTGGTGATGTGAAGAGGTGTGTCAGAACTACAAACGAATTTCTAACCCCAGGGATGAAAGTCCTAAGGAGAAATCGAATGGATATTTAATATCACCATAGGGGATTAGTGGTGCTCTGTCTTTGGGTACAATACTACCCCTGGGTGACTTCAAAAGTATAAATGAGGAAGAAAGATTCCACGCATGAACAAATGGAGCTTCCCCAAAGTATCGGAATAGTGGCACCTTAGATCTCTAAGAGATGACTCCTACAGACAGCAGCATGAGCCTGTAGTCTCAGGAGACTGTGCTTACTGGGGCTGGGAATACCTGGACATCCAGCGGGTGTCTGCAGCTCCCTCTCTCAGCTTTCCTGGTGGATGCCTTTCCCTTAGGAAGGGTAGAGGAGTCCTTGGGGAAGCCAGAAGGAGGGTCTGCGGGAGGAGTGGGTGTCAGCAAGTCTATTTCAGGACTACAGCTCTGGGATCCCAGACCCAATGGCCACCTTGCCAAAACTGGGGCCCTGGACTGAAGAGCACCCTCCCCATTCACAAAGCCTCTGGCATCATCCACAATCTTAGCAAAAAAAAAAAAAGAAAGAAAGAAAAAAGAAATACATAAGGCTTTTTGGGCTTTCTTAGACTATGAGACACAAACGGTTTTGTTCTAAATTGATTTTGAATTTTTAAATGTCAGACAAGCACAATAAAAGGAATTTGGAGATTAAAAAAGTAAAACTGCTGTTACAAAAAGCATTTTACGGCTGCTATTAGAATATTATTATTATTAATATTAGAAGATTAAGAAGTAAGGTTGTAGTCTTCAATTGGAGACCTGCTGCCTCCACATACACTTAGCACCTAGAATTTGAGTCCCAACCTTTCTGGGTTATTTTAAAGATGACGAGGAAACTCTTTCTCGGTCTTGCTTGGCGATGTCGTTTTCCCAAAGAAAAATAAAATAGGAGCGTGACCGGTAGTTTAGAAGTGACTGTAAAATATGCCACTAACTGGTCTCCAGACTGGAAGCACCTTGAAGCATTTTCCGAGGTCTGTGAGGAAGGCAAGGCTTCGGTTTACAACACTGAAAAATTCTTAAAAGCGAGACTATTCTTAAAGAGTTACTTCCTCCTGGAGTAGGACTTCAAGATTCCACCCTGGGTGTGGGGGCTAGTTCTGGGGTTTGTATGAATGGGGAGTTTACGTCTGTTCCTCTTCCACCTGGAATCCCTCGAGCTCACAGCCCAGGGCTGGGGTGGGGGAGTGCCGGGAGGGGGCTACATCTACATTGGCGTGGTCTTTCTGGTTAATTGGTTCTTCATTCTTCCTTGAACAGAATGGGGTGCGCCCAGCGGCTTGTTCAGGGGATCTCGCGGTGTGGGCTGACAATCACTGAGGGGAGGGAGATTGCGTCAGGCTCCTCCTGGGGAATTGGGGAATTCAAGGACACTGTGAGGACAGGACCGGCCGCTTTCGTTTGGCGCGGGTCACTTTGCACATGGAACCCAACGCCTTTGCACAGGCGCACCTACGTCTGGGGTTCTATGAGGCTAAGGTGGATTTCTATGGTCTTCCCTCTGGCTTCTGTTTCCGATTACAGGACACTGGAAACTGTCCAAGCTGCAGATTCTTTCCCCTCACGAGTCGATTCCCGCAGAATTCGGATAAGCATCCGCCTCCAGAAACGCTGACTCTGTGGCGCTCAGCTCGACGTTGCCCACAGTTTAAACCAAACTACATGGATTCCGGGGGCACACGCTGATGCCCGGCTCTGGGGAGTAAATCTCCCTTGGCCTTAGTGTGAAGCCCAACATCTGCTGTTTATTTTTTAATTCGAGGGAATTCGAGTCCCAATTTCTCTTGTATGTTCGTGTTCAGAAGCCTACAGTTTCGTTTCTGCTAGGTCAGAGATGGGCTTAAGTCTCAGGATCCTTCATGGAGCAAAGAATAGATTTATTCTTTGGTGCTTCAAGGATTATTGAAGAGACTAGCTCGCCCAAGTCCGTTTTATTATGGAAAACTTCAGGCACTCCACCTCCCCCATGAGCAAAAAAGATCTAAAAAGGTGGTTTCTGCCCGTAGACCATGAGAAAAGAAAGCGGAAAGAGGAACGTGAGTGGGGCTGGGCCACCCTTCCCCGGCCATCCCAGGGACGTCCTCCTTAAAAATAGCCAAGTCTGAACCTCAGAGTGCCCAGCCCCCCTCCTCCCAGCGGCCTCCCTAGTCTGAGAGGAGCCTGGGAACCTCTCTAAGCAGCCGATAACCCCCCTCCAGCTCCAGCCTGCAAGGCCTTGAAATGCTCCCCGCTCCTGGCAACGTACAGAGGTCTCCTTGGTTCCTCTGGTTCCAGCAAAGAAGGGTCGGAGGCAAAGAGAGGGAGGGAGGGAACAAGGGAAAAATCAAAAGCGCCCAAGAAACGCGTCTGGTTTGACTCTCAGCCCACACACCAGGAGAAATTTGGTGTGTGGGACCCAAAGTGTGGGGGTTAAGTCACAGGAAGCTGAAACAAATGTCTCTGTCCCAGGCGCCTTGCAGAGTCAGAGAATTGTCTCCGGCCTTGGGCTCACAGCTCTCAGCCCAGCAGGAGATGGCCTGCTGGAGGCCTGGAGGGGAAAAATGGCCTACTAGATCCTGGCAAGCAAGAGCTAAGAATCACGCGTCTCTCTTAGAGACTCCACTCGAGGTTCTTAACACCCACACGGAGCAATATCCCCAGCTTGACTCGAGGGGATCCTCGTTTATTTTATTTTGGTTTTTCGAGACAGGGTTTCTTTGTGTAACCCTGCCTGTCCTGGAGCTTGCTCTGTAGATCAAGCTAGCCTCAAACTCAAAGATCCACCCGCCTCTGCCTCCTGAGTTACTGGGATTAAAGTGTGCCTCCACCTTCTCCAGGCAAAACAGGACTTCCCGCTAGCTAGGCTGAGAGCACTCTACCAACTGAGCTACAGCACCGGCGCCCTCACTCTAAAATGTTAGGAGCTGAGTTCTGGGAAGGCTGATGTGTGGTGATAGAGTCAGGACACCACCTAGCTAAGGTCCATCCCACACCAGGGAGAATGCCCCTTGGCAGCGGCCAGAGAACTTGGGGACTCTGAGGAATCACATGGTTGCTTCCCCAGACCCCAAATCTCAAGTCCCAGGCTCTGTGGTGACAAACACAACCAGAAATGCTGGGCCTGGTCCCCAAGCTTAGCACATTTTGATCTATGAGGGTTGCTACAGAAAGGCAGGTCTGAAATCTTTGGCACAGCACACAAGTGGGGTGGCAGGAGGGAGAGAGGGGGGAGAGGAAGGAGGGATTAAGGGAGGGAGAGAGAGCGAGAGAGAGAGAGCGAGAGAGAGAGAGAGAGAGAGAGAGAGAGAGAGAGAGAGAGAGAGAGACTCTAATGCCATGGGCCGCCTTTGGCTTCGCGTCTCTCCTGCTCCCCGGGTGGCTGAGGGTTCCTTGTAAATAAAGCAAGGGCCATACCATTCTCTTCGTGCATCTGAGAGGTTCAGATCCGAGTTTGCTTGGGAAGTTCGCTGATGCTCAGCGATGGCCTCTGGGATCCCCAGAATATCGCCCCTAAAACTTTACCAGACCTGGAACCTTCAAGCGCCTGATAATGTCCAGGCATTGTTTAGGATGAGGCTGGGAGTGGGGGGCTGGAGAAGGGACCCTAGTGAGGCCGCAGCTTCCCGGGCGTCAAAGGGCTCAAACTAGCGGCACCCCTGGTGAGTCGGACCAGACTCTGGGAGCTCAGCAATCCTGACGACCTCAGCTTTCTCTCCTCCTCTACAGCCACTCTGGACCTCGGCCCCTTTGGTTTGGAAAAGAGAATTCCCCCCACGCAGCCGCTCTCAGTCCTTCCTCTGGGATTTTCCTGAGATCCCCGCGGGTTGGCCAAGGTCCCACGGGTTTTTCCTTTCAATTCGCTCAGCGTCCCAGCCTGTCCCTAGCGCCTGGGGTGTATGTGCACTGGCCTGCTGTCGATCCCCAACTCCGGGAGCGGGTGCCATACCAAGCTTTCTCTGGCTGTGCAGGTTTCTTACCGGGTGGTATTCCAGCCCTCTCCTGACCCCTCTAATCTTGAATGAGAAACCTGTGCTGAGGAGAGAAATGAGGCCTTAAAAAAAAAAAAGGTTAGCCCAAAGCGTGAGAGCCACCAGCGAGTTGTTATCTGCGGCTGAAGGCTGTGGTAATCGATGGGTTATTTTTACGCGGTAATAGGGCCCTGTGATTGCTCTATTAACCTTTAGACCTGTCTGAGGGACTCTCCCCTCACTGCCCCGCTGCGTCAGGGCCTACAAGCCCTGACGCCGACTCCAAACTCAGGTCTGACACCCTCCCTGTCCCCACTGGGGGGCGGGGGGGGGAAACAGCCCCTAGATGGGCTTTAACTTTGGAGACAGGGTCTTCAACTCCCACTTCGTCCTTTTGATTGGACCCCAGCCGCTGAGAGTTGCTGAGAGAACAGGGACAGATGAGAAGGGACAGGAAGCCGCAGGACTTGGAAACAGAGTGGCGAGGGGTGCGTGTTTTGTATAAATACATAAACTCCTGGACTGGTGGCAAGTTCTCGGCGCCTTGCAGTCTCCACCGCCTGGTGGGAAGGTGAAAAGGACGCTTGGGTCTCTAGGCACCGACCTAAAGGTCTAGTTCGGATTTTAGTACCTTCTGACGCTCTCCGGGGCCAGGTAGATCTGAAGCCAGGCAGGTACCCTAGGTGACCCAGTGCCTCACAGGCGACCAAGAGCCCAGCTCGTGAGCTCGCCTTCTCCTCTGCCAGCCCCGCCCCTTGCCCACCGCGGCTGGACGTGCGCCACTGAGGGTGGGAGGAAAGAGAAGGAACTAGAGAATAAAACAATCCTTGGCGGAGCAGCGCGCCGCCAGGTCGTCTGGCTGTAGGGTGGACAGAGCCCGGCGGCGGTACTGAGTGCTTTGGTTCTCCGAGATCTGCGCGCATGGACTTTGCCTGTTGGGGGAGCTTAGGGACCAGCCCCGAAGGCGGACGCCGGGCGGAGGTGCAGCCGCGGCCGCACACCCCCGCCCCTTGCCCTTGCACGTGACTCCCTTAGGCCAGTCAGCGCTGGAGATCCTAGCGCGGGGGCCCGGAGAACGGCGCCAGGAGCAAGGAACAAGCGATAGGCCGGCAGAGTGGCCGCTTGAGGCTCCGCCGCTGCAACTGCGCGGGTGCTGGGAGAGCGCGCTGGCTCTCCGAGAGGCTCGTCCTGGGCAGGTAGGGCTCCCCGACTCCCTGCTGGGCAGGCGAAACTCAGTAGTCCGCTGCCCCAGTTTGTCTAGAATAGGGAGGGAAGCATGGTAGTGGGAAAGGAGACGCGGGTCACTGCAGTGCTCCCAGATTGGCTAAAGCCCGCTCTGCTTTTAACTTTGGCCTAGCAAAAACTTTAGATCGAGTGAGATTGATTAGGAGCAAAAACCCACGGGTGCTCGAGAGGTGCGCTTGGATTGCTGGGGGGGGGGGAGGTTGACCACTTTTAATCAGCCCTGTGTGCAGATTCTCCAGTTCTGCTTTGCACCCCACAGGCCAGGGCCCTGTAATCTCTCTGATTCACTGACCTATGTCAGGCCACATAGCTCCTACATTTTGGGGCTCAGACGGAGGAGTGTCTCCAGTCTGCGACTCGGGGGAATACCTAGTGGCGGCAGCAGGCAGCAATGGGACCTGGGGGAGATCTGGAGGAAGCTCGGCGGCCTCCCGACTTTTTCTGCTTCCTACTGCTTTCTAGCCAACCTCCTCTAACTCCAGACTAGGGCTCAGGAATTGTGTGTGCTGCGCACTGCTGACTACTGCGCACCCTCATTACTTCGGGGAGAAAGCAGGCCAAAACCCCCATGGCAGACATCCGGGACGTTCCTGGCTAGCCATCTCTGGCTTCCTCATCCATATATTATATTGATTGGATGTGGCCTGAGAGCAACTGGGCAGTTGCTCTCCTTGGGAGACAGATGTCTAGGTGGTAAAGTTTCACCAGGTGGAAGGAAGAGAGGTTTTTCGGTTCAAGGGAAGAAGGTAGTGAGGGGCCGAGCCATTGGCAGAGCTGCAACAAGGCCGCACTTCTGGGAAACACCTTGGGAATTTATTTCCTGTACCTTTGGAAAAGGAAGGCAGCCAGGAATGACGCTTCGGACGTCCAAAAAAAGGAAAACTGTATGTTGAGGCCGGCCGAGTTTCGTTTCTGAGGCCAGCATATGATTTTATTTATTTATTTATTTATTTATTTATTTATTTATTTATTTACTTTTGGTGACAATTTTCAGTGTGGCGGCGGTACTAGAGCCACCGCGCGAGCGCGAGCCGCACGGAAAGATCTGTAAAGGGACACGTTATGGCGTGTTGCATTTTCCAACTCTCAAAAACAGGTTCTAAAAGAGATGTGGGCTAAATTGTGAAAAGAGAAGGTAGAAGTTTTCTTTCTGCTTGAGAAAGTTTGTGGAGTGATTCGAAAGACAGAGAAAACTCTGGGCCGGGCTAGTGAGAATCTGGAGGTCGCTGGGCCAGGATCACAGGCGGGCGGGAATCCACCTAAGGGAACAGTTTTCGGCCTTTCCAGAAAGAGAAAAGAGTATTTTCTCCACCTTCTATTGTTCTAGTAACCCAACTTCAGGTTAAAGTATCAGCCATTTGAAACTGCAGAGCGCTTCTAAGAGACCTCAACTGATTTAGTGCTTGCGTTTTTTCAAGCTTGCAAGTTAACCTGGCAAGTACACTGTAAATTAGATTACAGAACTCCAAATCTCTTCCTTTAACTTGTTAGTCGAGAAAAGAAAACTCACATACTTAAAAAAAAAATTCCTGAGTTGAAATTACAGAAAATACAATTAATTAGGCCAACTATTTGATTTCAAAAATTGAATAATGGATATTTTTATCAACATAAATCTACATATTTGCTTATCAAAACCCCATGATTTCTAGTTTAGAGCTTTTTGTCTTTCTCTTTATAAAGGAAGAGTTGGCGACTTCACATCAAATTTCGTGTATCTATCCTCCAGCCAAACTTGCTAAAAGGAAATGTCTCAACTGTCAAGCCAATAGTTTATTGTATATTTTGAAAAAGTAAATACTAAACAATTGGTCATGATTCCATTTTTGCTAGAGATGATGCAAAGATGGTAAGAAAACTAGTGTGTATATTAAACACCCCATTCCAGATTTTTTTACAATAATAAAGATAATGTAAGTATAAATTGCATCCCAGGTACCCTCTTTTGATGTATTAGCGATATGTAGAATCTCCTGGCTGCCTGTTTAATAAGTTTCTAAGGTCTGATTATAAACTTTCTGTGTGTATTAAATTATAGCTGCCATCCACAATCCTCCAATGACTATAAGGCACAGGTATCCTTAAAATTTTCACTTTACAGATGAAGGATTGAGGGGTCTAAAGTTATTTATTCAGGGAGTGGCAGACCAGGGTTTGTAGCTAGTTCATTCAATATCTTTGCAAATGCATTGTTGCACTAAAAAAAAGAAACCAATCATAAGAGGAGGCCTCTTCTTAAAGGGAGATGTGTGTATGTTGGGAATTCCAAATACTCAAGGCCTGTAGGCACCCCTCTCAAGTGTACTTTGAGCTCCAACAAGTTTCAAACTCATCTATACCTCATTTTCCTCTTAAGTAAAAATAAGGAAATTTAGACACCTTTACTTAATGGAGGCACAGAGAGAAGGGCTTGAAACATAACAGGTATGTTTGGAAAATAGAGCCATGCCCCCCCCCACACACACACACCATATTCTCTGGTAATGCCAAAACACAGGATGCCTGGAATGATGAGGCTGAGTGCTGGGAATCAATTCTGCTTTTGGTGGAGCCTCAGTTCCACAGGGAAGAGCCAGCTAGTGAGCTTGAGTGTTTCCTGAGTTCTGTAGTGACCTTGTTCAACCCTTCTGCTTTTCTGGTCCCCATATACAGTGTTTAAAATGCAAAGTGTTTAAAATGTAACTATTTGCAGAAATGTGTAGCTTGTCTGATTTGACACCCACATGGTGCACAGTGCGATTAAGGAGTTTCACAATCCTTTTTATGGTTTCGCCAACACTTGCTCATTTATAAACATTTAGATTCTACCTCTAGGTGCTCTTCTTTAAAGATTACAAACAAAACTTTCATAGGTTGCTGTTTTTTATAAAGTTTGTCATCGCCCCCATCCCAATCTACAGTTCTTGTTTGGTCAAGAAAATGCTTGAGGAAGGTCTGGGGAAACAATTGAAAAATAAAAAACGACGGAGATTTTTTTTTTTTTTTTTTTTTTTTGGAGTCACTTACGTTCTCTGGAACCCCAAACCTTGTACTTACAGAATACTCTGGGGAAAGAAAAAAAGGAAAAAGGAGGGAAAAAGTACTTGGAGTGTAAGGTAAAACTAAAGTCCTTCCTGATAAGCAATATAAAAATAATTGGCCCAGATTGCAAATGACAACTGCATATCCGACACCCCAAGTCTCTTAGGTGGTCCTCTAAGATACTTGCCACCCGCCACCCGCAGCCTGACCTGGACCAAACAAAGGCCAGCTTGGGCCTGTATTGCGCGACCTCAGAAGCTGGGCTAGAGAAGGGAGGTTGCGTTCAGGTGTGGGAGAAGCGACGGAAAACAGGAACGCTGAACGTGGCTCTGAAAGCCCTGGGGATGAATTTCTCTCACCTGTGCTTTATTTTCTCTTTCAGGACTGCTGCTGCAGTGAAGGGCCCTCTTCCCTGAAGCCCTGCTGGAGCCAGCAGCATAGCTTGGGTATGCAGCAGGAGGAGCGCGGCTACTAGGCACATCCAGCCGGTGGGTGATCCGAAGGTCTGCTCAGGGTGTTCAAGCCCAGTCTCGGCTCCTCCGTCCTGGGCACCTCCAGCCTCCCGGCCCTGGAGAGGAGTGCAGGATGCACTACCTCCTGGAACAACCACAAATCCAATTGGGGATTTTTTTCTGAGCAAACCAGAGAGCCAAGAGGTTGCTCCTCTGTTGCTGTATTTAAATCGTATGTATTTTGAGCGAGTTGGCCCTCTCCCCATTGATTTTTGATCTCCGTTTTCGTGACAGTTACACACACCTGCATTCTAATTCTTGTCGCTTTGGTCTGCTGTGCCCCCGTGGCTCCTTGACCTGCAAGTGAAGAGAGGACACCGACGCAAAGCTTGGGGCCATGTACCAAAGCCTAGCCATGGCCGCCAACCACGGCCCCCCGCCCGGCGCCTACGAGGCGGGTGGCCCCGGCGCCTTCATGCACAGTGCGGGCGCCGCGTCCTCGCCTGTGTACGTGCCCACGCCGCGGGTGCCGTCCTCTGTGCTTGGCCTGTCCTACCTGCAGGGCGGAGGAGGGGGCGCTGCGTCCGGAGCCGCCTCGGGTGGCAGCTCCGGGGCTGCCCAGTCGGGTGCGGGTCCAGGGACCCAGCAGGGCAGCCCGGGCTGGAGCCAGGCTGGAGCCGAGGGAGCCGCCTACACCCCGCCACCTGTGTCCCCGCGCTTCTCCTTTCCGGGGACCACCGGATCCCTGGCGGCTGCAGCCGCTGCCGCCGCCGCCCGAGAAGCCGCAGCCTACAGCAGTGGGCGGGGCGGCCGGCGCGGGCCTGGCTGGCCGAGAGCAGTACGGGCGTCCCGGCTTCGCAGGCTCCTACTCAAGCCCCTACCCGGCCTACATGGCCGACGTGGGTGCATCTTGGGCCGCGGCCGCCGCCTCAGCAGGCCCCTTCGACAGTCCAGTTCTGCACAGCTTGCCCGGACGGGCCAACCCTGCCCGACACCCCAATCTCGGTGAGTACTGAAGGGCTTTGAGTCCTGTTTGAGGCATTCAGCTGTCCCAACTCTGTTGCGGTTAGGGGCGTCCTTAATGCTGTGAGCATTCTAGGAAGGTAGCCTGGAAACCGGAGGCTCGTGGTGGTGGGCCATTCTGATGATGAGTGGCCAGGCCACTGGAGTCCAGCAATAGCCTTCTGTAACTGGGTGGCCTGGTCTGCATAGCCTCTGGGTGATAGTGAGAGGTGCTGGGTCGGCTGGAACAGTCTGGCGATCTGATCCCTGGGATCCAGCCCCCCACTTCCTCCAGCCCTTCTTCTGAGTCCTCAGCAAACCTGGGATCTGCGCCATTTGGCAGCCAGGTTGGAGGATCCCTCAGGGTGGCAGATGACTTTCCGGTGGGGGTTTTCACACCCGGAAATAAGGAAGAGATCAGTAAAGGAGACCGCGCCAGAGTGGGTCAAACATGTTTAACCTGCCAGTCTGTCCTCAGGCGCACTGTGGGGTCCCATGATGCCACTCTCCTGCTCAAACACCTGGGCCAGTGCATGGAGACAACGCGCAGAGGGGCTTCTTTATAATGTCTGAGTTAAATGGAGACTTGGCAAGGTTGCAGCCCTAGAACCACCTCTTCTTAGAAAGGCCTGGTTAACAATACCGATGGCCTGTAGTGTTCCCACCAGTGTCAGACCTGAAGGGATTGCCAGCTTGCCCCGCTTACACGATCTATACACGGACACTTCGGTGGGGCCCTGGCCACTTGGGCTGGAGGAAAAAAAAAAGGAAAGAGACTGTTCATTCATGCAAAATGCCAAAGGCCTTATTCGTGTAGAATTTCTAGAGAAGATTGGAGGTGGCCTTTGGATGGAGCTGGCTCTTGGGGAAGGGAGGAAGTGCAGACTTGAGAAACAAAGTTAACATTTATTGACTACCTACTAAGTGCTAAGGCCTTTTGCATTTGCCGTCACTTTGAAGAGTAAAGTCTATCCCTTGCCACTCCCAGCGCTAGTTTGTCTCCTGAGTAGAGGCTCAGGCTTTGAAGAGGTTTAAAGTTATTCTCTGACCCTGGGTGGCCATGGAAGGTCCCCAGGAGGGGGGTCTAGCCAAATATACATCTCAGGTAAACTGATTAACCGTGGAAGTGGCGCCAGGGTTGGGTTTGTGGCTGCCAGTGCCCCCCCCCCCCACTCCCCGCAGGCAGGGCCAAGTAGACTGCACCCTAAGGAAGGAGGATAAGCTCACCAGTGTGGCTCAGACCTTTGAAACAGAGCAGGGTGGTGACTTCCATGTGGTGGAGGCTGGAAGTGGGCCTGCCGAGGCTTTGGCCTGCATTCCTAGAGAAGCCAGTTCCCTCCAACCTAACCCAACCACTCGCTTAAAATAAGAAGGAATAAACTGAGTGTGATGACCCATGATTGTAATTCCAGAACGGGGGAGGATAGCCTGGGCTACACAACAGACCCAGAATAATTTTTAAAAAAATCTTGAAGTTAGAATTTGGTGTTTGGATATAGCAAAGAGTGAAGTCCCCATCTAAAGATGAAGAAAACATTCTCTTATTCAGTATAAAAACAAAACAAAGTGTGTGACTATACTTGTGAGCATGGGGGCCGAAAAAGGTTTCCCAAATTCCAGGATCCCCACAAAACCGACAAAACAATAGGGGACATCTCTTCCTCTGAGAGCTTATATGTTGGGCTCTCATCCCTACTAGTCAGTTGCTGAAGCCCCTGCTTCCAGCTGAGTGTTTAAAGAGGTGCTCGTGGATTGCCACGAGGGAGCACCAGGCATTTTGAGAATGTGTTGTCTTCCTTTGATGTTTTTGGGAGATACACTCATTTTTTATCACACAGCCCCCAGATGATCTGTTGATCTGATGGCATTGTTCCAATTAAATGTGCTCTCTGTGAAGAGGTTTTCTTCTTTAGCCCCATTCCAAGACAGAAGATCTAAAGAGTTCCTGACATAGGCTGGGTAAAGGCTCTTCCACTGAGAGATAGTCCCTCCTGTTGTCCCTCCATATGCTTTGTATACTGCCTTGCCTATGCATGGACATTAGTAAATGCTTGGTAGCTTTAGTGAGAATCAACCATCAAATTAGCCAATAGTACCAAGTAATGGAAGGGTAAAAAGAACAGGTTCTCTTATGTTTATTGAGAGGTCCTCTTTGGATGGGTGCCATGACTATCAAGCTCATTTGGAGCCCCTAGACCTCAGGTTCACATGACTTTAGGCAAGCTGCCTACCTCTGTCCATCTCATCTCAAATTCTGTAGGGTGGCTTCAGTTCAGCTCACCTGCTTTTAGACTTGTCCTGACTTTGGTGGTCTGTGTGATGTCTAACAATTGATCTTTCTTTATATATATAAATGATGGCATCTTATTACTTTTTCTAGGACTAATGGGCTTCTTAGGACTTGAGAAGTATTAAGCCTGGGATAGTCCCTGATGAGCAGGGACTATCCCTAAATAGACACAAAAATGTATATATGACTCACCAGGTGGTAAGGTAAGGGGAGTAAAGCTGTGAGCAAAGCTGAGAACTCAGGAAAGAAACTTCCCTCTGAAATCATGGAAGTCTTCACCTAGGTGGTCCCATCTGCCCTCGGTCTTATTGCATCAATAGAAGTTTGCCAGGAAAGGAACCTGAACCTGCAGCTAAAAAAAGAAGGGAGGAAGAGACATGCACTCACTTGATGCAGAAGTAGAGTAACACAACACAGCTTGTGCTTTGCTTCAGTAACAGATTCACCTCCACAGGTCAATCTCAGAGACTAATTCCTAAGTCTGAAATGTGTGTAATTTGCATTAAGGAGAAATACGCAAATACCATTATCCTTTTCTGTGAGGTTGAATTGTTGTGCTATTAACAGTTAACATCTAGCATGTTCTTATGTTGGCTATTGGAATAAGGCAAAAACCAAAATGATAAAAACTAACAGGGACACGTGAAAAGACGACCTTGGCAAGAAAGAAATTATTGCACCACAACTATAATATATATGAACTTCAGTTCATTCCAAGTTCAACTGACCCAGGACCCTGAAGCAATTGTTGGAAGCATTAATTAGACACAATAATGGAATTCTGTGACCTTACTGAGGCAGGTACAGAGTCTTACTCATATATAGGTGCCTGGCACATGCTGGGCAAGTAGCAAATATTTGAGCAGAGATCTGGGAGGTAATTGCCCCAGGACTCTGCCCTGCCCTGGTCAAACCACACAGAATGGCTACCTGTGTCCTTTAAGAAGCAGACTAGAGCTGGGTGTGGTGGCACACACCTGTGACCCCAGCACTGGGGAGGCTGAGGCAGGAGAATTGAGCACTCAAGGCTGGTCTGAGCAACATAGCAAGCCCCTGCTTAGAAAGAAAGAAAGAAAGAAAGAAAGAAAGAAAGAAAGAAAGAAAGAAAGAGAAAAGAAAAAATAGAACTGGAGAGTCTGGGTGAAGAATTGAGCAGGATGGGGGAGCACCCTGAAAACCTAGGACCACTGGAGAAAGCTGGGCTCTGTGCCTGGTGCCAGAAGTGATGGGTGGAGGCTAGAAGAGGGTATCAGATGCCCTGGAACTGGAGTTAAGTGTGGTTGTGTGCCAGCATGTGGGTGCTAGGACTCAAACCCAGGTCCTCTGCAAGAGCAGTAGTGCTCCAAAGTGCTGAGCCACCTCTCTATCCCAAGATATATTCTTAAAGTAGGAGACTTTCATTGTGTGTACAACACATCACAGTCTAGTCAATTTTTGTACCCGTTAAGGCTTGTATAGACTTAAAGCCAAAAAAAGAGACTGAGAGGGAAATTAGACATAAATAGATCTTGAGCTGCATGCCATGCTTATAGTCGTTACTGAGATATCTAAGAAATATAACTAAGGAAGAATAATTCTTTTGTTTCTAAGAGAAATAAGCAGTCCTACAATTCTTAAAGGATCTTAAAAAATGGAGTTGGTAGAGGGCTCAATGAGACTAACAGAAGGAAGTAAATTTGTGGTTTGCTCAGTGCTTTTGAAACAAGTGAAAAGCATTGTTCTATCTCGCATGGGGGTGGGGCCCTCAAGGTGTTAGGTCAGCAGAATATGCTGTAGTGTTTGCTGGGTCTTTGGGGGACTGTTTTATCAACTAGGCCAGTTGCTTTCAGAGCCAGTTTGCTTAAACGGGGAACACTGTGATCTCTGAAGTAGCCTGTTCAGCTCAGGAACGATTTGTCAGTCTTCAAGAAAATCAAAGTTGTTTAATTTTCCGGTTACCACCCTGAGCAGGTCAATCAGAGTGGGGACTGGTTTGTGGTGCTAAGTGGAGAACCAATTAAATAAAGAAGGTGTGTTGGAGTGGCCTGGGGTGTGTCTCTCCCTCTAGTGACACTTGTCACTTGCTAGATTGTGTCCCATGAAAAGGTCAGGCCACATTTGCTGGTGGAATGATGTTCAGGAGACAGTTTTAGATAACACCTTCTTCTGTTCCCCTCCCTGTTAATTTTTTCTCTTCTTCTTTAAATGCACTAAGAAAACAAACATGCTGTAAAGTGTGGGGGACAGGAACTCTGATACCTGTGGGTGGGAATGTTCATTGGGGCAACCTTTGTAGAGTCCTTGCTAAACCATTCAAATTACAGAGCAGATAGCTTTGACACTGAACTTTTGACTGCCAATGATTAATTCTGGGGTACATATTCGCCACATTGTCATCCACAATAACAAAATCCTGAAGCAACATGAACGTGCATAGTAAGGAGATTGTCTTCATATGCCGCACACACACCTGTGCATAGAAGATGAGCTGCAGAGAGACACACCTGTGCATAGAAGATGATGGAGGTCGTTATTGGACCCCATGAGATCCTTTCCAAGCCACTTGGAAGTGCTGGAGGTGTGTGCAGCATTTGGTGTCAAAAATTGGGAAATACAATGTATTCATTTGAGAATACACACATTATCTCTGGACACTCCCTCAGGCCATAAGTAAAGAATTTGTAACATTGATTGTCTATGGGGCGGCCCAAAGGGTAGAAGAAGGATAAAGTTGGGAAAGGAGCTGGCTACAGTCATGTGTGTTATAGAACTGAAAACACACCTTTGATCCGCTTAACTATTTTTGTAGTCATTTTTGTGCTTCATAATTCTACCAAATAATAAAAACATACTTTTGTGCAAGCCTGACAACCTGAGTTTGATCCCTCCCCACATTGTAAAAGGGGGAGAACCAATTCTTGAAGGCAATTCTCTGACCTCCACGCATGCACTGTGGTATGTGAATGCATGTGCACAAACACACATACAATAAATAAATAAAATATAATAAAAATCTTTAAAAATACATCTAAGCTCTGGGGGAGCTTAGGTTTGATGTAATTTTTAAACATTTAAATTGTATTTATTCATATTCATTTATCATATATATGTGTGTGTGTTCTCTCTCTCTCTCTCTCTCTCTCTCTCTCTCTCTCTCTCTCTCTCTCTGTGTGTGTGTGTGTGTGTGTGTGTGTGTGTGTGTGTTGGAGGAGAGTGCCTTTACCCACCGAGCCATCCTGCTGGCCCTGATATGATTTTTCTTTATCATCATAGCAAGCTTTACATACGCAGTTCGGTCTCAGCATTGCTGTGCAAAGGATCATGAGAATGTTTTTCATCTTACAGGATGGCAACAGTTCCTCAGCCCTCACTCTCTCTAGCCACTAGTGCCCTTCATTCTGCTTTCTGTGGCTATGAGTTTGATTGCTACACCCTATGAGCAAATTACACAGAACTTTTTTCTTTTGTACTGGGTGTATTTTGCCCAATATAATGTCTTCAAGGGTCACTCAAGCTGTAGCATATGGCAGTTTTCTTCTCTAAGCTGAGGAGTGTTTTACTTTGTGACCACATTTTTGTTTACCCATTCACATATGTGTGCACATCCAACAGGTTTTCACCTACTGCTGAATGTCCTGTTGCTATGGATGGGCAAGGGATTCTTTTGAATTTTGAAAAACAGAATGATGTTATCCACTTTTAAATGCTGTTAAACTGGATGGGCAAGATTGCTCAGGGGATAAAAGTCTTTGCTGCCGGACAATGCAATACTGACGATCTGAGTTTGATACCCAGAACACACATGAAGATAGAAGCGGAGAACTAACTCCAAAGTTGTCCTCAGACCTCCACACATACCATGGCATGTACACACCACCCAATAATAATGAAGAAACAAACCAATTAGGCTTTTAAAAACAGATACATTATTCGTGGAAAATATTTAATAGTGTTTACAGACGCACATGTAAAGCACATTGAATTTTATTTTTATTTTTTGCCTGACTTAGTCCTTTACAAAATCCTGGGATTTCTCCATGCCCTGTTAAAGATCCTGCCAAGCAACTTATCCATCCTTAACCTGTACCCTGAATCTGGCTTTTGACTTTGTTCCTTTACTAAGGACGTATCTCATGCTATGGCAGGAAACTCAGCAGTGAGGTATCCTATCCCTAAGTCCCCTCCTGGGCACACACACTACTTATACCTGGTAGTTAGTAACTACTTCTTGTGGGAAGTTCTCCTTCAGGTGATGTTAGGACCAGAACCTGCTGGAAAACCGCTAGCCTTTTAAACTGGTCACCTAAACTGCCCTTTAAAAATACTGGAGTTGGTGCTGGAGAATTGCTCAGATGGTAAGGTGTCTACTGTGCAAGCATGAGAACCCAAGTTCAAATCCCCAATACCCACATAACAGGGGATATGGTATCACAAGTCTGTAACTCAGGTGCTGGGGGACCCCCATCTCAAAAGTGAGGGCCAGCAAGATGGCACTTACCACTAAGCCTGATAATCGGAGCTCAATTCCCAGAACCCACATGGTGGAAGGACAGAACCAACTTCTCCATGTTGTCCTATGACTTGTACATATACACCGTTGTGTGTGTACCCCCTCCCCAAAATAAATTAAATGTAATTAAAAAAATTATGTCGAGAGTGATTGAGGCAGACACCTGAAGAATCACCCTCTGACCTGTCTGTCTCTGCCTGCCTGCCTCTCTCTCTCTCTCTCTCTCTCTCTCTCTCTCTCTCTCCCTCCCTCCCTCTCACTCACTCCACAGTTAAGGAGTTGCACTAGATTTACAACAGAAGCCACTGCAAAGGTTGTTGCTTCTGATGAGTGAGAAAATAAAGAGATAGATAGATAGATAGATAGATAGATAGATAGATAGATAGATAGATAGATAGATAGATAGGGAAAAAGAGGGAGAGAGGGGAAAGAGAGGAAGGGAGGGAAGGAAGAGAGAAAAGGAGGGAGGACAGACTGTGGAGGATTCCTTGCCTTTCCTTGCCTTTCCTGGCCTGCTGCTGTAAGAACTTCCAGGGAACTGGTTGACCTTTGGTAGATCATGAAAAGGCCTGTTGGTTGAGCATTCTCTAAATGGATTACTCACACATTTTATTGGTTATCTACACAGCTGCTCTTTTGTCACCTTCTGAACCAAACAGGAAGGTAATATAAGCAGGGATACTAGGAATTAACCTTGAATCTGTTATAATCTATGTAAAAATAAATTTATAGCCTTGGTCTGCAGATGTGCATATACTGGCAACCTTTTATAGATGGTATCCTTACACCACATGGCAGCCCACAGTGAGTAGAAAGTTGGAAGACTGTCACTTCCAACTTTGGGATTGCCGAGTCTTCCCTGGGGTGGGTGTGCTGGTCTGTTTTGCTGGAAAGAAACTGATACTCAGAAAGTCTTGTCTCCCCACCCCACCATGGGAGCAAGAAGTAGCTTCAGAAGCAAACTCCTGCTTAGGACAAAGAGAAATTTCTCCAGGCTTCCGGCTTCCTCTTCCTACACACTCATCACACTGAGTCCTTCAGAACTACTAGGTTCATGGAAACTGAAGGGCTCCCTTCTGCAGGGTAGCTGCCCAGCTAGGCTTCCAGTGGACTAGTGCCTCTGCAGGACCTGGCTCTTCCTGAATCTCCATCCTACCCATTCCCATCTATAGAGCTGGCAACGGATGGGCAAATCAATAGAAACCCACCCAGCCTTGCACCCCCTTCTCAGCTTCCTGAATTTGGTCTGTAGATCATGAAAGAGATCCCCCAACTCAGAGCTAGTTAGGGACTATTGCCTGCTTAGGAAAATCAAAACTCCATGGCTCTCTTCAAAAACTTCTTTCTAAGGAGATCTGTTATCTCTTCTCCATCTTGACAAACTGTCTCAGATGTAGCTGAGATGTAGGCAGAGAAGGAGAGGGGAAAGCAGACTGGGTATGTTTTTAATAAAGACAATACTGGATGTGGATGCAGACTGGGAATGAGGCTGAGGAAGGCTATTCAGCTTGGAACCCAGCTGTCAGTGACGACTTTCTTGGGGTTGGCAGGTGGCCTGTGGTTTTATCTATTGCTTCTCTCTAATCAGAATTGGACCAGGATATTCAAACTTCTTATCTCACTGAAGAGCATTTGGTTTTCTGGCTTTGGCATTTTTGCAGGAGCCTCAATGCATGGCTTACTGCATTTAAAATATCCTTTCCCACATGTCTGACCTAGGCAGGTGAGCCAGTCCATATTTACAGTCATAAACATGCCTCTGCGAGTGCCATTTGTTGCTGTCTTTTACCGTGTTGAACGGCCACAGTCGCACTTTATTTTTTATTTTTATTTTACTTTTTAGGAGAAATGAAGAAACCACTCATCCAGAACGGGTGGGAATTTTTATAGGTCATAAGCTATGTTCCATGGGGTCTCCCAGCTGCTTCCTTTTTCTCCCCATTTAAACTTCCAGTTGTACTTCCAGAAATCTGGTCAAACTTTATCGCCTCCACTCAGAACTGATCAATAGCAACTGGTGAGCAAGTTAATTATAATCGCAGAATAAACGTAGAAGTCTCAAAGTTCACCACTTTGCAATGTTTTCAGACCCCTCCGGGACCATGCCAAGAGGCGCTCATTGACCCACCGGAGCAGGTGTGGCAGTTTGAAGCCAGGGCAGACAATCGGATCTGATTTGGAACAATTCAATTTGGTTCTTATCTACAGCCTTCTCTATCGTATGAAGTCTGTCATTTCAGATAAAAAAGGCTCATCCATTGAGCTGGGACATGGCAGGCTACATTTTCCTCTGATAAAGTTTTCTGATTGTTTTATAAGATTAGGCTGAAATAGTTATATGTCTCTGTCAAGGTCTACAGGGCCTTTTCAGGTATTTTTATCAGGTATTAGCTCGAGGAGACCACCCCCTCTCCTTTCTTTCTTTGACCTGGGAAAGAATGACCTGACTTCCAAGATCATAAATCAAACTGGCTGAAGAGAGGTAATAATACAAGTCGCCCCTCAAAATTGAGTAGGTGGGAAAACAAACAACAAATACGACCTTTCCCTAGCTTGTAAGAACTTAACTTGACCCTGCATGAAGAATGTGGTTCCCATGATTGCACAGGTAGCAGGAAAATTCTGCTGATCTGGAAAAAAAAGAGAAAAGAAAGAAAAAGATGTCTTCCATGTGATGATGGCTTCAGAAAAACACACACATTTTTTTTTTCTGTCTCAGGAAAACTTCAATTATCTATTTATTTCTTCTGTAAAACTTTATGTATGAGAATATAGTGAAATAGAAACCTTCCAGTGTGCACATGGTCAGAAATCTTAACCACACCAGGCTAGCCAGTGCCAGGCAGCAATCCCTGACTTTTTAGTTGTTGCCTCTCTCTCTATATATATAGAGAGGCATGACTATATCTATTTTTAAATCGCCATAAAAATTACTGTTTAAAGTCACTCTGCACTGGAGATAGTTTCTTTAAGATTACTGAACCAGACTGGCTCCTTCAATAAAACAAAGTTAGAGGATTAGTCCCAAGAACTGGCTGTAAGAGCCATCAAATGCAAGAGCATTTATGTAAAGAGACATTGTCACTCTTACAATAGCTGAGTTCTGGCTAGTATAAAGCTACGGCAGAGTTGCTTTATTTGCTAATTTTTTTTTTGTGCTAGGGACTGGACTCAGGACCTTGAGCCTGGTAAGCGCACATATTCTAACACAGCCACCCTTTTAGCTTATTTATGTTCTCAATGGGACCCTTTGAAATGAAGTCTTCTCTTGCAGGATGTGTTGATGTATGAGGCTCTGCTGGCTGGGAAATGTGA
This sequence comes from Cricetulus griseus, assembly GCF_003668045.3. NCBI lineage: Eukaryota > Metazoa > Chordata > Mammalia > Rodentia > Cricetidae > Cricetulus > Cricetulus griseus. The sequence continues at coordinate 218,259,901 of NW_023276807.1, read as the reverse complement.
GCCAGAGTTGTCAAGTTGCAGCTAAAAAGGACTCCCCGAGCTCAATAGCTACAGGGAGGTGACAGTTCATGAATTCATGGGTCTGGTGTCCTGGATCTATGCATCTTCCTGTGTGTGGGACGGCCCAGCCTGGCGACTTTGGGCAGCTTACACAGCTTTTCTTTGCTTTCATGTAAGGAAATTGGGCAAAGAAATGGTGTGAGGAACTGCCGAATAGCCCTCGGAAGACTTTTAAATATTTAATTCAATTTTTAATTCTACATATATATTGAGGGGTTGTATGTCAGTGAGGCTGACTGCAGCATCCGAGGAGAGGGTGTTGATCACCTGGAGGTGGAGTTACAGGGAGTTGTGAGCCAATTGATATGGGTCCTCTGCAAAAACAATATGTGCTCTTAACCACTGAGCCATCTCTCCAGCTCTGAGGGAGACTTTTAAAATTCAACCTGTCTCATATGAATAACTCAGGCCATGTCTGTGCAAACCATAGGTACCACACCATTGGCCTCTATGATGGCAGATGTGCATTACACTGGCAGAGTCAAGGTTTCCATGACTACCTTCCTCACTAAACAACAGTATATTTGAAACCATGCATTAGATGCCACAATTCAGGTTTTTTTTCTTATACTTAACAAGGCAACATGAGCCACTGAAATGTATGAAGACCTTGGGGAAGCTGTGGGTGGTGACCTCAGTGTCATCCATTGTCAGAGGTTCTAGGAAGCTCCAAGAGTCATAAAGGTAGAATGAGTACCAGACACACCTTTCTCTCCAGGCCACCAAGCCGAGAAGTATCTCTGCACACTCTCCATGAGCCTCCCAGCTGGGCTTTGGAGATAAAAACATGAACAAGAAGGTCTCTAAATGGCAGCAACTCATAGTGTGGAAGGGAGTTCATCAGCAAGGGTGCAATCCAAGAGCTGTAAAAAAGGGAAATCTCCATCACGAAGGAGCCCATGTGACACCTCCACCTGTCCTAGTACAGGAAGTAGAGGCCAGGCTTGCTGGAGAAGGGGATCTGTGGAGTCCTACAGGTTCTTAAACTGCAGGACTAAGGCAGCTGTGTGGCTTCAACAATGAGGCACACTTACAGTGACTTGTTGTTGAGGCTGAGGAGTTACAGAAGGGAACCAAACCCCAGGTCAGTCAGTTTTGTTTTTTGGTTTTTTGTTTTTTTTTTTTTGTTTTTTTTGTTTTTTTTTTTTTTTCCACAGGGTTTCTCTGTATTGTTTTGGAGGCTGTCCTGAAACTGGCTCTGTAGACCAGGCTGGCCCTAACACACAGAGATCCTCCAGCCTCTGCCTCCTTAGTGCTGGGATTAAAGGCATGAGCTACCAAAGCCAATTAAGTAGATGGTGGGAGTGGCTTTAAATAGGAACAGCAATAGTTGTATGGGAGGAATACTGGTTTGCTTAGTGGTGCAAAGAGCTCAGGGCTTGCATTTGATAGGAAAGCAATCAACTACTAGTCCACATCTCCCACACCCCTATCTTAACTACTAGTCCACACCTCCAACACCCCCATCTTAACTTTTTTTTTTAAATTTTGATGCAGAGACCCAACAAATTGTCCAGGCTGGCCTTGAAGTTATTTATTAATCCAGGCAGGCAGGGAAATTGCAATCCTCCTGCCTCAGTGTCCCAAGTAGCTGGGATGTGACAAGTCTGATATGTGACAGCCTTGATATGTATTTATACAAGTATCAATGGGTCGGTCCTGTGGGGTGCATACCAAAGTCCCTGCATCATAAAAGAAGGTGTAGGGGTGAAGTCAAAGGGCCCTGGTTAGTCTGTCTGCCTTCCTGTATTCTGAAGCTCTCTTTAAAACATCACTGTAAACCGGGCTATGGTGGTGGTGCACACCTTTAATCCCAGCACTCAGGAGGCAGAGGCAGGCAGATCTCTGTGAGTTCATGTCCAGCCTGGTCTACAAAGTGAGTTCCAGGACAGGCTTCAAAGCTACACAGAGAAACCCTATCTCAAATTAAAAAAAAAAAAAAAAAGAAAAGAAAAAAAAAAAAAAAAAGCACTGTAATTTTTATCTCAATTCTCATTAAGCTACCCTGGCTGGCCTTGAACGTATTGTATAGCCCAGGCACGTCTCACACTTGGATCCGTTTGTTTCAGCCTTCTGAGTAGGCTGGATTGCAGGCCTGATCAATCCTGGCTGCAAATGGTATTGTTTTAATACTGTCATTGCTTCTTCATTTGCTACCTGAAATTTCACTTTACTGGCTATTTGGCTGTCTGAAGTGTAGTTTGGCAGGGAGAGGCTGAATAAATGATTTCTACTTTGCTTTTCAATGTCCAAAATAATAAATTCCCCCTAGCATCCTTCAGAGATTAATTTATTAAGTTAAAAAAAAAAAAAAACTAGAGTTCTTAATCTCCCAGGATTAGACGTCTCTGGTGTGTTTTGCTCATGTGTCCTGACTTGCTCAGATTGTGCCACCTTTGCCAGTGAGAACTGGTTCAGGCTGGCTCCTGAGTCTTTTGACAAATTTCACTTTAATCATTTTCTTCATTGTACTACAGAAAGTTCTAAATTTCTCTGATGCATGTTTTCTTCCCAGACCTGAGTTTGACCAATTTCTTGGGAAAGTGAGGTTCTCTCCTCTGAGTCAGCCCTGGAGACCAGGTGGAGCCTGTACAGCTGGCTGTGCATGTTAGGATCGAGGTGGTCATTCAACAAGCAAAGATACAACAGTTCCTCTTCCAAGAGAAGAGAAAACAGTGTTTTCAGTTCAAATTGGGAAGTTCACTAAAGAACGTTTGTCACATTTCTTTGTTGTTGTTGTTTGAGACAAGGGTTCTCTGTGTAGCCCTGGCTGTCCTGGAACTCACTCTGTAGATCAGGCTGACCTTGAACTCACAGAAATCAGCTTGCCTTTTGTCTCCCTTTGTTGGGATTAAAGGTGTGTGCCACCACACCTGGCCATTTGCTACATTTCATGGTTTTATTTGTTTGTTTGTTTGTTTTTAAGATTGTGGTAAAGGATGCATAATTCAAAAGTTTTATCATTCAGGGATTAGGATTTGCATCAGTTGGTAGAGTTTGCCTATGAAGTTCTGGGTTTAATTCCTATCACTATGAAACCCAAGCGTGGTGATGCAAGCACCATAGCACTCTGGAGGTGGAGGCAAGGGTATCAGAAGTTTAAGGTCATCTTTAGCTACACACTGAACTTGAGGCTAGCCCAGACAACATAAGACCCTATCTTAAAAAAAAAAAGTCAATGTCTCCCATTGGTGCACATTTACCACCAGCATCCATCTCATGTTTTTAATCTTCTCCAAGTGAATTCACAATTCAACAGCAAATTTGTCCTACCTCAGACTCCAGTCTACTTTCTGTCTACATAAACTGCTCAGATATCTCATGAAAGTAGATTCATACCGCATATATGCATTTGTAACTGGTTTATATTACCAGCATAGTGTTCTCCATACATCTTTGATTCGAAGCATGAATCAGCATTTCTTCCTTTCTCGGGGCTGCATACTATGCCTTTGTATGTACAGGTCACATTTTGTGTAATCAGCCATCCCCTGATGGGCTCTTGAATTGCTTCTGCCATCTGGATATCATAAACAATGCTCCTAATTCTATATAGGTGTGTAGAGGGTTCAAGTCCCCCCTTCTATTTCTTTGGCACATGGCAGTTCCATGTGGTCCTGAGGAACAACCTATTTCCTACACCATCAGCACCATTTTACATCTTTCATGGGTGTTAATACCTTATATGAATTCTTATATTCATACAAAGTCTCATTTAAGTTTTTAAATATTTTGTATGTGTGTATGTGTGCACCCGTGTGCTCAGGCTTGAGAACACGCTGGCACAGTGCATATGTAGAAGTCAGGACAACTTGCAGGAATCGGTTCTTTCCTTCTACCATGTGGGTTCTGGAAATGGAACTAAGGTTATTGAGCTTGGTGGAAGTGCCTTTTATTTGCTATCTTATGAGCTCCAGAATCCCATTGTTGAGAACTGCAGTGTAAGTGTTCATTAGCATCCATGCAGTCTCATAATAATGTTACCCACACTCCCACTGGGAAAGTTCCCCACCCCTGTTTGCCTGGTTCAGTTTATTCTTGTGTTTACTTTCATTATTTAGTTAGTTTTCTTTTGCAGTGCTGGAGACAGGATCCAGGACCTTATGTGTGCTGGGCAAGTGTTCCACATCTGGATTGCATCCCTGATTTGCCTCAAGTGTTTCTAGCTCTTGACTTTGGGGTCCTTTGTAACCATATGAGCTGCTCACATGTAGCTGTACCCACCTCTCTCCCGAAATGGGCAACCCTACCTGAGCACTATGGATTTCATTACACATGTTCTCACTCTCCCCTGTAGGAGTAGCAAGGAAGCAGGGAAGAGTCAAGAGGAGCCATTCACAAAGATGATGGCTGGGGAGTTAGGTGTAACATGTGGTGGCAGACAGGAAGCCCAAAATCTTAAGTGCTCTCCAAATTATGCCTTGAAAACCATACCTGGGCTCATACCTTGGTCCCATGGTGTTCAGTGCCACCTGTTTCAAGACTTGGAGTTTTGGCCCACAGTTTGTCATTTCTCATTGCTGGGGCCTGAGTCCATTCTTGCCTGTTTTCTTCTGCTGAGTGGAGTCCAGGTTCCTCCTTGGAGAGACGAGGGGAGGGAGTTGTGTGTAAAGAGGCAGGGGTGCAGCTCTCAGCCTTTTTATAACAAAGGACTGAGGAGCTCCGAGATCCTCTGTAGACACAAACGCCCCATCAGACTCTGTTTAAACCCTGTAAGTGCCTGTTGATTTTGGAGGAGAGCTCTCCCTGCCTGCAAGTGTTTCACAGAAGTGACAAGACACTTTCCTTCGGGGAATGTTGATATTAAGTTTCCTGCCCTGTGTAAACACACCTCCAGAAATGGCATTAATAATGGAGACCTGTTCGCTGGACAGAACAGGGGGACAGCAGTAAGGAGAGGAAGAAGGGGAGAGCTGGCCACATGGATAGTGTAACCAGCTGTGTGCATGAAGGGGGAGCCCTATTGTCAAACTTTCTGTCTTCATTTTCAGAACTTTTGCTTATATTCCTTACTGGGACTTGTAGCTTTCTATTATTTGGCAGGTGAAAAATGAGAGGCAGAGTCTTGTGAGTAGGGAGCCAATCTGGAGAATGACACTTGATTTAAAATTCTGGCTTGATTCTTTGCCAAGGTCCTCTTCAGTTTTCACGTCTACAACCTGGGCATTGCTAGGGGTGTGGTTCAGTTGAAAAGCACTTGCCTAGCTTGCATGAGGCCCTGGATTCCATCCCAGCTACAGGAGTGCGGGGGGGGGGGGGGTGAGGGAGGATTTGCTGCCTGCCTCGAAGGAAGTAGGTGGGCCAGTAGGTGGGCCAGCCTAGGCTTCTGGTTCTTGGTGAAAATGAACTGGACAACGCCTCCTTGGTATGTAGGCCTTTCTAGACCTGGAATCATGAAGTTATGGGGTGTAGTCTTAGGATGTTATAATGACTTTGGAGTACAGAGGAAGAATAGAGCTATGGCTTTAGTTCCGTTGGTAGAGTGCTTATCTAGCATGTATAAAACTCTGGGTTCAAACCCCATCACTACATAAACTGTGCGTGGGGGCACACACTTGTAATCCTAATTGGGATATAGAGGCAAGAGGATCAGAAATTCAAGGCCACCCACACTCAGCTATATAGGAAGTTTGAGAATAGCCTGATAGAGACCCTTAAAAAACAACAACAAAACAAACCAGAACGTGGAAACTGAGAAAAGTAAGTGACACTTATGTGTGCTTTTACTCTCAGGAGCAGGTTTTTTTGTCTGGCCATCTTTGAGGGTTGAAGATAGCAGGTAGGCAGAAACAACAGAGATAGATACTGCCCAGGCCTTGAGCCCTAGTAGTTTGGGGAAGCTGTGACATGTGGTGGCATTAGAACCCAGCACTCACTGTTCCTTACTTCATCATGGCAATTTTTTTTTCCAATGACTCCTGTGGGCTGCAATGTCCAAGGACAGAGAAATAAATCACAATTATAGGACCCAACAAAACAAGATGACCTGCCAGGCCCAGGAGCAACCTGACTTCCCATTGCCTATGTCAGCTGCCCCAAAGGTCTCCTTGGCTGAGTCAACAAAGGGACACCACAGTAGTCAAGGCTTGGGCAATGTATGAATATGATGCTGACTAAGAAGATAGAAGCACAACTACCCAAAGGTGGCAGTAACCTAGCATCTGCGAAAGGGACAATGAGTGGGTGGGTAACAGATGAGTATAGAACTATTTATTATTCAGCCTTAAAAAAAAAAAGGAAGAACATTCTGAAAGATGCCACACCAGGGATAAATCTCAAGGACATTATTTTAAGTGAAATGAGCAAATCAGAAAAGAACTAGAATGTTGTATAATTGCCCTTGTATGAAACATGCAGAGAAGTTAAGTCCCAGAGGCAGACTGGGAATTCCTGAGGGAGGGGGGAGCTGGAGTGTTAGTAGATGCAGAGTTTAGACTCTGAAAAAAATGTTTTTAAAAATCTCTGGAGATTGTTTGCACAGTGGTGAGAATATATTAAATTCTATTGAACTATGTCTTTAGAAATGCCTGAGATGATAAATTCTATTTTACCATAATTAAAAATATACAAAGGGGGCTGGAGAGATGGCTCAGTGGTTAAGAGCACTGTCTGCTCTTCCAGAAGACACAGATTCAATTCCCAGCACCCACATGACAGCTCACAACTGTCTGCAACTCCAGTTCCAGGGAATCCAACACCCTCACACAGATATACATTCAGGTAAAACACCAACGCACATAAAATAAAAATAAATTATTAGAAAAATACGGAAAGGCAGAGAATGGGGAAAGAGTCATTTGTGGAGAACAATGGCTTCTGTCCCCAACACCCTGTTCTCTTTCCTTCCCCAAAGGCGGACAGTGAGGATATGGTAAAACTCTAATCCAGATTTGAATTTGTTTACATGGTTATTTTTTTTTCTTCCCTTTGGAGGCAGGCACCTGTAGATCCCAGACAGGCCTGGAACTCCCTAAGTAGCTGAGGATGACCTTGAGCTTCTGATCCTCCCGACCCAGCCTTTCAAGTATTGGTATTATATGAATAAGATACCATGCCCTCCCCCCTTTTCAAACATGGTTCTAGGGATGGAACCTAATGCATGCTAGGCAAGTCCTCTGACAACTGAGACATATTCCAAGCTCCTTCTGTAACTGTAACTGCTCCATGCTTTCCCTAGGATGTAAAGAGATGGATTGAGCTCCAGGGGACTTTGCCCATCGAGCTGCCCCAGTAGGCCCAAGAGCCCAGATGCCCAACCTCAAAGAGTGCAGAGTTGCTGAGCAGATGCCTTCTGTGTGCTCCACTAGCATTGTGGAGAGGCCTCACTCCATTTGCTTTATATTTGATTTGTAGATGTTTTCTGGGCTGAAGAATTCTGAGGCTAAAGACAAAGGAGAAAGAAAATAAATCCAATCAAAGTATGAAGTGTATTCAGTATCTACCTATGATTTAGTTTTGGACCAACATATAGTTTGGGAGAAAAAAGTGATTGTTAATTATGATCAACAGTTTGATTGGATTAGCATATGCCTAGGGGAAGCTAGAGAGATAGCTCAGAGTGTGAACTGCTTTTCCAAAGGACCCAACTTTTATTCCCATCACCTGTGTCAAGTGGCTCACAACCACCTGTCATTCCAGCTCTAGAGAGTCCGATGCTTCTGACTTCCAAGGGCACCTGTGCTCACATGCTTGTAGCCACACACAGAGAAAGGGGGTGATAAAGAATTAAACAATAAAAAAGATAAAAGTAAAATTTTTAAAAACTAAAATAAAAAAATTCCTAGGTCACTGGAATTCCTAGGTCACACCTTTGAGTATGTCTGTGACTGCATCTCCAGAAAAGATTGACTTAGGAGGAAGAGTGTGGGTAGCGCTATCCCATGAGCTGAGGTCTTGGACCAAATAAAAAGAAGAACAGGCAAAGGCAAGATGGGCACCAGCATCCATCTCTGTCTACTGTACGTAAGAAACAACTGCCACAAACTCCTCCACCACAGATGGAACTCCAGCTTCCATGCCCCACCCCATGATGGACAATATCCTCTCAAAGAGTAAGCCAAAATACATGGCTTCTCCTTAAGTTGTTTATTTAAGATGTTTTATGCCAAAGATGGGGAAAGTAATAGACAGCCAAGAGATCTAAATGATATTCTAAAGCGACAAACTGCTCTTTGAGCCCATGGGGGACACTGGAGTGGACTGAAGAGGAAGAGCAGGTGACAGAATTGGAGTCTTCCTGGGAAATGACAGAATAGAAGTATGCGCCTCTGCTTGCTTTCTCAGGACCACTCCATCATTAAAAACAAACAAATAAGGTAAAAGTTTCATCATCAGAGCATTTAGAGGGCAGCTCAGGCCCCCGTGCTTGGATTTTCTGCCAAATGTAGTGGAAATCCAGGACATCCAGGGAAAGTCTGAGAGCCTGTCTCAGACTTCCTTCGGGGAATTGGTTCCCCTGTTAAGGAAACAAATGCGTTTGGAAATGAGTTTCTTATTTGAAAGATTGTCAACTCAGTAAACAAGTGAGGTCTGCCTGGGGAATGCCCCCAAAACTCGGAAAGGCATAAAAGAAGACACCAGAGTGGGAAAGACACCAAAACCTCAGAGTAGGAAGCACAGAAATATTTTCTATTCCAATCCCAAACCCCCAAAACAAGTCTATAAATTTATTGCAGTCCCAGGAAACATCCCAAAAGGATTTCTTAAATGCAACTTGTCAAGTTGATTATAGAATTTCTGTCGAAGAGTTATTGTATGAGATAGCCAAGATAATTTTTAAAACAAAGACTTTTAAGAAAAGGGAACTTTCCTTATCAGAAATCAAAACAAACCAAAGAGGCCCTGGCACAGAGACGCACGCAGCGTTTTGAGTAGAAGTGAAAAATTACTTACTGGAAGCCAGCCAAGGCATGAGGTCCCGGGAGGCAAGCGCAGAAAGACTGGCATTAGCACAGCTTCCTTCCAAGCGTCAGGAACGACTGTGGGGACTGAGAGACAGAATGTAAATGTTATGTACCTTTACACTGTAAAACTAATAAGCTCTCTTAGAAGAGTGAAGTTAGGGGAGCTGAGAGATGGCTCAGCAGTTAAGAGCACTGACTGCTCTTCCAGAGGACCGGGGTTCCGTTCCCAGCACACAGGGTGGCTCATAAACCAGCTGTAACTCCAATTCCAGGGGATCTGATGCCCTCTTCTGACCTCTACAGGACTCATACACATAAAATAAATCAAGAAGTATCTTTAAAAGAGTGAGACTGATCTGGGCAGATGTGGAAAATTCCTCAGGACACACACTTTCATGAAGTAACTGAGCTATAGAAGAATATGGATTGTATGCCGCCCTCTAAGATTAGCCTGCGTTTCTTTCTTCCATCACCCTGAAGATATGGACTTGGGGATGGGACGTAACCTTGAAGCCACCTTGTAGCCATCTAGCAGAGAGAGGGCTTTTGTGCTGCTCTGCCATTATCTTCATACTCTGCCACATGGAAGGGATGATTCACCTTCAGTCTAAATGCCAGCAGGAGGGCCAGCAAGACAGCCAGCTCAGCTGGTAGAGGCACTTGCTGCCAAGCCCAACGCTGAGGAGAGAACCAACTCCTGAAAATTGTTCTCTGACTTTGCATACACACTCCATGGCACACACATGCCTCTCCATAAACAAAAGCATAATTAAAAATTAAAGTCTAAGAATGAAGCGCTCGTACATATCAGAACTCTAATTTGCAGCTGACATAAAATGTGAACAGAAAACAGTCCTCAATATTATTAAAAACTAATTGTAAGTTCTATTGAGATTGGGGGGGGCGATTGTTACTGTATAAACTAACAATAGATGACTGGTGCATTCTGAACACCTCCAAAACTAAGCAGAAGTCATTTATGCAAATACTTCTCAGCATAGCTATAACAGGTCCATTATATGATAAAACAAAACAAAACAAAAATCACTTCTCCTATAAAGAGGTCTGTATAGGATGCTTGCTTGAAGCATTGCTATTAACACAAAACTTGGAGACGACCAAAACACAGCCAATCTATCTTAGTCTGGATGCTATAGAATGCCTGAGACTGGGTAGCTGAAAAGCATACATTCATTCTGGAACCAGGGATGTCCAAGGTCAAGGTGCTTGTACAGTTAGTGAGAGTGCTCTTTGCGGTTTGTGAACTGTGATGTTCTGTACCCTCAAACGAGGTGAGAGAGATACCTGGTTTGTTTCTTATAAGGGCATTCATTTCATACATGAGTACTTCAATCTCATGACACAAACACCTCTTGAGAGCTCCATGTCATCATGTTAGATTTAGGATCTTATACAAATTGCGAGCTGGAGGAATACAAATGAGATAATGGATAAGGAAATGTAAATTGATATAATGCAAACGTGGGGCAGTACAGACAACAGGTCCACATTGTCAGAGTGGATCTGAGACAGACTTACGGCTTATAGAGAGAAGGGGCTACATTCGAAATGCTTTGTTTGTTTAAAACTATCTGAAGCAGGACCTGAGGTAGCTGAACAATGGAGTAGTGGTTAGCATATAGGAGGCCTGAGTTCAATCCCCGATGCTGAGAAAAGAGATCTGAAGCAAACACAGATATTGAAAAATAATTAAGATTTGACAAAACCAGGTGGTGGGTTCCATTGTTTGCTATGATCTCATTTATTCAGTGATTGAAATGGTTCATTTTCCTGCAAAGAATTTAGAAAGCATAAGATAATATTACATTGTTCAGAGATAATATTTATATGTGTGTAAAGGTATAAAAGTGAGCCAGAGAATTTATGTGTTAAGTTCAAAAGATTGGCTCAGAAATGGTGAAGAAGAATAAAAGTAAATTATTTTTTGTAGTTTTGTATAGTTTAAAATTTTCCTATAAATAAAAATTATACTTAAGAAAACAGATGTATTGAAAAATAGAAGCTTGTCAGCCACCATTACTAGGGATGGATAATGGTGACAGCAGAGACTTTTTAAAAATGTGACACTCTCTTAAAGTATGGTTTGAATTTTTATAGCAATTTTGATTTATATAGCTTACGTATGAAATTTAAGGTATAACTCAGGAGAAGAAAACCTAAAAGTATATTAGCCCAGAGCATGATAATGGAATATCAAGTCAGGTGGTTTGGTAAGCAGAAAGTCAGGCACTGTCTTTTCTACAGAATTCATTTTCAAGCTGTGGAGCCCAGACAAAGAGCAGTAAGCCAACTGCGGTAAACATTCCCACCTCTGGTTGCTTCCGCAATCGGTTCTCATGACCCTCATCTTTAAGTCTGGTCAGTGAAGTTTCTGATATTGGAACTGGTGGGTGGTAGCCTCACCTTAATAGTAGAGAACAGTGACACTGCTGCCTATGGCGCCCCCTACAGAGTGGGAGGACCTTCCTCAGAGGCGCGGCATGTGGATGCTAGAAAGTGTCCAGTAAGAGACTGGGGGCCCTTTTACCAACCAGCTGTGGCTCTTTTCAAGTTAGTTTAATTTTGATTTTCTTTAAAGAAAGGCTCTATAGCTTAAAAACAAATGACTACCACCACCAACAAACCAAACAAAAACACCTCACTCGGGAAAGAGTAATGTGCAGACAGCATTTGATCTATTAATCTGAACAACTGTAAAGTTAGGGAGGGAGGAAGAACCTAGTCATAGATTACTTGTTTATTGTGTATGTCTGTGCGCCTGGTACTCCTGGAGGCCAGAAGAGAGTGTTGGGATTTCCTGGAACTGCAGTTACAGACACCAGTTCCCTATGGTGCTGGGAATCAAACTAGTGCCATCTTCCCAGCCCCAAACCTAGTCCTCTATATGGGGGGCAGGGGGTGGGGAGGGGGCAGGAGCCGGGGGGACAGCAATCTCCTGACCCTACAGAATGCAGTTGATATTTATTCATTCATTCATTCATTCATTCATTCATTGTCTTGCTTTCTGTTAACCATACTCAGAATTGAACGGAACCTTGCCAGCTCACACCAGACTCCATATTTCATGGAGAAAGCTTGCAGCATTTCAGGGTAACTGGGTCCATTAGCAGGAGATGTTAAGTGCAGGCGATTGGGGCTTAACCTTGGTTTGATTAAGTAATCCCTGAGAAACCCCGACAGGGGAAAACAGACTTGGTGGGTATATTTCAGCGCCCTGGCTCCCCTCCCCTTTCGAAAAGACGTAAATCTCCCCCGAAACACCTCCCTAGCATCCAGGGCAATAAAGAGGTCACATTATATCTCCATAAATCTCCCCTCTGGCTGGCTGCTGCCATTCTGTCCAAGAGAGGAAGTTGTTTTACTTGTGACAGTGGCTGGAAGTCTGGAAGGAAAAGGCTTTCTCCGAAGACCCATTGTCTCGTCCCCAGGGGAGCAACCCTGGCAATTTGTTCAGTGTTTCCGTCTAGAATGCCAGCCTGCAGTACTCCTCCTGACAGGGGTACAGAGGCAAATGGTCATGGTGGCCTGGCTGAAGCCTCACCTCGGAAAGAGCCCTGTCACAGGCGTCCTAGTCAAGGAGCCAGGGTCATGTGCATGTGTGTAACTGAACTTGAAGTGTCAAACAGAGCCACCAGCACTGGGAGCCGTGTACACTTGTGTAACTGTGCCATGTGCAGGCGAGGGGAGCTATTAGAACTCGGAGCTGTGGAGCTAGTACGGGACTCTGGTATGGAATGAGGGTTAGAGAAAGGACAGTAGGGCAGAGAAGCACTTAGAGAAGGATTCCCTTTTCTCACCTGTGAAAAATGATGCATATGGAAAAATCACAATATGAAACCTGCCTGACTTCAAAATTTCACTACCACACAAAGCAGGGATGATGCCAGTCCATGACACATTCAGTCACATTCCTGACCATGCACAATAATTGTTTACTGCTCATTGGAAATAAATTCAGAGGCTGGTCAGCGGTGGACAGTGGCAGCAGCGCACACCTTTAATTCCAGTGCTTGGAAGGCAGAGGCAAGTGGATCTCTGTGAGTTCAAGGCCAGCCTGGTCTACAGAGCAAGTGCCAAGATAGGCTCCAAAGCTATACAGAGAAGCCCTGTCTGGAAAAACAAAACCAACCAACAACAACAAGAAAAGTAAAAGGAAAGAAATTCACAGCACATTAAGGGGTGCATTAAGTGAGAAGCCTCCCTGAGCCACCATCCTTCCAGAGACTGCACTGCTAATACAAACAGACCCATCTCTATGCTATCTCTCCGTTTGGTTAGAAGCATTGTGTGTGTTGCCCTGTACTTTGCTTCTGATGTTTTAAAACATAAACTGGTAAGGCTTTCAAATCACGGCAGCATTCTTCAGGCTTCCTGGGATGGTATGTGTGATCACTGATGTGTCATCTTTCCCATCTTCTGCTGTTACAGAAAATGAATCTCCCTCTCAGGAGCCATTTACACAAGGGTCCGTACTCTCTCAGCATACGTATCTAGAAGTGGCATAGTTGCACCAGATTGCACACACCATTTGTACTTGTGATAGGATATTGCCAAGTGCCCATGTCCCTGGGCTGTGTCCTGCTTCCTGTCACACTCCTCATCATGCCTGGGATGCTTGTTTCTCACTCCCTCTCCAGGGCACCATGAAAAGTTGGAGGTAGCTGGGAAGGGACATTGGCACACATCCAGTGACTGGAGGAGACGGGACCAGTGATGGACTTTGTCCTCAGTGTGGTTGGCAGCATCCTTTGATAAGCTGTGTTCCATTCTCACACTTGCTGTGACTGTCCTCTGTAGGGAGAGCTTTCCCTATCCCTCTGCAGAAAACACAGTGCCATGGTGGATACTTGAGCCAGATGAGTTTACTGTTCTGGACAGGGGAATCCTGGTCCTGAGGAGAAGTACTTTGTGGGAGGCATTTATTTATTGTGTGTCCACTCAAGGGCGGACCGTGGTGCTCCTGTGGAGTCAGAGGGCAGCTTTCAGAAATTGGTTTTCTCCTATCATGTGGGCTCCAGGGATCAAACTCAGGCCATCAGACTTGTTAGCAAGTGATTTTACCAGCTGAGCCCTCTCACTGGCTCCTAATTATTTGTCTTTGATACAGTCTCATGTATATTATAGGATGATACAATTGTACAACTGAAATATAGCTTCGGGTAGCCTTGAACACCCCTCCTGCTTCCACCTCCAGAGTGAGGGGATTACAGGTGTGCACCACCACAACTGGCTCTTTCCATCTGTTTTAAGATGTAAATATCCAAAGAATTAAAGGCAGGGAGGGGGGACAGACATCTCCCATCCTTCACATGTTAAGACTTACTTGTTTAATTGCTTGCCTACTTAATTACTTCAAGTCACGTTTGAGGAAGGAAATCTCAATATTTTTAATATAATCTTTTTTTTTAATATCAGTTTTTTTTTTTTATTTCTTGACTGAAACTTGTTTTTCTTTCTTGCTCCTGATCATTGAGCACTTGGATTCATTTCCGGTATTTTGCCATGAAAATATTTAAAGTAAAAATTTCCCCTTTGGAGAATATTCTAGTGAATTATTGGAGTGGTGGGTTAGTGCTATGTGGTGTTCTTTTCCACAGGCACACATCTGTTACACACAGTTACACATGCACACACAATGCTTATACGTGTGTGTGGCTGGGTACTTGCAAACCTCTGCTGCAAAGATAGCCTCCCAGACTAGTTTGAGTATAGCCAGGGACAGAGTGTCACTTAAATCTGTATCACCCTCCTGGGGATCTTCTGCTCCATGAGACACCTGGAGGGTCAGATCTTTTCTGAGTCCCATTGGTCAGTGTACATTGAGCTCATGTTGTGTGCAGAGCATTGCAGGTGGAGTGACCCAGAGGACAGCAGTATGGTGTGGGGAGGGCAGGATCAGGTCACTGACCCTTCTGGGAGTGGCACTCACTCTCAGGTCACCTGTCTTCTCTGGACCTTGATTTCCTCTGAAGATTCATGAAAACCCCCGCACCCTACTTCCTGGTTTTATTTTAGGGCCACTTTCACCATAGCACTCTCCAGGAGCCTTGCAATCTGACACGAGCCCACATGGAGGAAGGCATGGGGAGCTGCACAGATGTCAGCCAGGGGCAGGGAAGAGAGGGCACCTTGGGCAGAACCCAGGAAGCCTTTTCCTTGTTCATTCATCCGGACTCTGTGGCTGTAGTTAAACTGATGGCTGTTAACCTGAAACTTAAAGGGCTCTGGGCTGTTACCACTCATCAGAGAAATAGTGGTGGCAGGGTTTTTGAGCCATGTGTTTGGCATCCTATGATCACGTTGTCTGGGAGTGTCTGGCTGGGACAAAGGATATTGTCTTTTTTGATACCATAGTATCTCCTTGTCCTGCATGGGTCGGTTCTGTAGAGCACAGGTGTCTAGAACAGAACCATTGCTGAGGCACAAGTGTGTAGTCTGAGGCCCTCTCGTTTCCTGGAGCTCTGTTGTGGATCCAGCACTCTGCATGGAAGCCTTTTCTTGTCATATTCCTGAAGGTCTGCTCACAACAGTGGTGGAGGAGGTGAAGCCTTCTTCCAGTGGGCACACTGTGGGGCAATGACACGGATCCACTTCTGAAAGCCCAAGACCAGACAATCTGGGAAGGCAGTATGCTTGGGTCCTGGACTTCTCTAGGCCTTATGGCTAACATGTCCTGTTGAGGCCGAGTTTTGGACAGCAGCCTTCTATAGACCCTGGAGAGAGAGGGTTGGGTCAGGCAGAAAAGCCACAGGATCAGTAGGTAGCAGATGATACCTCTGTTTGCTAAGCCACAGCTGTAGACCTGGGCTGACCTCTAACCTTGACCCAACAGTGACAGGCCAGGTAGGAGCAGGAGTAGGTAGTTGGGGTTGTCAGACCATCTGAGGGAAGAGCTGTTGGTCCCTGGAGGGAAAACAGCTGCATACCCCTGCCTTCATTGCTGCAGTGACAGGATTGCCTGCCTCCTGCTTGTAGTGTGTGAGGCCGCTGAGCATTAGTTTTTAGCAATAGCTGAAGGTGTTCTCTTTAGCCATTTGTTCTTCAAATTTCCTCTTCTATCTAACTCCCCCTCCCTCCCCTCTCTTCCTTCCTTCCCTTCACTTTAATACATTTTTCCTCCCTTCCAGAATGTCCTTGCCTGTATATAATGTTTCAGGACCGAGTCACATTTTAGAGTCCCCAAATGGACACTGGCATCATGCTTCCCAGCACCAGAAGCAGAGGCTAGGGCAGGCTTCACAGGGTACAACTCTCCCCAACCCCCTCCCCCACACCCCCGAGGCCTGGCTGTGTAACCGCTTCTGTTTCATGGTCCCAAAGTTTTAAAAATAGGTACTTCAAACCATCTGAGTACCATGGGAGCTGTGACCCTCACGGCCAGCCAGCCTCCTGTCACAGACTTCTGCTGCAGCCTGATGAAGCCCAGAGAAATGAAGCTCGGTGGCTGCCAGAAAATCCCCGGGGTTTGTTTGTTTCTTGTGCCCCAGACCCAGGCGCCAGCCATGGGGGATGAATTGAGGCCTGTCAGGAAATTCAGGCCCAATCTTCTGAACTTTGGATGTGCGTGAGCTTGGGGTTCAACATGGGACATTTGGGTGGGGCTGCAGACTTCTCTCCTGAAGTCCGTTCATCCTGAGAAAGGTCCTTTTGCACGATGCCTAGATTGTGTCTTGTTTTACCCGTAAGTTTCTGCTTTTTGGATTCTCTTCTCCATCTGGCCCCTTTCCTAACCCTGATACCTAGGCACTCTGAGCACGGGCATTATCACTGTGTGGTGTGCCACCCTTCTCTGAATAGATGACATGGTGATCTAGAACAATGGAAGCGGAGAGAAGGTGCTGAAGGCCAGATTCATTGCAGTGTGCCACAGTTAATAGAATTATTTGTTTTGAGCTGTGTCTTCTCAGCTAGGCCAATGAACCTTGGCACAGGATTTTGTTCCAATTTTTCTGCCATGCCTGTGTGTTCAGCACTCATCACTGGGGTCAGTATATAATAGACAGGGTGAAAATTTAAGCTGCAGAAGACCAGGAGAGACTGCATCAAGTTGGTACCCAAACATAGAGCAAGGGTTCCTCCAGCATGGGCTCTGGATCAAGACTCAACTCTCCAATAGGAGATGAAAGACTGCAGGACACATCCAGGGCAGGTCAGAGCCTGTGTGACACTCAAAGTGCAACCTGGCAATGCAGCATCATCTACCTGGGATTGTTTCCCAAAATCAAGGGACAAACGCCAATCTCCACTGTGCCCAGAGGGGTGCTGACAATCTCCACTGTGCCCAGAGGGTTGTTGCTAGCCATGACCTGGTGTTGTTCCCTTTCTGTCTGCTTTTCAACTCCTCCTGTTCTTCTCCCAGCCCATGTTTGCTTCCTGTGATTTGCAGAGACAGGTGGGTGAGTTCTACAGGAGGAATGGAGCAGGCCAGGGGTAGGTTAAGTCCCTACCTGTGATCGTATCAGCCTTGGGGCCCTGTTTTCCTTCCAGGCACTTGGATGGGTGTAGCCTGTCGTGATTTCTAGGAATATATTCCTGTTTAAAAGAGAGATGTTTAAAGTAAGCCATGGGATGGTAGTGAGGAGTTAGGTGCCCATCTTTGGATCTAGGAAAACAATCCATTTCCCATGAGCAGCAATTCTGAGAACTTGTTTGTAGCTTGCAGCCTCAAACTTGAGTTGGGAACCCCATGGATCCTAGTCTGGCCTAATCCATGCCAGAAAGCTGCAGATCTGCAAGTCTCCTCTTAAATTTTCCCTAGTTGTCTCCCTTGTCCCTGGTCTGCCCCTCTTCTCCAGCCACAGAACAATAATCGGTCATTGTTATCTCACTGGGTGTTTGCAGAGCACTCCACAGCCATTGTTGGGAGTTTTTCCTCTTATTTGCAAAGTGCTTTACAGCTATTATTACAAGACTGTCCTGTCAGAGTGGAGAGATGCTAACCCATTCCCCTGGGGTTGGATTCCCACTGCTCCCCAGTGGGTGGACCACTGCCTGTACTGGAGAGGGGTGGGATTGGGAGACAGGCTGTCACCGGCTGGAGCCCTGGCTGGGCCCTCAACTTGCCCTCTGGGAAGTTACACCCTATGCTTTTCCTGTAAAACAGTAAGAGGTGCTGGCTTGGGGCTCATAGCCCAGCACCCCCTCCCCCCAGAGTCTTAAAAGTGTTAAGCAGCTGAGATGGGCTGCATTCTTTCCATTCCCCAGCCCTGGGGAGTTTATTTCTGTATCAGACAGACATAAAATGCTCCCCTCGTTTTGTGTGTGTGTGTGTGTGTGTGTGTGTGTGTGTGTGTGTGTGTGTGTGAGATGAGAGCT